>NW_020799112.1:21514100-21795489 GCF_003259725.1 Athene cunicularia
GTATTTGAGGAGACCTTGGATCAAAGAAACTTGAACCCCCAGGTTGAGGGTAACAGTCAGTTCCTCAGCTGGGACTAGAATGCATATGCTGAAGACCTGAGACAGGAACGGTCCCAGAAAGTGTCATGCACTTGCATATTTTAAGGGTTATTTTATCTTGAACCAAGGTGCAGAGAATCAATAGAAATAAATTACTTTTAAGAGGGAATAATAAAAATTGACTTGTGTAACGGGGCAAATGTGAAAAGCGGGCAAATTATGTTACTCTCAGTTCAATTTACTTTCCTGTCAATAGCACCAGTAATAAGTTTAGGTCCCTCGGAAGGAGCCTCGGGGGAGCGGGGCGGTGCCGCGCGTGGCTGCGGCTGAAGGCAGCTGTGCGGTTTCTGTGACAGCTTGACTAAACTTCCTTTCAGATCTCCGCAGTTTCGCACCACCCCAACCTGATTAGCTCAAACTATTATGATTTAAGAACGGATCCATAGAACCACAGACTGGTTTGGGATGGAAGGGACCTTAAAGCCCATCCAGTGCCACCCCCTGCCCCGGGCAGGGACACCGGCCACTAGCCCAGGTTGCCCAAAGCCCCGTCCAACCTGGCCTTGAACCCTGCCGGGGAGGGGGCAGCCACAGCTCCTCTGGGCAGCCTGTGCCAGGGCCTCACCCCCTCACAGGGAAGGATTTCTTGCTGTGTCTAATCTAAATCTACCTTCTTTTAATTGAAACCTGTTACCCCTCGTCCTACCCCTGCACCCCCTGATAACGAGTCCCTCCCCCCGTTCCTGCAGCCCCTTTCAGCCCTGGGGGGCCGCTCTAAGGTCTCCCCGGAGCCTTCTCTCCTCCAGCTGAACCCCCCAACTCTCTCAGCCTGTCCTCACAGGGGGGGCTCCAGCCCCCCGAGCATCCTCGTGGCCTCCTCTGGCCCCGCTCCAGCAGGTCAGTGTCCTTCTGTTGTTGGAGCCCTGGAGCTGAACATGGTACTCCAGATTGGGGTCTCACCAGAGTAGAGGGGAGAATCCCCTCCCTCGCCCTGCTGCCCACACTGCTCTGGGTGCAGCCCAGGACACCGTTGGCTTTCTGGGCTGCCAGCGCACATTGCTGGCTCACGCTCAGTTTTCCATCCACCAACACCCCCAAGTCCTTCTCCTCGGGGCTGCTCTCACTCCACTCCTCCCCCAGCCTGGATTTGTGCTTGGGATTGCCCCGACCCACGGGCAGGACCTTGCCCTTGGCCTTGTTGAACTCCATGAGGTTGGCACGGCCCCACCGCTCCAGCCTGTCCAGGTCCCTCTGGATGGCCCATCCCTGCCCTCAGCGTGTGACCCCCACACACAGCTTGGTGTCGTTGCCAAACTTGCTGAGGGTGCCTCGATCCCACTGTCCATATCCCCAACAAAGATGTTAAACAGCACATGATTGATTTATTTTTACTTGATTGATTTGATTTAAGATTTGACAGTTATTGTCTTTCTTTAGTGAGAAAGAAGAAATATCCATCTCTTAAGCAGACCAGGGAGATGAGGGGTGGGAGAAAGATAACAATTCTGTGACAGCTTTTCTAACTTTCAGGCTGAAATAAATCCATCATGAAATATAAATTACTTCGAAGTTGCATCAATTTATAATTGTCATATTTCCATATAAGTATTAAACACTAAAAATAGTCAAATAATATCTGTAATAGTTATATGTTATTTAACACTGGGTTTTATTATTTATAAATAGCAATGGAAATTAGTGAAATATTTTCACTGGACAGACTTCTATTCCTAAGAATTTCAAAAATCACCTCTGGAAGTCGTGATCTCAGAGCCATGGCAATAGGCATACAGGCTAGCTGTTCCCTTCATAAAGGCTTATAGCTGCCCATTTGGGGTTGGGTTCTTTTGGGGAGGTGGTGTTGGGTTTTGGTGGGGTTTGTTGTTTTCTACATCAAGATACAAGGATTGGCTAGAATTCTCTAACAAATTGCAACATCTCTGTACATGATCTGTGTCTTTCCTTTTCCTTCTGTATGTGGGAGTTATATCTTCAGCGCTGTGTTTGTGAGGCGCAGTAGTGAATCCGTGTGAACCCTCAAAGGTGTGGTGCTTTACTGCCAGCTTCATCAAGCACGTGAGGTTACTGGCAAGTAACCACGAAAATGCAAATGGTCCGTGTGTGCAGACTGCTCCTTTGTGCTACTTTATGGAAGGCTGACATGGTTGCCTTTTCAAGATGCACAGTAGTTTCATACAGGTCATTGGCTCACAGGTATCTCTGGGTTACCAGAACTGTGAGGATTTTACCTACTGTACAGGTGAAAACCTCTGCTCATATATTTACTATTGAAAGTTCTCATCATCATATCCATGTGGGGATCATGTGAACAGAGATGCAACATAAATTTCTTGAGAAGATGAACTTGGGTAACTCCTGTTGCAGGTATGTATTTATACATGCAGCTGGATTCTTGACTGGCCACTGTCATTATGAGCAAAGTCAGAGTATTGCTGGCTTGGGCAAGTTCTGCATGGAATTGTAATTCCCGGGTAGATAAATCATAATTAGTTGTGAAGGTCTTTGCATTAATGTTTGGTTTGGTCTTCCTTCTTAAATATCAACTGAATGATACATCTGGTAGAGAAAAATTCCATGCTTGTGCTGAGCCATCAAATAAGTGGCTTCAAACAGAAACATTCAACATCTGGTAATGTAACCGATGAGTATAAACAGGGTCAGTACTTGGGAACTTGCCTCAAGGTAACAACATTAACGTGTTATGAATTAACGTTACCTGCAAACAGTATTTTATTGAGACAAAACTTTTTTTTTTTTTTTGGCAAAACGTTCCCAATATTTACTGTTTTACTGTCTGTACTCTCAAGACCATCTGTTTAGTCTCAATAAAAACCCTATTTATTTCTGTTCTAAGTGCATATCTACTGTGAGTGGCCATGCTTGATTAGGCTGCCTGATTTTTCTTTTTTTTTTTAATCCTTACATGAGCAGTCCTGTTGATTTTGAGAGGCATTATTGTTACATGTCATGTAATTAGGACTCTATCAGTGAGTACTGATATCATTGGAATATTTCCTATCGTGCACTTATATAAAAGTTTCATTGTGGTTTTTGTTGGCATGCAATGTGGCAGATTTGAAGCATCAGTTTAAGTTTAGATAGACTATTAAGTAATTGCCACAGGCTAATAACTACAATAACATTTGAATAATAAAGCAATCATTCATCTGGTTCTTAACTATAAATCTAATTAATGGAGTTTTTATAGGTTGCATTCATTTCAGCGGGACATGGTCTGTATTTTTACAGTGATATACAAAAAAAAAATCCAAAATATTAATTTTCCAATTGTATGTATGAGATTTGAATCTAGAACTGTTCCATTTACAAACTATACTTATAAACCAGCGTATCCCAAGATCGCATTACTAACGGTAATACAAGGATTGTGTGAAGTGAAAGCTACAGCCAATAAGCTTCAAATAAGTATCTCTAGGAATTGTTAAAGACTTCCAAGTGCTGCCTTTTATTTGAGGTATCCTTAATATATTTTTGAACTAAATAACTGAATTACAAGCTTCTGCCTTACCAATGTGTCAGCTATTACCAGAAAATACAAAGTTGTGTTTATTTTGATGCAAGAAGCATACGGAATTTGCGAGCTGAAAACTTCTCTATTTTATATGACCTCTCAGTGCTGCTATTTCCTCAAATTAAAAGGAATAATAGTATACCTGTGGGTTTAGGCATGTACATGTTTTGTGAAACTTTCACGTTGAGGTTATGTGTATACTTTGTATGTAGAATGGTTTTATATAGGATCATTCTGGATGTATTTCTGTAGTTCTTCGTGTGTCAGAGTTTTAAATATATCTTCAGTATAGGTAGGGCTGAACGTGGCCTTACACTATTAAATCAGTTAACATTTTATAAAACACCCTTTGTATTCTGTACAGGATCAGTTACTCCTTGCGTGCACAATAATAATCCATTCTCCTGTTTGAATCCCGTAAACAAATGACTGAGTCCTACTGTCTAGGTATTAATTGGGAGCATACAAAATACTTTTAAGGGAAAACAGAGTGATGTTCCGCTTATTATCTGGAGCATCCTTAAAGAATCATGGAATGATAATAATTATCAATCTATTTAGCAGATTCGTTACTAAAACCCATCAGGTGTTGATGAGAGCAACGCTGAAAGAAATAGCTATACAATTGTTTGGGTCATGTCAGACTGATAAATAAAAGGTGAGGTGAAACGTGGCCCTAGCAAGCACCAGACACTATCTCACACTGTTATCCTTGTGGCCACTGATGCACCTGCCAGCTCTCACGCTGCACTGCATGTGCTGTTTCTGTGAGCAGGGTTTCTCAATAAGCCTCTTCTACTCTCTCTGAGAAGCAGAGGGGCTGCCTTCTACGCAGGAGGGCTGGGGCTATTGCAGCGAATGCTGCATTCGGAAGCAGTGACAGGAGGAACGGCAACGGGTGAAGTTACCAGCACAGAAACCACCAGGATGATTCCTGTGCTCTCATGTTGATATTGTATTTGAGCATGAGTAGGACGCTGGCTCCCCTTCTGCTATTACAGAGGAGAAATAAAGCTGAGCTGCAGAATGAATTAGTAGCTAACAACATGATTACTCTTAGCTGTTAGCACAAGTTGTAGGAGGGGGGGCAGAAAAACAGGAGAGGGAGGAAAAAAAAACCCTGTTTAATGCTGCCTAGGGAATACTGTGGAATTTCGAAGAGATACCGTTGCGGACTGACAGCGTGCCTGATTGCACTTGAGTTGAATTACTGAGAAGCAGCCCCGCGTTGTATTGTACCATTTGTAAGGCTGAAGGAAGAACAGCAAAATAGTAATGGAGTTGTGTACAGTATTTCTGCATAAATGGAAAATAATATAAAGATGGTGGTATGTAATTTCTATTTTATTTTTAAGAAGAATATAAGCCAGGTATGTATCCTCTTTGTATTTTTTATCTAGTCTACGTACATTTTTCGGTTTCCTTTGTTTCCTTTCCTTATTTTCATTCTGAATGTACCTCCCACTGTTCTAGCTAATGCAATGCATTGATTTGTAACTGATTTGCTTTCTAATGCTATAACGTTGAGGAGACTGTCTGAGCTCATGGGCTTAAGAATCAACACTTTGTTGAAAAGTGGGGGGTTTATTTTGTAATATTGGTAAGTTGACAATGTAAGTTGAGTAAGATGGTGTAGTATTTGATTTCACAATGAGTTGGAACATTTTAATCAGTATAAAAAGGTAAATAAAATCATTTAGATACAGGAGGAAAATATACTATGTTTTGCTTATTATCTGCCCGTAGTGTTTTCCTAGTTCATGATAGGATTAGTAATAAATTGAGCTTTATGGATGCTTGTGTATTTCTGGGTCTTGATTAATCTTCAAGATGAACAAACACCCTGTAGCTTTCTTTTGAAGAGGCAGCTTGCCTAGAATACATGCTTGATTCTGTTCCACAGCTAAACCTCTGTGTAAGAATACCCTCTCTCATGTACCTCCCCCAGTCCACAACCTAAAACACCCCCATAGCTATTTAATACTTTTTTGTCCATCCTTTTAGGTTCAGGGAGATAACATTAGTGTTTTGCCTTCTGCAATTCCAGAGGCCAAGTGATAGTAGCTGAAACTAATTTCTTACTATGAGATTGATGGTTCATTTTGCTTTAAGAAGAACTATTATGCAGATACAAAAATCTGACTGTATGTGTTAACCCTCAACTTTCTTTAGGCATCTGGGTCCTATTGCCTTTTTTGTCTTATTAATAATATTTTCTTTCAACTGACTATTGATATTATGTAATAAGTTAAATAGAACATAAAGCTATGTGCCCTTAAACTAAGGACACAAATAGTTGTCATATAATGGGCATGTCTTATAAAAAATAGATTTAAGACATTAAAAATAATTCTCATTTGATTATTCAGTAGTCCTGAAGTCTCTTAAAACATTCTGTTGCATTTCTAATCTGAATGCAGCCCAGTTTTAAGTAAGATTTTTTTTTTTATAACACATTGATACAAAAAGAGTTAATATCAGTTCCAGCATCTTAATAATGATGTTAATCCTTGGCTGACAGGAATTCTTGTGCCTTAAAAGCATTCATTGGTATGACATTATTTAATTGTTTTCTGATGTGGAAATAATCATAAAGTTGTACATATTTTTCACAGTCGGTGATATAATCTCATTTTCTGAACAAAGCTGTTGGTGATTATATAAAATAGATGCCTTTATTTAGTGTAATACACAAATATGATTTGGCAATTAAAAATTTAAGGTTACTTGTTATATTTGAGTGTTCTAAAAACCAGTGCTACTTCTTAGCATATAAATCAACATACTGAGAAAAGTGTTGAGAGAATGCTGTTAAGTCTAAAAGCATTAAGAGCAAAAAGTAGTATTTAAGGCTAAACCATCTTTTATTTATCATAAATTTCTTTTGTAAATGATATTATGATAGAAATTATGCTTAACCATCATCTCCAAGACCTTTAATGTAGAAAGAAGTCACGATGTAATATAAATGAGGGTTTTTTCAATGGAATTTACACAGCCTGAAGAGAGTTGTATAAAGGTTTTCTGTCACTATACCATTTGCTTGATCCTGCAGTGATGTCAGCACAACATTATCATCATAACTATATATTGCTGTGGAAACACTTAGGAAATCACAGGTGAAGTGCTGGGATTCCAGAGTATTACCAAGCAGCAGAAAACTGATAGCTCAGAATATCTCTCAATTCATTGAAGTATCAAGGAAGACTGAAAATTCCAAATTTTCTTTTTACTGTAGTGTTGTGAAAATCTAGGAGGAATGCAGTAGAATACTAGATTCTCTCTTGTGAGACCATTACAGTAAAACAGAAGCTCTGAAGCATAAAAATTCTTTGGCATCTAAGAAGGTTCTTGTACAGGTTTTGTTTTTCTCATCTGTGTCATTCAATTAGGTTGATAGCTCTGAAGCAGATTTTCTTACTTCCCGGTGGAAATCTAAGTATCACTCCATAGTTGTCAGTATATTGAAGCGAAGAAAGCAGAGAATTGTTTCTTATAAATTTTTTTCGTCAAATTTAGAATTACGTTTAATATCTACTGTTGTCATCAATGAATGTCACTTCGGATGTTTAGCAAACACAGCTCCTAGCTGTGTGTGCCTACTCATCCTAGTGTGTGTTGCTGTCAGCAGTAGTTGTAGTGGTTTGTGCTTGTGGCATTTTTCAAATGTAAATGTCACAGATGATTGCTACCATTTACCAAATGAAAACCTCTTTATCAAAACCTGTCCATTTCATACTTTCGTGTTCTAAAAATTTAATAGAATTATTAGTTAACTACGTTTTGGAAGATATTTTAAACATCTTTGTGGGGGAAGGATGGAACCCAGAAAGATTACAAGTAACATTTTGCCCATTTAAATTTGGTGCCTTAATCTAAACATTTCACAGAGGATATTTGTATGTAGTTAAAAAACAAAGTCACCCCAAAAAACAAAGTCACAGCTCTATTATCTCTGTGTTATATAGATGATGTCGTGCACGCGTGGCCACAAACTCCATGGTGGTTTCTGTCCAGAGGAGATCTAATTCAGGGCAGAGAACTGCCCATCCCAAGGCTCAGGCCAGTACAGTCAGATGGTTAAAATTCTATACCTGGAAGAAAATTGAGGGATTTTTATGTATCTTCTGATGGATTTATTATAGAGATTGTTTAAAGTTGCTGAAAAATTTGAAAGGTTAGTATTACCTAGGAGTTTGAATGTACACTTAGTATACTGTAAATGTATCTTCTGCATATGTGTTATGCTTCAGTGTAAATTAAATCACTTGGGCTCTCGGGGCATAATGCTCTAAAAAAACCTCCTTATTAAAAACAGACAAAATTCAGGACAGAGCTGAGATTTGGTCAAATGCATGTTGTTTCTTTCTATTTTTTTAAAGGCATTAAATAGGTTCTGATTATTCAGTACTCTATCCAGTAAATCTTTTGTACGTTTGTGGCAGTCTGACATAATAGCATGCATGTAATAGTCTAACTCATACTCAGAATCTAATATGCCTGGTACTGACTTGGTAATACAATTATCCCCATAGTGTCAGCAAATAACTGTTCCCTCTCTGGGTTTTCCGTTCCTTTTGGAGCCTGCATTTAAAGAGGAATGGACTATTAAGTGGAATTACCTCCAAATCTTAGCAGCTTTCAAAGTGAGAATATTGACTGAAAATAAGTGTATGTAGGACAACGTATATGTACAGCTATAGAGGGAGGGAAAAGGACTCGGGTTCACTATTGCCACCTTCTTTATACACTACTTTCTCTTCTTTGTACTTCTTTTCATTTAAAAAGTTGAGGAAATAACTAGAAACAGTAAGGAAAAAAAAGTTACTACATTTAGCCAAATAGTATTGAAGCTGTGTTCCAAATCATCTGCAGTCTCTTAACTATTGTTAAGTGCATTAATATATTCAAATGCACTATGCTAAGCTCTCCAAATGGAGCACATTTTAACTTCAAGAATCTGTTCAATAGACACTTACATTTAAGTATTAATCTACTATATTGGGCAAATCTCTTCCTTTTATTTTTAGTTCTAGTCCAGGCCATTGTCCTTTAAGGATAATTGCTTCAAACATATTTTTTATATTTTTAATATAAATACCATGCCACGTTTGTTTCTAAAGAAATAAACAGGGTTCTATATGTCTTCAACAATTTTTAGTAGTTCATAAATAATTGATTGCCAACTTTAGCCTCACAGCTGCTGTAACAAGACTTCTCAGAGAAAAATTAATGTTACAAACACACGTAAAGGTGTGGGGGATAGTGTAACTAAAAAAGGGAGAAAAATTATTGCAGAATAATTGTTTATTTTTTTCAACTCATGTCTGTCTTCAACAGTAACTGAGGAAAAATATCTTTGCACAAAAATCCTCTTTTCTCACAGTGTGCTAGCAGTAGGGGAGCAGTGAGGACGACTTTTCTCTCTAGAACTCATCCTAGCTAGCTGGGAATTTACATTTTCTTCGAAGCTGTCCTGAAGACAATATGCATCTGTATATTACACAGTAGTTTAATGGCAAATAACTGTTAAACCACTGAGTTAATTCACTAATATGCAAAGTTCTACATGTGGTTTCTGTTCCAGATGCTGTTCTAAATCACAGTGAGCCCAGGCAGTGTTAAGCATGTGCAGCTATCTGTTGCCATCCTTCAACTCGCTGAAGTTGTATGCTGAAAGAACTAACGAGTCAAGTGAGAGCTATGACTGACCAGTCTTGCATTGTCACTGTGAAAGTTTTCAGTGGGATTCCACAGTGTCCTTGATGAGTGTATGTGCAGGCTCTACATGAGGAGAGCAGCATGCCTTGGGGGTTAAGGCAGTAAGCAGCTTGTCGTCTCTTTTGACTGGGGTTTGAAACGGCAGTTTGTGGTTAGTTGTATTGGTAACATTCCCTGTAAATAGAAAGACAACATGTGTAATGGTGGTTAGATACATTACAAGCAGGATCTGTAAAGAAATATCACCAGTTAAATAAGCAGATAGAGGGAAGTTTCCAACGTATAGTGATGGACAATAGGAACAGCGTTCTAGCCGAAAGGAGAGAGTGCTGATAGCGCTCCCTGTGAATGTTGAGGGGGGTGGTAGGATAGAGCAGAACTCTGCAGGTGAAGACCTGAGGAATTCTTGGAACAAAGAGTAGCCAAAAGACACAGCAGAATTTCTTCCTTGCTGCTGTCCCTGGCTTGGTCAGGGTCTGCAGGCAGCTTATCTGTGTAGATGAGAACCACTTTACCTTGAAAGACTCACCAATAACCCAGATTAAAAATGGCAGCATTAAAGAATACTAGGAAAAATTAATAATATAAAGGAGCAGGTAATTGTTCCAAATTAAGTTCATCTGAATTATGTCATCTGAGCTTGTCCGTGTAATGCTACCGCTGTAGCAAACCAGTGAAGCAGTCTGGAGTACAGGCACTTAGGCTTGTCTAAAGAAAGGTAGCATAGGTTTTGCCCAACAGACATACGGTGATGGTAAGTACAGTTATGTCAGGATAACCTTGTTCCCAGGCGACTGTGAGACTAGGGAAAGACCGTACTTGAGAAATCTATAGATCTGAACTCTAGTTGTTCTGTTACTGATTGCTTATGTTCCTGATAGTAAGAGATCCTCTCTTAGCCTCAGTTTCTGAGGCTCCGAAGTGGATTGTTTACATTTTTTGATTGACAAATAGATGTTTCTGCCTGTAGCCAGTAGTGACTGCTTTGGCGGGAATGCAGAATGGTATTGCTGCAGAAAAAGATGTTTTGGATTTGTTTTGCTTTCCCCTACTGTCTTGGTGTCATGAATGCACAGCTGCCGTGTGCCTTTTTATAGAGGGAGACTACACTTCAGTCCCATCTTCTTCCCTGTCCCCTTCCAGCACACACAGCCCCCCCGTAGTTGATTAATGGTGTAAAGGTTAGGCAGGGCTGTGGTTCTGTCTGTTTCTTTCTGGTTTGAGGGGACAGTCTGCATCCACAAAGCTACCTCTGAATGGAGAGGGCTGCTGCTCTGCAGCTTCCTTTACTGGGATCTGAAGAGGAGCTCAACAGTGACCTAGCTATTCTTTTTTAATACCGTATTCTTTTTTTTTAAGATGATTCAATTTTTCTTTCTTTATCAAAACAGAATGCTGCATTCGATAAAATGAAAAAAATAAAAATCTATGAGGATCTGCTGTTCAGACATGTAACTAAAATACACTGCTTGTATTGTTCAAAAAGCTATCATCCTTAACCCAGCCCAAGCCGCCCCCCACCTACATGACACGTGAGTTTTGCACACGATGCTTACAACTGACAGGTTTTATTTTGACAATGCTTTGTCAGCGGTATCCTTGAAATCAATCCAGATTACTTGTTCCCCATCAAGTGGATTGACAAAAGTCTGTATTCGCACTTGCTATGGGTAAGAAGTTGAAGGAAGCGTCACTGTGTCTGTTCTTTACAAAGGAACCCATTAACAATTTCTTTTATTTCTTTTCTCACAATCCATAATACGCTTCAGCTTCCTGCTCTATAACCATCTAGTTTTAGTAAAGTCTGTATTTTACTGCTGAAGCATTTCAACTGTATTCCTTAGGCTTAGAATGGGTTAACCCCATCTGTGTTCAACTTTATCATATAAATTTATTTAAGTCAATAAACAAGCAGAGTGAAAATAAAAAAATGAGGTCATGATGGTTTATTGGGAGAACTGGATAAACCTAGAAAAGTCACTGAATGACATCTTGTAGCTCATTCACATAATTGACTTACTCCTATGTGCTTCTTAAAAGACAGTTCCTTATTTCCTAGAGTTTTAACTTACACCAATTTAAAACTGTAAGAAAACCCTATGCAAATCTTTACAAAAATAAATGGATGAGACCTATAATGACTTAAAATTTCTTCCATGTGTAGATATACCATTTTAGAAAATGAGTATTTGACAGAGAAATAGTAGACTCTGAACTGATGAACAGATCAGATGACTGTATAGCTGCGACGGAATGGAACTCGCATGAGAGAACATAAATCTGCTCCATTTAGCAGATCTTTGTGTGTTTGTAACAGCACAGCTTTTAATTTATTAAAGGTCTTGTCAGAAACTGGGCTCAAATAAATTGAGTTCTGAATTAGCAGCTATTTATAATACTTTCAGTTATCTCCGATAAAAAGCGTAGGTTAAGCATTGGATAAAACATATATATGGCTGGCTAATAAAAATGTTCCAGATTCCAATGATAATTTCATTATTTCTTGATGTTTTGTAGGCTGAGCCAGTAAACAAGCCTTCTAGCTCGTTTATACATTGTTGGTTTGAAGTCTTTTCAATGAGAAGAATGTCCAAGTCATCTGAATGAGGTTTCTGTAAGAGGGCACTTAAAAAGCTGTGGTTGTGTGGGCAGAGAAGGCGGGCAGCCACACTTCAAATCTTGTTCAATAAATGGTTACAGATATTCAGTGTAAGAGCTGAATGGTAACAAGTGTTTCTGCATCTAGAAACATGCCTTTAATATTGAAAAGTGTCCCAGGATGGTTCCTTCCTCTACTAATATTATGTGAAAACGAGGCAGCCTTGGCTCTAGCAAGAGCCTTGTGATATTCTGAGAGATGCCATTCGCATGCCTTGAACGTTGCATGCAGTCTCATTGAGCGTTCCTTTGCTTGCAAACATCGCTTGCTCTTAATTCACTCAATACTCTGACTTCAGGCATAAGCCTGGAAGTAAAAAGTCACAAGAGCTGTGCTGATGCATATGTGTTAAAAATGTGATTAATGTTCCACAAATATTTCACCTTTTATAAAATAATAGGCAGCAACTTTGAGAAGGATGAAGAACGTTGCCTATTCTTGTTCTGCTTGCTCTTGGGCTGCATCCCAATTTTGTTGTAAGTGGAAAAGTCTATTTACATCCTCTCTTCCAGGATGCCAGAAGCCAACCAGGTTTTTACCAGCTTTGCTTGGGCTCTGTTCAGCATAGTGCGTTTTCTTGGTGCGGTATGAATCAGTACTCGGTGTTTATTATTGATTGTAACCAGAGTATAATAGTAAGGTCGGTGAAAACAAACTCTGTAATGAAAAGACCAGGTTTCGAGGTGTGTGAGCAGATGGTATTTTTTCACACAGTGCCATGCTGTTTGCAGACATGGAGCACAGTCCATGTCCTTTATTCCTCTCAAGACACCACAGAGCAAATTTTAACCCTTTGTATACCCTGTAGCTAAATCAACTTCTTACTCTGCCAAAGAATTTTTAGCTTATTTAGAATCAGAACTTGTCATTTTAATAACTACTTCTTTGTTGGATTTTTTGAGCTATTTGTCTTGGGTTTATTCTGTAGCTATGAGACTGAGGTGAATGATATGCTGTATAAAACAGTACAGTTATATGTTTAAAATGCATTGACTACATATCTGTGGAACACAAGCTTTTGTTTTATGGAATAGAATCTTCCAGATAGCGCATGAAATCTTTTCTTACTCTTCCATATTTTAGATCAAAGTGTTTTCTGGTTGTAATGGCAGCTGGTTTTGTCCTGAGACTTATAAATAATATTTGTTTCTTTCTCTTCCTCTCATTTGTGTGTTCTCTTTCTTCTCATGTTTTGTTGTGGGTTTTTTGGGTTTTTTTCTGTGACCAGAACAATGTACAACTTAGTAACCTGAATGAGAATGTTCCATCAGTTGTCATTATGATTTTCTGTTGTTTTCTATAGGCTTTTTTTTCTTCTTAAAGAAGAGAAACCAAGAAGGTATGCCCACTTTAAGTCCTGGCTTACCATAACATGTGTTACAGTCTGGTGTAAAAAAAAAAAAAAAAAAAAAAACACCCCGATTTGTTGTGCAAAATCCTACCTTGCTCTGAAAGATGAACTGAAAGAGACCTTTCTGCTTCTATTTTACTAGCTAGTAACAATTTGTTCCCCTGTCGTTTTTTTGACCACTGCAGTACATCATATGGGTCTAAATTGAAACGTCATTACTCTGGAAAAAAGCAGACAGCATTAGTACCAAATATCTCAGTTAAAGTCAGGGAATTAAACGGGACAAAGAAGCCTGTAAATAAGTATTTCTTATTCATTTATGTTAAAAATGTTGCCTAGAGCTGCTTTCAGCTTCAATTGTTCATGAAAAATTCTACTCGGACAATTAAGGGGAAAGTATAAACAAATACTTAACTCCTCCGTGTTTCTGTTGTAACCCAGTTAAAACAACATCAATATTATTGAATAAGTTTGTGTGGCAGCCATTGTAATGTCATTCCCTCCTTTTTAGACACTTCAAGAAGCCATGCGCAACAGAGTGAGATTTTGCAAGAGATACAAAACCCCTTCAGGACTTGGTTTCCAACAAGCAGATGTGTGATTTTTTTTTTTATTTTTTTTTTTTTCTTCTGTCAGTGCTACTAGAGCATCAGCACTTTATATATCTGTAGTCTTTGATGAAACATATGCTGATGATCCTGTTGGAGATACAAATACTTGTCTGGATCAAAACTTGTGTTTTGTGGAAACAGTTTAATATAAATTACACTCCATGGTTTCTGCCCTTTTCAAGAGCCTGATCTCATCTTACATATATAAGATTTGCAAAGGAATGTTTACAAAGAAATCGGGACATAGTACAAAAAGGAAAGAGAGTTGTCAGAGCAAAAAGGAACAAGACTTAACTCAGATTGGACAAACAAAGAATCCAAAATTTTCAAATACTTTAAAAAGCACTGTTAAAAAGATTGCCAAGTGCCCATCTGCTCGCAACTTATCAACTGAAGAAGAGGAAAGTAATAGAGAATTTTCACTGTCTCCAACATTCAGTTACAGAGTTGCAATTGCCAATGGACTGCAAAAGCATATTTTTGTAACAAAAAGTAGTAATAATGAAGATATAGTTCCAGATCTGTCTTCAAATGATAGTTCATATTCTGAGTCGTTAAGTGAAGTAAAAAGTAATAGCAAGAAAACCGAATACTTATCACACACAATGCCTGTGAGACGCAACAGAAAAAGCTTAAGCAGCCTTGCCCCATCTGATGGAAGCTCAGATGGAGAACGCACTTTACACACACTGAAGCTGGGGGCTTTACGAAAACTGAGGAAATGGAAGAAGAGCCAAGAATGTGTCTCGTCAGACTCCGAACTAAGTACATGGAAAAAAACATGGGGCTTAAGAAGTAAATCTCTGGACAGAACTGGCCGTCACCAGAAATCAAATACTCTTGAACCTGGCTTTAGTTCTACAGGTTGTATTAGTCAAACCCATGATGTTATGGAAATGATCTTTAAAGAGCTTCAGGGAATAAGTCAAATTGAAACAGAACTCTCTGAATTAAGAGGTCATGTTAACGCTCTGAAACAATCAATTGATGAAATTTCTAGTAGTGTAGAAGTTGTACAAAACGAAATTGAACAATTGCGTACTGGATTTGTACAGTCCAGAAGAGAAACTCGGGACATACACGACTACATTAAGCAGATAGGCCATCCAGGAAACAAAGCAAGTCTTAGATTTCTAAATGTGCCTGAAGAGAGGCTTGAAAAGACTGAAAGCATAGTTTACAAAATATTAATAGATAAAATGGGGTTCTCAGAGGCACAAAGCACTATTAAAATTGAGTTTGCCCAAAGACTGGGGCAACAAAGAGACTGTCCAAATGCAAAGCCCAGGCCCATTCTTGTTTACTTTGAGTCATCACAACAGAGAGATTTGATTTTAAAAAAGTCATATAAACTTAAGGGAACTGGCATTGGAGTTTCTACAGATATATTTTCCCATGACATCAAAGACAGAAGAGAAAGAGGACTACCTTCCTCTCAGACATATGAGAGTATGGATATGAAGCTTTTAACTGCAGAGACAAAAACTAAAATACGTGACTGGGAGTCACCTGACAGTGATAAAGATTTGGAATCAGATATTAATAAGAACAGTTATGCAAAGATATCTAAATCAGCACTTCAAATAAAAACAAGCACTACAAAGGGGAGTATCGAGTCCCCAGATACTAAAGACCTTAACAGAACTGCTGACATCAGCACCTATTCAGATAGAAGAAATTACGGCAATCAGTCGCCAGAATTTGACAACATGGAAAAACAATCGAAGACCTATTATTCAGACACGACTCCTCTATGGCACTTACAGAATGACTTTGCAACACCAAAGCTTAGCCGTTCGGAGTCAGATTTCTCAAAATTGTGTCAGTCTTACTCTGAGGATTTTTCTGAAAATCAGTATTTTTGCAGAACAAATGGCAGTTCGCTATTGTCTTCCTCTGATCGAGAACTTTGGCAGCGCAGGCAAGACGATTCTACAGACTGGTATGGCAGTTCCCAGGAACAGGCGGTTGTCCAAGATATGCAAGAGTACCCAGAGCCAATTGAAGTGGAGAATACAGAAACCATTGATAGCGGAGTAAGCAATGGAGTAATATGTGCATCTGGAGACAGAAGCCACTATAGTGATTCTCAGCTTTCTCTGCAAGATGATTTTTCCCCATGGAAAGACTGGAATCAGTTGGAACAAGGGGCAGATTTGGGCCTAGACTCATCCGCACAGGAAGTTTTTGTGTATGACATGAGCAGCCCTTCAGATCAACAGACAGATTTTGGAAAGTGCCAAAGTTCTGATTTCCAGTATGATACTGAGAGCTACGATTTTACCCTTGATGGTACTTCTCCATCGTGCCCAGGCCTTGATAGCGAGTCACAAAGTCAGTGGACTGGTCAATATGATGATTATCAGGAAACAAACTCTCTTTCCTCATATCAGAATCAAAACAGATTGCCTATGATGTACCGAAGTCAGAGTGAACTACCAAGCGATGACTCGGAAGAAACAGCCCCTAAATCATGGCACAGCCGATTAAGCATAGACCTTTCTGATAAGACTTTCAGCTTTCCTAAATTTGGATCTACACTTCAACGCGCTAAATCGGCTTTAGAAGTAGTCTGGAATAAAAGTACGCAAAGTTTAAGCGGGTATGAAGACAGTGGTTCATCTTTCATGGGAAGGTTTAGAACTTTATCTCAGTCTACGGCAAATGAATCAAGTACAACGCTCGATTCCGATGTTTATGCTGAACCTTATTGCTACAAAGCAGAGTATGAGGAAGACTTAATTGAGCCACATGGTGAGAACGAAACAGACTATGTAGAAGTCATGGAACAAGTCCTCGCTAAGCTAGAAAATAGAACTAATAGTAGTGAAACTAGTGAGCAGGTCCAAGAATGTGAATTGGGGCAGCCTTTATATGAAACTTCCTATGCAATGCCAGCAGAGGAGGAATATGCCACACAGTTGGACAGTGTGGTCAGGGGGGAGATGCTGGAAGCTGAAAGTGACGTGGCTGCTGACATAGAAGTAAGGGAAGATGAAAATCAGAACGTCCCGGAGATGCTTACTGAAACTCCAAAGAAAAAAAGAATTCGACCATCGTTTAAAGAAGCCGCTTTAAAAGCGTACAAGAAACAAATGAGCGATTTGGAGGAGAAGATCCTTGCTGGAGGTAACAGTATTTATTACTGCCTTTAAGTAAAAAATTGTTCGTACTAGAGTTGAACATTAACTTCTGTATGGTACCTGATCCTGCTTCCAGTGGATTTGGTGATAAAAATTCTGCTGAGTCTGCTTTTGTTCATACTGTGAAATAGTCCCATGCATGTCAGAAGGCTAAAATATCACCAGTCAGTCTTGAAGGAATTTTCTGAATGTTTAGTCAAACATATTCGTAAGCAATTTTATTGCTTTAAATTCCAGCAACTTGAAATTAAATTGCATGAGATTTAAATCTTATAAAAAGAACTAAACAGTACACGGTTGTTGGTTTTCCTATAGCTTTATAAATGTATTTACAGGGGTAATCTAGAATGTTCAGATATTACAGTGTTTCCTTTAACGGTTTTCAAGGGGTGGTTGGTTCTATATTCATACACATCAGCAGCGTTTCGCATCCTGTACGCAACTTGTTATGTACTTGTGAGCCTGAAAATCTAAACTGTTGTACTACCAGTACTCCCAGTAAACCCTCAATCAAATAGCCAGTTCCCAAAAAAGGGAAGAGAAGGGTGTGGAGGAGAGAGAAGAATAAGTGGTGGCATCCATGTGTGAAGATGTAGTGGAAAGGAACTTAACTCACAGAGGGTGCTGACACAGATTTATTCTTGAGATCTCTCATTATCTCTAAGATCGATTATCTTCTGTATTAACGGACTTCAAAACAGACAGTCATATACACAACTTTAATACCTCTAGTAATACGCGGATATGGTGATTTTTCAATATGAACATACACTGTAATGCTAACATTGTAATACTGAATGTGCATTTAATTGGGAGCACATAATTGCTGTAGCTAGACAGATGGTAATTGTCACCTTGACTGAATCTTTGCTTTCTTTATCTGCCTTGAAAAAATAATCAGCTGATACGCTCGTTCTAAAGAATTGTGCCGTTAGCCAAAGACTGTATTTAGTAGTAATGAGCATCCAAAGCTTGAACTACCATGAAATTTCTTTTCTACGTGGTCAACTCCTTTTATTATAAAAATAGTCAAGTTGAAACTATGTTACACAAGCAATTCAATATTGCTAATATGAAAGTTTATTTTAAGGTCTGTTTTTACAGTCAGATAATGACACTAGATTGTAGACTGGGCATTTTGCAGATCTTTTTCTGCAGTACTGTGTTGGATACTAGATGGTGTATGTATGAAGAAACAGCTAGCAATAGCTGGTATTTTCAGGGGTTTATGAGGCATGGGAGAGGGGAACCACAGTCTTTTTACCTGGTCATTGTTGTGTGATGGGAATATAAAGGTCTGAGGATCTAATTAAAGAAAGCACACAGGGAAGACCCAAAATAGTGAAACCCAGATTGGTTCCACTATTTGAAGTCTGTGCATTTATATGTATAATTAGATAACATGTGCTGTTAGAAAATGAGAATGAACTTTGATGTTAGATTTCATGCAATCAGTTCTATGAATTAAATATATTTGTCTTTTTAACCCAGCAGGTGAAAGACCTCTTTGAGTCTCTTAGTCTGTTGACATTTTTTTCTTCTGAATTACTGAAGCGTTTAATATACTGTATTTATAGAGAAGCCAACTGACACTAAGGCCAGTTTATGAAAATGTGTTACCGGTTGTAGTCTCTGGGGCACAAAGTGTCTCCGTGGTTATAAGAGGTGATGTTAGGGCCTCCATCTTCGCTTCCACTGAAATAAAGGAGAAGGGAATACAGCAAGAGGTTAAAGGGAATTTACAGATTAACTGCTACAACACTTCTCAGATTGTTAAATGATATGCATTGGCTCTTGAGGAGCAGTTCTGTTTTCTCCTCACACTTTGTTTTCCACCCCAGAGAGGAGGACATTGGTTTCAATCGGGGATTCTGCCTCAGCAGCCGCTGGTTTGGTACAAATGTATCTCCAGGTCCTGTTGCATACCTGGCAAGATTTATTAAGAAAGCAGTCTTTCATGTTTTCTATCTAATGGATGAATACCATATTTTACCTTTTTATGTCTGCAGAACACCTAACAATTCTTCAGAATATATTTCCTAGCTGCTACTCAAAGAATACGTTACCTGAAAAATTTCTGCTGCTGAGTGACATTGGAGTCAAATATTTCTTGATTTTACTTTCAGTGAGCTTGAGGACTGATATTATACAGAGTCTATTCACAGATAATGGAATCCACAGATGGAATTTCCATCCTTGGAGATACTGAAAAGCCATCCGGACATGGTCCCGAGCAGTGTGTGCTGGGTGACCCTGCCTGAGCGGGGTTGTTGGACTAGATGGCCTCCAGAGGTCCCTTCCAGCCTCAACTGTTCTGTGAGAAGGAAATATGTTCTTTGAATACTTTGAATGCAGCCTTTGAAGAAGGATATCTTCTTAATATCACTTTGTTCTCCAAGACAAGACATATTTAACTTCTGTTTATTACCTGAATCGCACAGCAGTTTTGATTTAGTATAGGAAACAACATTTTGTAAGTAAATTCTTAAAGGAGTTCTACAGAATACACAAAATGTATGGTTTGTAGCCTCTCAGTTGTCACAGCTTGCCCCCCTCCTCTTTATGTGTGGATTCATCCATGTTCAGAGAATACTTAATTTATCATTTAAGCAAATAGTAGTTTGGCATATTATATCTTCCTTTTAATATTTACAGGAGGAGCAATAGCTTTAAAGAACAGCAACTAATACTTGATTTAGGTTTTACATTACTTTTATTAATGGGTCTGTTGGGGTTTTTTGACACTTACCCCTGTAACTGATTCACAGTCAACTTCTGATTTCTTATTTGTGGATGGAAAAGTACTAGTTTCACATCAAGTTCCTTGAATTAATCTTCATTAGATAATCAGAACATAACCTATTGTTTAATGAGTGTCATCTCTCCATGTAGGCAGGAATGGGTAGACAGCAATCTGACCAATCAGAAATATAACCAGATAATGCAGGAGTATTATTTCTCTTATTTAGTACAAAAGAAAGGTTTAGAATGCTATTATTTTCATTCTAGTAGCACTTGAAGTAAGGTCATTGAAACTTTGGCACATAAATAATTTATTAGTGTACAAGAGCCCCATCGGATAGACCTATTCTCAGTCTGTAGCTGGAGAGAAAAAAATACACTGTGGGCTGATTGCTTATGTATTATTTATTACAGCGTGGTTTTGGAGACATGCCGGAATGAAATAGGGTATATGGTTGAGAGGAGATGTGAGTGGTACATGAGAGATCCTCGGATTTAAGGTTTCATAAGGACATTAGAGGCATTGTAATGATGCATGTACATTAATGGAGGGATTGATGGCTCTTTAAAAAAAAAAAAAAAACAAAACAGAAAACAGAGAAATGCCAGGCAGTGGCTTGTTTCTTTGTATGCTGTAATTGAAAGTAACTCTTACCCTTTTATTTATAGTTCCAGTTCTCACTTGTTACTTTCTAGCTTTTTTTTTTTCCCCAGTGGCTCCTTTCATTCCATCCCTATCTTGTTATCTTTTACAGATGCCTTAGAATAAGGATCATTCTCTCTCCTGATGAAACCATCACTTTGGATAAGCTTCCAGAGTTGCATGCACTCTTCTGAGTTGCTTTTGGTGATAACACAGACTCTTTCTATGAATAGTAGTTTACGTGCAGTAGCTTCCTGAACTAGTTGATGAAGATCTTATTTGTTGACTGATCAGATTTTAAGAAGCTTTTAGTCTGACTTTTCTACCGCAGAATAACCTGTGGATTGTTTTTGATGTCAAGATGGGTGAACTCATCTTAATCTATCCAAACATACAGGGGCCAGGGATGGGGGCTGCCTCTTTAACAATGCATGAATGTGGGGGCTCTGTGTTTTTATAGGAAGGGTTTGTATTACCTTTAGTGGGGTCTGACTGCAGAACAGGACTTACAGCTCAGTATCAGTATATTCAGTTGCTTTCTATATGCTTGAAGGAGGAAATGTGATGCTAACATTTGAAAACAAAGGACCTGGTAATGCATTACCCCTTCCCCGTGCAGGGGAGAATGGTGAGGGGGGCATTGCCACACTCCCCTTGCAGTGGGGACATTTGGTTCCACACTAAGAAAAGCTGTCAGCTGAATAAGTATATTACTAATGCTTATTTCAAACTCTCTCTGTTCAAATTATGCTCTTTTGACAAAGCATGTATTTTCTTATTTTGACAGCTTTTCTAGCCTTTTTATAATAATTATTTGCTGGAACTGCCCAAGTTAACTGTATTTTCCCAAAGAGTGCAGGCCTCAGAAGTTAATCTAACATTGTCTTGTGGTACTCAGGCTTTTGTTCCTTTATGGTTTAACTCCATCTTGTTTGGTTTTAATACCCTTGCATCGGTGCACAATTACTAGTAACTAACAGCTATAGTTAATAGTATTGTGCCAGTTCTGTTATGTGAATGTGTCTTGGATTGGACTTGAAAAGATCAAGATGAAAATCAGTTGATGTGGTATTGTTCAGTAAATGACTCGGTGATTTTAGAGCCATTCAGGTGGAAACAGGATAAATAAAACTATTACCTTGGTCACAGCAGTTGCATATTGGTTGCTGGTGACTGTAATGGGGAAATGAGCCTGTTAGAAGATAAATTGCTTTTAATGACAGAGTAAGACTTCTCCTACACTCAATCTACATTAGGGGTCTTGAGAAGTGGGCTTTAGGAAAGGACCACTATAGAAAAGAAATGACAAGTAGATGTATATTCTTATTTCTTAATTGCTTGAGGTAACTATGTTGACTGATCGAAATATTGTGAATTGTGTTTGGGTTCGCAGAGTTTTTTTCCTTTAAAATAAAGCTCCTTCTTAGGCTGCTGGTGCAGATTGGGTAAGGGAAGGCTGTCTAGTCAGATGGCAGAGTTCTAGTTTAGTGTATAAAATACTACAGGGATTAATAAAAGTAGAACATGTATATTTGCATGTATTATGCGAAACTGAGCTACTAACTCCTTCCATGAGCAGTAGTAACAGCTGATGGCAGTCAGTCTGGTTCATACCACACTATAAGATGTTGTTAAGTCATCCTTCCTTTTTTTAATCAGTCTACCATTATCATAACAAAAGTTTGTCATCTTGCAGAAATTCTTCAAAATCTATAACCCCTCCGTTGTCATTACCACCTTATTTCTTCAAATATTTTGCTGTTAAAAAATTAAATACAAACTGAAATTTATACTTATTCTTTAGTAAATAATGGTGTTGTGGCACTATGGAAAGCTTGGGTGTAATTAAATCTAAACAAGCTGTCTTGAACTCATGCGGCTTTAAGTTGATTTAGTTTTGACATACATCGTATGCTTTAGGTGTACTTCACTCCCCAGAAGCCCCCTCCAGAAGGTGTGCAGCAGAGTTGTGGCTACACTTTTAAGTTGCCTTTGAGTTCAGCAACACCTTGTCCAAAATAATGAAACTTTTTTTAATGTGATCTCTCAAGATGCTTTTCCTTCACTTAGCCCAAGGGCATTACTCATCTTTCCAATCTCAGGCATAGTCTAACAGGAAAAAAAAAAAATAGTTAATGGATGAGTATACTGCAAATAGTCCTTGCATCGTTGTAGAAGAATAGCCCAGGCAGGAACAATATTAATTAATAAAAGTGAACAGCAATACCAAGCCCCAAATGTTCTCTTCTGTTTCAAAATATCGAGACCATGGTATTCAGTGATACAAGGTTTTGTTTGTATTCTACCATATCCTTAATAGATGGGGTTTGGGGTTTTTTTAATCTGGAGTGACAACAGACTTCATTAATATTAGGGCTGATTGTGTGTGCTGTGTGGCTGATAAAGCTGATCTGCAGTGTTTAAAAAAACCCCAAAACTTTATATGAGGTATAAAGAGCTGGATTTGGGGACATAATACTTTTCAGCTGAAGTTGCTTCACCTATTGTTTTTCTCTTCATGTGTTAATAATTTGAACAGGGAGATTACAGAGACTTTTCCTCAGTGTGAATTCCATATTCACATCGGAAGACGGTGACAAGGGAACAGATGTATTGTGTAAACAGGCTGAGGAAGAAATGGATACCCTTGCTATACACTTGAATAGATGTGTGGTACTGAGGAAAACAAGACTTACTGCCAGCTAAGGATTCTGTAATTTTAGTTTTAAATAATATTTAGTTAAATATTATTTAATTATTTAATTTTAATTATTTTAACTAATAGTTTTTCCAACTGCCTTTTTTTTTTCTTTCCAAATTTCATGCTTGTGCCTGACTTTTGGTCAGGTAAAGACAGTGATGGATATCTTTAACTTTGGTGGGCGGAGGGGGGGATAAGGAGCTGAAGTAGGAGGAAACTAAATACATTTTTGGATGATGTAGGTGGGAATTGAGAAATAAAATATATTCCTGCACACAATCTTCTTAGCTAAAATTCTAGAAAATCCTTTTTCCTATATATATGTATGTACACTCTGGAAATCTTCCAGTAATATTACAGGAAGTAAAATATCATTCTATAAAATTAGTAACTCCATGAATTCAGTCAAGATGATATAGATGAACCAATAGGTAAAGATTTGAATGAGTCTGCTTTGCATATGCTTGTGTTTCATGCACACAAGAGTGTGTGCATTTTTTTCCTCGCCTCTGGGTTTGCTTTAGAGTCAGACACAGGTCTTTATACCCTTCCCTTCCTGCTTCTTGTCTGCCCTTTCATGGGGAAAAGGAATATTAGAAAATTAAAACAGTAAATGGCTGTCCCTTCAGCTTGAGATTAGTAGAATTGTGGAAAGGTTGCTTTCGAAAAATTACATGAGGAAATCTAATCAGTTAATGATAAAGAAGATACATCCATATTTTGTCTGGGGAGACAGAACAAGTAGTTACGCTGCCCACCTTCATGAAAGGATGATCTGCATCAGTGGCTTGCTGCTGCTACATGTTCAGTCCTGTGAAAGAACTGTTAGAATAAAGAAAATTGTACTGAGAGCAGTGATCATCATTTTAGAGACTTTTACCATTCAAGTAAAAGCAAACCCCTATTAACAAGAAGTTATGTTTTTTCCAAGATCTGTTAAAAAGATAATCTAAGTTTTAGAAACCGTAAGTGAAATAATTCTTTAAAAAATGGTTTAATATGTCGTTCAGAAAGCTTAATAGTGTTCTTATGGCTGATTCTAATTCCGCAGTTACAGGCTTCATGTTCATCAGAAAAAATTAGATTGTAATACTGCATCTCTTTAAAAAAAAAAGGGTAGTAACCAAAAAAAATGAATATCAGCAGTTTAATTTAGCATAGTAACTCTTACTGAATCAGCGTGCATTACATCAGGAAAACGTGTCACAAATACGCTTGCGTAACAGTCTGGGAATCCAAAACCCCTCTATTGTTATCAGATGCCCTTTAGCTGGAATAGCCATACTTATTCTTCAATAATTTTTAAAAATAATTTAAAAAACCCAAACAAATCAAAGGGGAAAAATAAAAAAAATCCCGAAACACAAAACCCCCCTATGTCCTTAATCAGCAAGGTTTAGCAGAAATTATCCAAATTTTGGCTGTTTATTAAAAGCAAGCAAACAAAAACCCTGCAAAACAAACCACCCCAAACTATTTGTGTTTAGAGAATGACTTCCTTTTTTAGGAAAAGTAATTCATTAAAACTGCCAGCTTCCTTCATAAAAGAAGAAAGTCTCTACTACTCATCTTACAAGAACAGAAAACTATTTAACACTATTTTCACTATCTTTAGAATTAATGTATATTGATTAATATTCATGCAATTTGCTTGCCCTTTTTGTGCGTAAACAGATTTAAAATAAATTTGCTAGAGCTAAGAGAAAACCTGAGCATGAATGTCAGTTCCAAGGGCTTATTTATACTCATTCTGCTGTGGGAATGAACATGAATTGGTATTTTACCACCAAGATTAAGAAATATTTTCTAATTCTATTTCTAAAACATTTAAGCCTTTTCTTTAGAACGTATTTTAGAAGCAGAAATAACACTGCATCATTTTATAATACAGCTTCAGGGTAAAAGGAATCTTGTTAAAGCAACTGACTGAAAAAATATCTAGACATGCATTTAAAAAATGTAATGGCTTGGAAAACATGAGTTCCTAATTACGCTCAAATCTTCCTCTAATCTATTGGAGAAGGAGGATATTACAACAAAGTGTGAAACCAAGGAGATTCTGTTTTGTTGCCCAAGTGAAATTGTGACTACTTCTATGGGACAGGTGCCAGGCTGTTCCGTTATGCACGTTTCCCAGGTGGTCAGTGGAGCCATCTACACAATTGTGTCTCCCTGAGACTCCTAATAGAAGAAAATATCGTACATCATGGAATGCTTTGGGTTGGAAGGGTCCTTAAAGATCACCTAGTTCCACCCCCCTGTCCCGGGCAGGGCCACCTTCCACCAGCCCAGGTTGCCCAAAGCCCCGTCCAACCTGGCCTTAAACCCTGCCGGGGAGGGGGCAGCCACAGCTTCTCTGGGCAGCCTGGGCCAGGGCCTCACCCCCTCACAGGGAAGGATTTCTTCTTACAGCTAATGTGAATCTACCCTCTTCCAGTTTAAAACCATTACCCCGTGTCCTGTCCCGACACCCCCTGACAGTCCCTTGCCACCCTTCCTGTAGGGCCCCACCCAGTTCCTGCTGACGTAAAATTATTGTTGAAACGAATGAAACCTCGATAACCATGAGATTTGCCTCCTTGATCAGGGGAGAGTATTCTGAAGTTAGCTTGCGTGATTTGAAGTTTGGTAAACCAGAAAATAAAGACACGATTGATTGATACATAAATAACTCTAGCAAAGAACAAAGCATACCTACAGACACCTGCACTTTTACATTGCTTCATGCTTTCCATTTTTGTGAGAGTTTTCTTCTGCACTTGCCTCGGGTAAAACTCTTAGTCCACTGAAAATTTTACTGATTTTCAGTTAAAACCTATGTAAAGAGGTTTTCCAGGTAGCCCATGTCTTCTGATTGTGTTACTGTTTAAAAATATCCTTGATGCTATGATAAAGAATATGATGTGTATAAAGACACAAGTTAACTAGAAAAAAGTTAAAGCCTCGTTGAACACCAAAAAGGCTTTAATCTGCTTTCACTAAAGTAGTGGTAAAGAGCGTTACTGAGTGATGTAGCTTCTCTGGAGTTGGCTACTGAAACTAGTTGGACTTGTTTAAGGAATCTCTGAGATGTGATGTGGCAAAATTTTTTTTTTTTCCTCTCTGATTCTTCTTTTTGAGAAACGAGGTTTCTTGATGAGAGGCCAAACAGCAGCAAGTGATTTGTCACTGCTATCTCAGATTCATAAACTCTGCACAGCTCCAGGTATCACCGGTGTAACTGCAGCCTCACCAAAGTAACGCTTGTCCATCAGCTGCATATATACCAAGATGGAGAAATGAGAGATATGATGAACTTCTTATCAAACGTAAAATAAACCAGGAGAGAAGAGTATGTGTAAAATGGATGAGTAAGAGAAAAAGATTTAAAACTGCTTTTTGAGACCACCAGAAATTAAGGAGCATTAGTATCATACCGTGCTCTGTAAGCAAATAGTTCTCTTGATAGTCGATAATTTATTCTTTTAGAGGTAAATTTCAGAAGTTGCTAGAAGTTTCTAGTAGCTGTTGAAAGAAAGTAGAAAACAAGAGCCATTAGAAGTCTAATGGGGCTCAATTTCTAAACACCAGAGATGTTTTTAATCCATGTCCTCTTGTTTCAGATTTGCAGACCAGTTTATTAATGAAAACACAAATGCAGTTTTTATCTTTACCAAGCTGACCTCTTGTTTTGGCTGTCAATGTATCTACTAGCAGTATTTCTACATCACTGCTGGTCAAGTGCTAGGAGCAATTTTTCTATTTCTCCTGTCAACCAAGCTTTAGTGAAGTTTGACCTTCTCTTCGTCAGACAGGCATCACTCATCTCTTGAGATGTACTAGCTTTAATAGTATCTTTCAGGCATTATACAGTATATCTTCCTAGAATATTCTTCAGCAAGACAACATCCTCTAGGTTCACACACTGTAATGTCCTGTTCTGTACTACTGGGTACTGCATTTATTATTCTAGCATGTGCTGCTTTTATTTGACCCGAGTTTTCATCCTTTATTTCCCTTTCTTAGCAATAAATACGAATTACAATGTCCAACTCAGACTACAAACTCCTCCTGCCTGTACATACTTTACACATGTTATTTCCCTGGAACAGCTGTATTGTTATCTAATTCCAGCAAGTAATATGTCCAAAGGGTTTGCTTCCAGGAATGACGTAATTATCAGTCAGTTTGATGCTCCTGCAACTGTTTTGCAGAATTAAAGATTAAAACGGTACTTTGAGAGAATAATGAACTTCAAATCTTTTTCCAATTTGGTGTTATACAATTATGCACATGTACAACAGTGGAAAATCAAGGTAGTATACATAATAGCATTTTAATCCTAGGGTTTCCTAACAGTTTAGATTTGTACGGTCTTATTAGGGTTCTCATGCTGTGGCGAGGGGGATGGTAAACTAAATTTTTGCAGTCATTAAAGAAAGAGAAGTGTATTAGGATAATGCTCTGCTGCTCAGAAAAAATACAGAAATGAAGTAATGACACAAGACTTGAAGGATGCTTATGACTGGGGGGAGAGTCTTCTGAACCTCTTTGACATAAATATCTCTGCTGACTGATGAGGCTGTTGTCCAGTTGTGTTTTGGGTGGTATCATAAGCTACAAAAGCAAAGGTCTGTCTTCACTGCTGTATCTTCCTTGCTAGTTTATCTTTCATGCTAGAAGAATCTGTCTTTTCAGCATCCTCTAGGGATGTTTTTCCTAGGACTTTTGGGTATAGAAACTAGTTATCTTGTATGATGAATTCCTGTGTTGTGTGGTAGATTACAGGTAACAACATTGCCATTAAAACTGGATAAACCAGACCATGTGTTAATTTGTTGATATCAGCGTAAGGTTCAGCTTTTGTAAGACCTATTAGTTTTCAGGCTGAGTTTGAACAGTAATTATGCAGCATTAATAAACACTTGCTGAAAATTTTACTTAGGTTTCTCAAAACCTTTAAGCTGATATGGGTACAGAAAATAACTTGGGGACTTGAGAGGGCTGAAAAAAAGCCAAGTAAGCTTCCTCACTCCACCCTCACTCCCCTGCCAAATGGGGACTAACTTCCCTCAGTAGATAGTTGCAAACTATTGTCAACAGAAGCCAGGATTTAGTGGGGACATAGAATGTTATACAGCCTCTTCGTATCTGGAACTTCTTATTAGTGGAACCTTAAGACTAATTTTAAAGTGAATACTTTTAATTTCATATTTCCTTAAAGGCTTATGTCTGTTTAGGGGAGGCTTAGGAGGAGGATTAGAGATAAGTGGTAAAGAATGGTGTGGAGCTGCAGAGGACTTTCTAGCTAAGCAGGAGCATTTTAAAATATGGTTTGCTAAATATTCCTTAAGGTTGTCCTCTCCTTCCATTTTTTGTTCTATCATTAGCTCAAGAATTCTGCATAGAAAATGAGCTTATTTGGAGAAGTGTGGTATGATAGTTGATCATAATACTTTCCTTCCTGTAATTAATTATATGCTACCTTTTCTTCTTCTTCGTATTAGTTTTTATGATTATATAAATTCAAATGAACAACAGAAACCTTGTACCACTACAGTATCCTTAACTGAGTTAAAACAGTTTTTTCCTCTTTTTACCAGTTACCTATTTAAATATAATTGAGTTTAAAATTATCAGACTGCCTAAAAACAGAAGGGGGGGGCAATATTTGACATTTGTAAATAGAATTTTCCGGAACAAGTAGCTAGATGATCATCCTACTCTTCATCATTCCACTACATGGGTGTATAGATGGAGTGCACTGAGCTGGAACAGCAGAATTATGGAGCAATATCACTCCACGGATATTTCCTATAATCCTTGTAAAAGACCCTCTGGTTATCTAAAATAGCATAAGGTATAGGATGATAACATTGAAGACTATACTGTTTTTTTGTAATGCAGTGAATTTTCACTTAAAAATCTAAGGAGAAACTGAACTAAAGTAGCATCCCATGGGGTTAACTAAATGAACCAGCGTTTACACTGTTCTTGGTACATTCATAACTTTTTTAGATTAGCGGGTGACAGAAATGAGTTGTATGGAAATAAGCTCCTTTAAGTAAATCATTGTCATTCAGCACTATAGTCTGAGCTGTCCAGCCTCGTATCCCTGATTTGAAAATACATTCAATGGTCTCTTACATAATCCCCGTTCACTTCTCATCTACATCAGGGAATGTGCTGTCTGGTCTGGTAGCCTAATGACTACTGAAGTGAATCGCTTGGTGACTGTACGCCTCCCGATTTGGTGTTCTCTTACCCAGAAAGAACACTTCCACAGGTCAGGTTATTTCTCTCGTGGTGAGTTCAGAAGAAGCAATAAACACTGAAGTTTTCAAACTAATTTTGTCTCTGAAGATGTAGCTATTTGTTTCAGAAGAAGAGATGCTCTCAAAGTCTCATTTTGAGAAATTGATGTCAGTCATCTGTTTACGCAATTTCTAGTGAGAAGAGAGGCCATTAGACTGCTGCATTTAGGGGGGGGTTAAGTAGCAATTGCAGAGAAAAGCAAGTTAAACCAAAACCGTAAAACCTTTTTTCCCCTTACTAATTTTTGACTGTCACTCTCCTTCCTAAATTTAGGCAAAAGTAGGTTCCAGTAAAGGAAGTGTAGTGAAATTAGATGAAGCTGGCTGAAACCCAAGAGAGGTAAAGAAAAATTCATGTGTCCATCTCTCATATTCTGCAAACAAAATTCCATTTGATATGGAAGACAAGTCTCAACAATTTAGTATTTTTTAATATAACTTTCTAAACAACTGAACTAAACATATAATTCCTGTGATTCTTTAGGCACCTGGTAGCAAAGTACCCGAAAACTATTTAAAAATTGTGTTCCACATAAATAATACTGGGATTTATTACTATTATTTTTAATATTTACATTAAAATTTATATTACTAGTATTTTTGAATGGCATTATTACAAAATTTGTTATGATTAGATAATCTAGAAAGGAGGTGTAGGTCATGCCGACAGATTATGGTGAGGCTTCCTACAAGTGGTGTCCTGCCTAAAACTTCCCTCAGTCCCCAAATTTCTCTTCACCTTTTGGAATTTACCTTTTTTACAAGTTTGAGAATTAATTCAGTCACGGTCTCTCCTACTTAGAGTCTTCTCTTGGCTTTCCTTCCATTCATCTCTCCAGATGCTGCTCCAGCACTTTGGTTTTCACTCTTACCACCTTTAGCTCTCATCAGAGCACATCCCAATTTGTTTCCATGGGCAGCCCAGCTTACAGCCATCTAGTTACTCCTGGCTCTGCTCTTGCCCTGCTTATGAAATAATTTTATGTAATGAAATAATTTTATTTAATTAATTTAAATTATGAAATAATTTTATGCTTATGTAAGAGTTTTGTAGTGGGAAAGTAGGATCATGTGGTTACCCAAATCCTTTATATGCTGTGGAGAAAGAGTAGCCCATCATATGTGATGTTGTCAGGCAAATGCATTTCTATTTCTATGGTTTTCATTCTATCCCTCCTTGTGCATTTGCTTTGCTTTGATTACATAACTAACCTCTAAAATTAGCGGCACAAAAGAGCCCTTTAGTTCCCTGATTTGTCACTGCTATCCTGTATGCACCTTCACATTTGCTAATATATTCTTCATATATGTTTGATATTTTCCTGTAGATAAACTGGTTTAAAAGTGAAACGTGGCACGTGTTTAAGGTGTAAATGATCATTTTGCAATGTGGCATATCCCCAAACATCTGGAAAATACCTGAACTGTTTAAAGAGCCTGTAGAATGTCTACTCTATTGGGGGGGAATGAAAAGATCAGTAAGGTGACAATTAAAACAATGCAGTTTCATGTATGCACTATACTATAAATTGTTAGAAAAGAGAGACACTTATGTAAGTGTATATAAGAGTAGTATATAAAAAAATTTAAAATGTACTTGCACTTATGAATTGACGAGACAATAAAATAAGGGTGGCTTTTCCTGTCAGGAAGTATTTTTCTGTCTGATAGTAAATATGAATACGTCACAGTTTTGCATTAAGCAGTTTACAGTGTTTTATATATATGTCTCATATCTTATACTTTCACAATGGTAGTTCTGTGGCATTTGGGGGGTAATATCTGTCATCATACAGCTGTGATAGAATAGACTTACAGTTACAGTTCAAGAGTTTGGGGTTGTTTTTTAAATAATCTTGTACAAACACTTCCATTTTCCTTGAAAACAGAAAATTTTTTTTGAACGCTGCAACTATATTAAATATATATTCATTACTATTTGGGTGGTTTAATATATTTTTTAATAAAAAAACGTAAAAAGCCTGTGGAGGTGGGATAGAGTATATAAATTATATGGTATCCACACAGTTCTGTGTATGTAGTAGGGAGTCTTATCTACTGAAAACATCTTTTTGCTTGTTTAAAATGTAGTGACAGTATTGCTGCAGCGATACAGCTAAGCACGGGTGTTACTTAGATTCTGCTCTGCATTAGCAGAATAAAACCATGACAGTTTTTTTGTATCATATTTTCTCAGAGACCGTTTTGTCTAACCTATATTCCCCTTCTTCCCAATTCTCTTTCAGATAGCGTTTCTGTGGATGAAAAGGTTTAAAATCATATATTTGCTAGAGGGATCATGTATTTTGTTGTTGTTTGTTTGTGACTGACTTGACCTGTTTGGTGCCTTCATTTTATTTGTGAGATCTGCATGGTTTTCCCAGCTTTCCACTCCTTTGTTCTCCTTTGAGTGTATCGCAAATGTGTTGCATTTACAAACAGGATAACCCTCATTGTTGTGCTTCTCATAATTGCCAACACAGGGGTCTGCTGCTGTCAAACGTGGTAGCTGGGAATTTTGCCTCTGGTTATCATCTACGCTGCATACGCTGTAGGACTTAAAGGACAACAATATTTGGGAAGCAATGTCTCGTCTTCCCATGGGTTCTGCCAGTGTGTGTCACTAGTGCTGAATGCTACCAAAATGTATTCCAAAGCAATAGTTACTCGAGCTTTGGCCTGGAGCTGACCCTGCTAAACATTTCATACTGGGTGTTACATGTTTGATGCAGCTGAATTCTGGCAAAGACTTACCAAGAGCAACTGAGTAACTGTACTTTTTCTGGTCTTTGTTAAAGGCTCGGATAGTAAGTGGAAGTTCCTTGGATACTTCCAGGCTTTACGCAGTCCAGGCATTTAGTGGGTAAGTACCAATATGACTCTGAATTTTATTATTTATGTCTGCAAATTAATCTCACAGTGTTACGGTATTTTTTCAGTTTTGTTTTTATGAGAGATTGAATTATCTTAAAAGGAAGATAGTTGGTTTAATTGTGTATGTCTTACCTTTTAATTTTTTTTAAGTGCTGAATTTTTAAGAAATCAATCCAGCAATTGAGTTGCACAAGTCAACTGGATGACAAAATTTTTTACCTCTGCACACAAAATAAATGCCCTTTGAAGCTGTAGTTTGACTTTTGCCTTCATTTTAGTAAATGTTTAGTAATATAATAATAGCAGTCGAATATCTGAAATCTAAAAGTTCAAGGAAAAAAGATCTGCCAGTTGCTGGGAGTGAACGTGACAGAAACCCGTACGTGTTGTTTGGTTGTCTCCAAATGGACTTCCCTTACATCCTGTTCTAGGTATTCCTTTATTTCACGAAAAACTTTCCTTCCTGTTTTGAAAATATTTTTATTATCCAGTCTGGAAAGGAAAAAACATAAAAAACACTGGTAAAATTTATCAGTTATATTAGTTAACTGTTTAAAAGGGACATCATCCTCTTCTTTGTGCACTGTATAAGTGCTGTTTGCTATGGTTATGCTTCGTCACAAAGACGAGGTGATGAGATCAAGTTACCTAGCTTATCTTTTGCTTTATCATTTGTGCATCTTAAAGGCCATATGGCGGAGTCTAGACACTGAAGTTTTCCCATTTAAATTCAAATGGTTTAGGGTTTTTTCCCCTTGAAGTTACTAATAGTCTTTTACTAATTTGCTTAATATAATTCACATGCTGCTATGGAAGATATGGTTAGGGTAACATTTGTACTTATTGCTAAGTCTTGACCAAATTTAAGCGTACTCTCCAGCTTTTCAGTGGCTTAGGTAGTGTCCGTATAGTCTGTCATACCACAAAGTGTTTTATTTCTTCCTTTTCCAGATCATGGAAACTTCAGGGGGTTTGCTGTAAAAGTGTGACAGTGTGCAGAATTAGTTGCTGAATGCAACATGAACCATTTAAAATATTGTAAGAGATAATTGATGTGGATTTTTTATTAGTGTGCTCTTTGGCATTGGAATAAAATGACAGTATTCTTCCCTTGGCTCAGAAACCACATGTGGCTTTCACTTTGACCACTTGCAGTTTTCTCATAAGTTCAAAAAGTTCCAAAGTATCTCAGTACTAAAATGATAAAAACTTTATCCTGCTATATTGATCAGGACTATTTCCTAGTCTGCAAAAATAACTAGTCCTTTTTTGAATGGCGTTTTATAAGTATCGTATCTTTACATTTTAAAAATAGAACAATGGAAGTGCTGTGAATTTTCTTTCCTGACTTCCAAATGCAAAAACATTAGGATTTGTTTGAATGACGTTGTTTGTCCACATGAAATTAGCACATCTGAAGCTACTTTGTTTCTCTTGATTAGATCACTGATCAGAATACTTTTTCAGCAATTTATTAGCCACAAAAACATTTACTAAAACTCTCTGTGCTCATCTTCACATTATTCTTTTAATGGAAACATGGAATGTTTCATCAGATCCATTTCAACTGTGCTAGAAAAATAGGACAATAACCATTTGGCTTGATGTATGACAATTTATATTTGGTTGGAAAAGATAATGCATGTCAGAACCAGAAGGTGTCATCGAGGCAGCTTCTGATATTTGTCTCAAATTCCCTTTATCATATGGACAAAGAAGGTATATCCTGCTTTTCTCTTTTGGGGTATGCAATGCCAATTCATTTTTACTCTTAGGTTTTGATGGCCTAAGATTTGAGTAATTTGGGATTTAATGCACCGCTAATAGCAATGTACCTCACCCCTGAGAAGCAGGAATCTGGCATCTTAAAAACTACAGAGTAAGCTGTGGCTTACTGAAACTAAGACTGACCACACTCATAAGGATTAGCGTGTAAGCCTGGTACAGAACTTGGCAGTTTGTATAATTATAAAAAAAAAAAAAAAAAAAGCAAGCTGTACATACCTTTCAACAACTACTTCTGAGAGTTTTGGTGTATAGGTCATTGCATAGTTTTCAGAACTAATAAGAGAACAATATTGAACTTTAAAATGAGTTCTAATTCCTGAAATACAGTGTAGGAACTGACATTCTTAGGTATTTTTATCAGTGCTTGTTCAGTGCGGAATTGTATATTACATTCAATGCCGTATTCCTAGAGTGAGAAGAAATGTGGGGGCTTTTCTGTAGAAAAATCAGAAATTCAGACTGAAAATAAAGCTAATCCAAAACTGTCTTAGCTTTATCACCAAGTTTTGATCACTGCATGTGGTCAGGCTTTCATTGCTTAACCTAGAGAATTATTTCTTAATGTAACCAACATCTTAAGGAAAATTTTCAATTTCATATGGTTTTTCCTTGTTCCCTTATTTCCCCTTCTTTAAGTAACTTACTTCTTGTGGCTCTGTTACCTTTTGCTGTTTGCCCCACATATGAGTAAGCTTACTAAGAGTGAACTCATTCTGTCGTATTGCCTGCAGTCTGCAAAACCGGAGAGGAAGCAGTTTAACATCTAGTTACTGTGTAATTTAGGAATAGCATTTTGTAAGCAGACTCTGAGTGTAGGTACTGACAATCAAGTGTGGATATCTGTGTCTGCAGGAAGCTGTACATGACCATTGTATGCAGTACCTGCCATAGCAAATTACTTAATTACAGTTTCCTAATAGGGTTAGGACTCAGAAATGTAGCGTACCGGAGCGTATAGAATTCTTATTTTTCATGGTTGCACACAAAAACCAATCTCATAGATGTAAGGAGACCTTCTGCCACTGACAAGGACTACGCAGGCAGAAGTTGCTCTTTTCATGCCCTCTTCCATTTACAGGTGAACAAATTCAGATATTCAATCCTCTCAGGCTAAACTGTGCCGATCCCTCGTGCAGGCATCCTGTAACCACTGCATGGGACTGCTTCAGAGGACTGACAGTGGCGCAATTCTAGCGCATGGTTTTAGATTAAACCTGACTTCTTTCGCTGAGAAAGTTTACACCAGGGCTCTGCTCCCATTGCTGTCTGCAGTATCTTTGTGCAAGCCTCTGTTTCACTCGGCCTCCCTGGAAACAGAGATTCAGTTTTCATTTAACGTTTCCTTCAGCTGAAGAGCCCTGACATCTAAAAGACTGTTGTGGTTCTGGCTTGATCGCACTTTCTACTCTACTTTAGCTGCATGCAGAAACTAATCCTGAGTTCTAGGATCCCCGAGCCCTTCACTGCCAGCATAACTGCCTGCAGCCTTAGCTACGACTCCTTTCCCTCTGGCTCTCTCCAAAGGCATTGCCATTTGAAGTGGGAGGTTCTTTCCCTCACAACCCTTGATACCTTGCTTTATCTGTATAGAAATAGGTCCTTCGCCTCTTTTCTGCCTTACTCTTCCCCCTCTCTCATAGCACAATGCTGTCGACACACCTTACATGCACCAGCACATCCCGAGTCCGTGGCACAGATTGCAACTCTTGTCTCTCTGCAATGATCTCCCCTTGGCTGCATGAAACGAGAGAAGAGCCAGGACTAGAGAGAAAAGACAAAGACCAAACACAATTTTCCTGGGGCTTCTCATGTTAATTCTTTGTTAAAAGGCAAAGGCTCCACCTTTCCTGTTCTTTCCATGCCATTGTCATTTTATTTTTCTTCTTCATTTTGTTGAAGATGAAACACTTCAGAATCCATCCTTTCAGTACTTTTGAAAAGAACATGGGGGCCAGCTGGGATTTTCATCAGGTACATGAAGCCAGGGCGGTACTGGTTTACTTTTTCCAAAGACTTGTTCTGTATTAATTGACCACTTGCCTGACAGCAGTGATGTCAGAGACTGATAGCTTTACCACATGGCCTAATCCACTCTGAATTTTGCTAATGGTACACAGATGGTGCTGCATGCAGATGATTACTCCTTTCCTTCGGTGGCATGTTCTCAATGGTAAACCAAATTTCTTTTTCTTGGATTCTCTGACAGATTCAAACAGATGATTGTTATGCAGAATATCTTCAGAAGCACACAAAAAAATTAGTCAACGTTACAGGTTTTTTCTTGCCTTGAAGGATAACTTATGTGCCTTCAACTTCTTCATCTTCTATGTTAGGATGCTGTTGGGTTGTTGTTACTGGAGGTAGGGAGGGAAGTAGAGAATTTAATATATAACCTCTTAAAAGTATTCAGGTGAATATGTGTAAGAACTCTTGACATTGCTGTAGTTCAGCAGTTTAAAAAAGCTGCAGACAAATAGCAGAACCAGCTGGTAGAGTACATAAACTTCTCAGTAGTAGCTACAGTACTGCCCTAGTATTATCAGAAGAGATGGTGAAACTCATTTAAAATCGCAATATTTCATGTCATTAATATTTTGCAGATAATAATTGGAATGAGTTTTAGTAATACTTTTAAAAAAAAAAATGGGCACCTCTTGACCATATATAACTTTAAAGCAAATATTTCTGATATTGCACAAATACACAGAGGAAAAAAACAGATCTAGATGTTTCTGCTAAGCTGAACTTGAGCTGGAAGTCATAACGAAAATATTACAGAGGGAAGTAGAGATTGAGTAGGAAACTAAGCTATTGAAGAGACAAGAGGTGTGAGTTATGGCAAATTACTGACTGAGCATAAATTACACCACTGGTGTCATAATAAAATATCTTTATATGATGTACTCATCTGTCTGGATTCTGTCACTCTTGCTGTTCCCTCAAAGGCCAAGTCCTTTTCTATCTTAGCTAACATCATCAGCATTCTTAGACACAATTTTTTTCCCCCAGGCAAAGACTCTTAGTCATTCTTGAATTTGGATTTTTCTTTCCTTGCTATATGCTACTGCTTAGGGATCAGTGGAAAGAGTCCAATAAGAACCTCAATTTTAGTCCTGTTTGGTGTTATACAGAAGAATAATAGATGGAAGTGATTTTATAGACATTGCCTGTCAGAAGTAGCCCTTTGTGGCATGAGAATGCATTGTACATGCCATGAGTTTTATCGGCTGCTGATGGAACTGCTCCTGAGTAACAAAGAGCCCCGACAATCCCAGTTTCTGACTTTCTCTCTTGGTATTTATACATTTACTTGTCACAACCGCAGAAATGTTATTTTATTTCTATCATACTTTTGCTGAGATTTGTAGATAGGTCTGGAAGCTGCAGTTTGGGCCTAGCTTGATCTTTATGTTCTTGAAAAGAAAATTCTAATATCAAAACCCTGCACCAAAACCTGTTTATAGTTTTATAAATGTTATATTTATAAATATTTATATTTTATGTAAATATAAAATAGTTTTATATATGAAAATTTAAAAGAAATGTGTAAATAGACCGTGAATCCCTTTCCCTTTCCTACAGAATGGTGCAGGTGCATCAGAAGGAGGTGTGGGAAAAACAGACTATCTCCTAAACTTAGAGGCTAAGGGTTAGGACGGTGCTTGGAAAGTGGTAATGCTTTTAAGGGTCAGAATAACCTCTCCTATGCTCTAGGTGTTTCATCCACTCAACTAAGAAAGATACGAAAGGAATTACCATGTTTATCTCTTGTAAGTAGAAGGAACTCTACAAACAGAAACAGAGAGACTCCTTTGAGGATTTTAATTTGAGAGTTTTCTGTGAAAAAAAAATGTGTCAATAGGACTTGATGCATTAGAAGAACTAGATTAAAATTCTGAAGATTATACCTTTTTAAAAAGCGTCCAAATTGCACAAGTGGTGTGAACTGGATGCTTACCTCTTCTTGTAGATCTGTCAGACTTCAATAATTGAAGTCAGTACAACTGCTTGCGCCTTGCTTAGCTTTTCAAGAATCCAGTTGAAATTTTCCAGTCAAGAATGCTGTGTCTAGATTTTCTGACTCAAGACTCTTTTCACCTGTTTACTAGCCACTACCAAGTCCAATTAAAGTTGCCCTCTTAATTTCAAGTTTTTGTTCTTGTTTCTCTTGTTTCAGATCTTCTGTTTCTTTCACTGATTTCTCTACTTATTCTATTCCATCTTTCCTCTTAACTCTCAGATGAAGTGTGTTCTGTCACCCGCACCCGTAAGGAACTTGGCTACCGGGATTCCAAGTCTTTTCTGCAGTTTTTGTCTTGGCTTAACTTGTTTTATGTTTAACTGTCTTATTAAAGAATTTCTGATCCAGTGTGTGGTGCAGAATTAAATTGTCTCGACTGCCACTGAAGAAGCTTTAATTTGGATGCTACCCAGCCTCAAACATACATAAGCTGGGAACAGTCAGTTATCTATTCCTGTGGTTCTCTTTCTAAATCCGTGTGATGTCACATCTGCAGAAATTATTCATTAATCAGAGGTAGAGATGTAGTAAAGCTGTTTGACCGTGATTCCATGATGATACAAGCATACTGAAAGCTCACAGCTTCACAAATATCTGAATTTAAAAGATAAATTAAGGGTTTGGGGTGAGAGGGGGTTGTAAGATAGTCTCACCACCTTCATCAGGGTGTCACTGGTGTTTCAGTGTTGGTTTTAATCTGGTTTATCTCCTGGTGCTCCAGGAGGTTTATTCTGACTTTGATTAGACGCTACAATCTTATGCTAATGATAACCAAGAGATGCTTATTGTCAGAAGGTAAACTAAACATAGCACGTTATTACCTCATCTGGTTCTAGGAAGGTCTCCACCCTGTTTTTGCAAATGAATTCATCTTGTAGAACTTCCTATCTCCACCTTATAAAATCTCACAATCTTTATGCAAATTGGTTTTTTTTTTCTTTCCCTTGTTGGTCTCTTTTCATTATGGCCATGCTGATACTGAGGAAACCATTTACACAGACTTCAAGGAGAGTAGAGGGAATTCAGAATGAGTCCTTGGTTTTACAGTATTGCCACAGTTCTGCTAAGGGAGTGTTAATTTTGAGAAGGATGTTCAGATTTTTCTCTTTCCTGTAAATGTTTTGAGACCAGATTTTCTTCTAGACAGTTTTTGCAGACCTGTGAATATTTTGTCTTCAGTGTTACAACTGCTTTGTGCTGGTGTAAGGGTCAAGAATATCAGCAAACGTAGTTTTAATGCTGTTTTGGTGATGCTTGATATTTAATAACTTTTTCTAGTTTGGACCTTAGGAAATAATTTTAGTGGTTTTGGGGGGAGTGTGTGTTGTTTGTTTGTTTTTTCCAAAATACCGAAAAAAATTAAGTCTAGGAAAAAAGTTTCCAAGTCGAGATGGTGGTGCTTTGAGGCCACGTCACCTAAGGCTAGCGTTAGTTGGCCGGCATCAGCTCCCTGTAATCTGACGAGGAGCATGATGGGAGAAAGAAATTAGGTCAGAATTTCTTTCCAAGCAACCTTGTTTTTCCAGAAGCTGAGATGGCTCCAGAGACCTGTTAGCACAATTTAGAGTATTTGTTGGTCTGCTTTGGCTCGCACCTGGGGATGAAATATTCAACACATTTGTGATCAGAAGGCAGGGGGAGGCTCAAAGCTGTTGTCACAAAGTCTAGTTTGCTGCCTCAGCCAGAATCTGAGCATCTGTCAGTATATCCGAATGTGTGATTAATTAATATCTTTACAATAAAAATACAATTAACAAACATAATTTCAAAATTTTCATGGCATTGATATGCATGCTCATTAGAGCACACAGTCCATCACGATTTGACTGGATATATTCCTTCAGTATAGCTTAGTCTACCCCAAAATTTTCTGGCAGCTTCTTGAGCTGGCCAGGATAACAGGTTTTCTGCTATGGAGGGATTTGGCGCTTTTTTTTTTTTTTTTTCTTAATATCATATTTTTAGCTCATACTAAGACTCCTTTAATCCAACTTTAATTTTCAGAAAAAGTACTAGGTATTTCTTTGGTGGCATTTTAATATACTGAGGAGCAGGAAAAGCTGTAAATTCAGTCCTATAATTACTTCCATAATGCTGGTATTTTCTCCCAGTATTCATACACAATTTTAGATCTGCAATTCCAGTTTTCCACTCCAGCAAAAGCTGCTAGCCAAACGTGGATTTGTGGGTCTTCAGACAGTGTGGCTGCCTCATAATTACTTTCCTTAATTTACATGGTTCCATTTTTATGTTTTACCAAAAGCCACTGCATTCTCCTTGCACTGAAAATGAATTTATTCTTTTCTCCCCTTCATATCCTGTTGGGTTTTGGGTGACAGTTTGAACCAATTAATTTACCAACTCCCAGTTTAGCTACAAATAAATAAAAAACTCAGTTCCCTAGGAGGTGAGTCCTGACTTGGTAAAACCGTAGAATAATTAGTTTTCTGTTGTCTAGTCACTGGTGGAAATTAAGTGAAGCCAATTGATTGTGTGGGATGACAGTTTATTTGATGAAGTATCTGTATGTGAACCTAACAGGTCGGTATCCTGTACTATATCTAAAGACAGTGCAGGGAAATGGATCCGTACAAGCCCTACTCATGACTGTGAAACAGAATCAATCAACTATAGGGAAAAACTTGTTGCTGTCTTAGTCACCTTGTTCATGCTACAGACAGTTACAGTATTTCAGACATAGTGTATCAAGCATGCACTGAGTTCTCATTTCTGCGCAGAGAAAAATGTCCTAACGGGCAAAAGATAAGAAATATAATTACACCAAAACTTAGGCAGTTCCAGGAAGCGTAGGAGTGTTTGAGCCATTCCTTTTAAATTCTTTGCAGTAATGTGCATGATTAATAATTTTCATGTGACAAGTTTGTCTTTTACACTTTATTTGTCCTTTGAGCTACAAATATCCTTTGGACCAACAGGCCTCTGTGCTCGCCAGGAAATCTGTACTGGGTCAGTCATGGCTACTAAATTGTTTTGGGCAAGGCAGTGAATAGCTCAGGAATTACTGACGCACTGGAAGGCCATTGGTATGACGGCAGCTTGCAGTCCTCCATTTCTTACTGCACTAGTAAACAATACCATGACTTGCTGTCACTGAAAGATGATTTTTTTAAAATGTAATTTCTCACTTAGGTCCTTTGTTAGTCAGCACTTTTTATTTTTTTAATTAATGACCATGCCTACTTTGATGTCAAAACTAAGTTCCTGCACAGAAGTACTAGCAATAGCATCAACAATTCAGAGCAGGACCATCATGAAATAACGTTCTGAATTCTTTTCTGGTTAAAGGATTTTCAACAAGAACACCTAATACTGTTGTCTCATATTTGTTAGCATTGAGGAATTTATCGATCTCTCTCTCTATTAGAGACTGCAGACTAAGGTTTAGTGTTTCAGAATCTTGTAAATAATCCCCTTTGTACATCAGGGTTTTTTCAGAACCTAAACCAAGGAATGCATTCTTCCCACATGCTATTTTTATGTCTTTAATGAGGTTTGGTCAAGATGAATCAAATGAAAATCTTTTCATAAAGCTCAAAAATTACTTTCAGCTTTTGCAGAATAAGAATTTATCTGTGAACCAGTAGGTGATTGTACAATAAAGTAGAATGTGGGCCTTGTCCTTTGGCTAAATGTGATACACATTCTGGGGAGTATATAAAGGTGATGTTTATTTCAAGCTTTTGCTATTGAAACTAGTACCCCAAGCAACTCGCATCCCTTAGAACAACTTTAATTAAGCCCCTGTAATAGGAAATTATCTATATCCAGAGGATTACCCACAGTACACCCCATAAGTATAATAGCATACAACTTAAGAAACTTCCTGCAAGAGCTTGTCTATGAACAGTAAAGCACTTCTTAACTTGAGGCAGAGAAAGAACACCCAAAGGCATTGTCACCTTGCTCAACTTCTGAAGATTTTAATTTATTTTTTTTTCTGAAGTCTCTTAAAGCAGTATTTTCTATCAATTTCTACCCTTGTTCTTCACTTCATCCTAAGTGTGATCTGTGACTCAGTCCTGCCTGGTGCCATTTTGAAGAAAAGGGTTTGAGGAGGTTTGGCATCTCTCATTGTCGAGCAATTTAATCCAACACCAAATGTCTGCTTTTTTAAAATTATAGTATATAACTTATGGATGAAACATCACTGCATTTCTAAACCTTGTCATTAATATAAAATAGATCTATTATTTTCTTTGAAGAGAAAGGGTGAAAATTCATTGCCAAACAGGATTTCCCTGAAGAATATCAATGTTGACGAGTTGACAAGTTCTCCTATCAGGAAATAAAACTTACTCTCCTACCATCTTTACTCCTACCAGCTATGTGAAACTAGTTGTTGCTTTGTGATATGACAGTGAAATGTGATTTATTTATTGTTTTTAACTAATAGGAAAAGAGACACAATTTATGGAAAAACTTTAATAGTTGTAATTTGGGAAAAAAAATGCCTATTCATCATCTAACTTTGGCACCACATGAAAAAGAGTACTGAGAGGAATTCTTTTTTAAGAAATTAAGACAGGAAAGATCTTTGAAGTCTAAATGGTTGATGATGTTGGGAGAGCTGAGCATGGGGCTTTTAGAATTTAATCTGTCCTATTTGAATTTGTGGACAAAGATTCTCGACTCCCTGGGTTTTTTTAAAGTTAAACCCATCAGTCTGGGGGGATTGAGTCTCGTGTATGTCAGTGTAAATATAAGGAGATCTTTGTCAAGGTCTTTTCAGGTATGTTGAACTACAAGATTAAATGAATATGTAGATGATCCTGAACATTATGTTTAATCTTTTTAAATCCATGAGGAACGACGTTCGGAGTGTCTTTGTTTATTACAAGATACGAGAAACTGGCTTTGTTCCCTCTATGGGATTTATCTGTGTATCAGCATCTCCAAATGTATAACATTTAACTTCTGAGCTTTAATATTTGTGAGCTGTGATGAGTGCTTCATCGCAGGAACACAATCTGAGGGACTGGAGTGTGCAGCAGTGTTTTCTGACTTAGTTTTTCTAGTATTAGCTTTAACAGTTAATGGCTCCCTTGATGCTAATTGATCTCTTGCATCCAAGGCACAGGTTTCAGTATTAGCCATGCCACAATGCCTAGTGGTGTTGCCCCAAATGTTTGTTTCCACTTTGTGGTTTTCTAAGTTGATTTTTGATTCCATCTTAGGGATTCGTCCCCTGCTATGGAAAAGTACTCTTGGACCTTAAGGATAGCTGCTCAAATTCCTTTTGCAATTTATTCTACTTGGAGAGCTGCCCACTAAGCAGTCTGTTAGCTCAGATTTGTTCTATTCATTTCATCACGCTTTAATGGTGCAGCTGCACTTGTGTCTCACATATCTTAGAGACAGGACTTTGGGCAAGAAAGCATCCCCGTTTCTCTGCAGATCAGAAGCTGGACCAGTCTGTACTACTGATACTGCCAAAGACGAAGTTTCACCAGAACTTCAAATATGGGAATTATGGAACAGGTCAACAATATAGATGCCATTATGGCATTTTACCTTTCCTATCCTCTGATTTCAGTTGTTAAGCTTCACCCAAGCGGAACCTTTCAAGTTCTCTATCAAGCACATTCCAAGAAAGTAAATTTGCTGTTCTGCATCTGTTCAAAGTAAAGCATGAAAATAAATACTGCCAGTCTGTGAAGTGCTGGGGTTTCAACCCCAAGCCCCAAAGGAAGGCTGACATGTGGGTGACTCCCACAGCCCTTCCCAAAGGGGGGTGAGTTTCCCTTTAGCCTTCCCTCCAGGGTGGGGCCGGCCTGGCAGACAGAGCCATTGGGTAAATGAGCCCCAGGTGTTCCCCATTAATTAAACAAGGGTCAGGTGTCCCACGTAGGGATAACAGCTGGGACCACTTGCAGGAGGGGCAGTGTCTGTGTGTGAGGGGGACACCCTGTGCAGAGTTCCCTGTTGGGGAAGGACCTCCTGCCTCCCTGGGACTGGGCTCCAGTCAGGTCTGGCTTTTGTATCTGTGGGCTCTGCAGAGATTCATGATGTGGATTCCTTGGTCTTATGTGTTTGGCTTGTTGACCTGGTTGTCTCCCATCCCTTCTATGGGAGACTGCATGTCACCATTTATTCCACCCACTGTTGGTCGTGTGGTGTCGTTGTTGGGGTCAGTGGGATTGATGCCGATTATGTATAATCTGACTTGTTTGTACCCCCAGCGCTCACCCCTGTACTGACCCTTTTGTGTCAAATACAGTCTAGCTATTGGTTCATCTTTATGCTGGCTGTGTCCTTTATGCTAGGCCTAATAATTGGCAAAACAGTCTGTTATGCCCATTTCTTCCAGTAGCCTGTGGAATAGTAAGGGGACCAAAGAGAACCCCATTTTATTCCAAGTGAGAGATAAAAATTATTGTAGAGTTTGTCTTAAACCAACCAAAAAACAAAGCAACCCCACTGGTACAGAGTCTGACCAAAGGTCCATCCAGACCAGCATCCTGCTCCTCTGGATGCTGGCCAAACTGTCAGAGAAGAGTAAGCATAGCATCAAATGATATTTCCCCAGGATTCTCCCCTAGCCTTCTAGTCTTCTAATAGTTTGTACATCAGATTGCTTAAACCGGAGTTGGTGTCCTTTTTTGTAACACTTATTAATGTATTTCACCTAAACCATTTGGAGTTCTGATCTATGCGTTCTGTTGACTTGTGTTGATTCGTCTTGAAGATATTAGTGGTGGAGGTACCAGATAGAGGAATATGACTCTTTCTGAACTGCTTACTGTCTGTCAGATTAGCATTGATTTCAGTTTGTATCAATATGGCAGGCTGTAAATTGTGACAGCTGAGGTCTGTGATTCATAATTCCTTTGGGATTTAGCTGCAGCTGTGCAACAACTATATCCAACAGGAAACATCAGCCAGAGTCTTGGCTTAAACAAATATGGAATTTGTCAACTCTGCTGGTGGTGGTGAGTTGTAATCCTCAAGTCAGCAGAGGAGTATTTGGGATAAAGTACTGATCCTTCAGGAGGAAGTGAAAATTCTGTCACCAATTTCAGTTAAATCTCTTTTGACCTAATAATTGTGACGTGTATAAATAAAACAAGGGATTTGAGGTGATAAACTGTTTGCTGAGACATGTACTTTCTTTATACCTAGAGATAGATAGAAATATAAGAACAACTGAAAAGGGTATTTGAGACTGTGCCAAGCAGAAGGAGCATGGATGGGAAAATGTTGGATCTTCAAAAATTCACTATCCCAGCTTCTCTGAGTATGTCAAAGTATCTCTGAGGTAGATCTGAAAAGGCATATAGCAATCTTCCAACATCCACTGTGGAAAAAAATTTAGGAGGCTAATACCTGTGTTACTTGTTCTGAAGAGTCAGGGAGAATGAGGCAGATTGTTACTGGGTTGGTATCTATCCTTTTAAATCCTGTTGCTGTGTCAGCCTTTTATTCTTTGAAGTGGTTCCAGGTTCTTCTTTGCTGGGGTTTCCAAGTTGTATGCGAGATCTAATACGGGGTTTAAGTGTGTGCTTAACGCAAAGGCTTAGACCAGACAAGAGAAAATCATGATGGTCACCATGGAATTATTTTTAAATGTGACAAGGTCTGTTTTCCACGTTCCCTTGGACTCACTTGAGAAGATGTGATTATGTATTTAATTAGATATTTTACTCTTTATATCAAATGTATGGCAACAGTGATACTCTCCACAATGTTGGGCTCCATCTCAACTGCCTGATCTCCAAGTTCCTTTGATGGAAAGCTACTGTTACAACTTCTAAATCCATGGTAAAAAGTTACACAAAGTATTAAGCAATGTTTCAGCTCCTCTTGGCTTGGGGTGAATGCCAGGAGAAAAAGTCAGCTCCGACAAGAACACTCTTGTTAATTTTCATCAGAATTAGAACACTTACCTTCTTTAGCTGATAACTGCTCATTTTTATTTTAACTGTAAACACGGATATTATAAGCAGTCCTTAAGGATGCAAACTTGTAAGCCCCAGGTTCTTATTTTCTTTGCCTTTCTGCCTCCTACAGTGCTGGCCGTGGGCTGTATGGAATTGATAGCATGCCAGACCTGCGCAGAAAGAAATCTCTCCCCATTGTTCGAGATGTGGTAAGGAACTTGTGGTGTCGTGAAACTGTTGATTCCTTTGTCAGTTGTCTAGATATTGCTTGTAATTACTGTTATACTTGTGAATTAGAGCTTGTCAACAGTTGTTTTAAGGACAAAAGAATGGTTTGCGGCCAGTAAAAGTCAATGATGCAATTGTTATGATGTACTAGATAAGCCTGAATATCTCGTTGAATATTTAGATATTACTTGTGGAATCAAGCACTCTGCGTTTCATGCAATAATGAACTACCCATTTTCATGTTGAATTAGCTTACAAAGACAGCTCTTGTTGAGTGCTTGGGGTAACGATTGACTTGGTTTATTATGATACTGACAGAGGAAGAAAGTTCCTTTTAAAAAGCAACCCTCTTTCAGTATTTATGTTTTAGAGATTTAGGTACGATTTTGGTACAGATGAGGTATGTTATTTTAGCAGTCACTGTAGACAATAGTCATCTAGGCAAATAGATACCAGAAAGGTGAAAAGAATGGCAGTTCCTTTGAGATTTATTCTGACTTTCAGTCTAAACAACTTTAAGTAGAATCTGCTCTGAAGGATTTCAAGTGCCATTCACATTTCTCTTTTCCTGAAGTATGGAATTCATAATTCAGTATAATACATATTTAGTCTCTGGTGGTGCTGAGCCTCAAACCAATTTCTCACCGTAAAGAAATGATGGGGTGTCAGCCAAAGTAAATTATTACTACAGTTGTCTTTAAAAGATCAATCTTAGCCAAATTATTGCTCAATATATTCTCAGCTACTCTGTTCAGTTACTTTACAGTGATATACCATACTACCTGAATGGCCGCAAGGACAAAGCACAGCAACCATTTTAGAGTAGAATTGCTTCTGAAATCACTGAAAAATTGCAACTTATGACATAGTAGAGCCTGCATTCACTGAAACCATCCTTTTGACAGTAGCTACTCCACTATCAGTTGTATTACACGAGTGTACACAGCGCCACGGTATGAGAGTCTTATGCCTGTTACATAGCACTTGCTTTATTTTTAGTTGTTAGAACTCTTTACAGACAGGTGTAGCTCAGAAGGAGCTAAGACGCCAGAATCTTAATATAAACTGTTCACTTTGAAAAACGTAATAATTGTTAAAGTGAAGCAAAAAAGAAAATTCACATTTTCATTGGTGAAATAAAACTTTTTATTCTTCCATATGTCAGTGATTACTACTTTACTGTTCAGTTACTGAAGGATAACTGCTCTTGAAGGAATTCGACCTTTAATAAATGTAAGCTGTGGAGTTTGAAAATTGAAATTTATTCTGGAATTTAATCATTACAGGCTTACAGTTTAGCTCTTGACTATATGTTCTTTAACTATAAACTTCTTTAAAATAGTAAATTACAGCTGTAAACCCAAAACAATTTTACCATCTTGAAGAACGTATTTCAGACTTAGTGTAGATCATCTTCATCTTTGAAAGATTATTTTTATTTGAAGGTATGTGCATTTTAAGCAATCTCCTATGAGCTCTGAGCTTCCAATTAGGTTGATTCCAAAATACCTCATTTAAGGCAGTAACTTAATTCTCAAGTCCTTGTTTACTTATATGACTTTTTCTGAAAAACAGAAATAATATTGCTAGAAATGAATGCCAGACTTTTGATACTGACTGAAACAGATATCATTTGATATCTTTTTTGTTGAAATAAATCTGACAAATTAATATTCTTTATCATTTCTTTCCCCTCTCGGCTGGATTTTTCAGGCTATGGTAAGTGTTTTATACTGATAAATGTTCTGAAATGTTCCTAATAACTCTTAGGGATTTTATGAATGTCATATTTTATGATGATCTTTTAATGGAAAATAGAAAAACTATTTTATGACCAAGAATTTAATCTGAAGTGAAGTTGTGCTTTATGTGAATGTCTCATCCTCTGCATCATAGATGCCAAAATAATTAGAAAAAGTTAATGTTAAAAAGTCATCTATGTTCCAAATACCCTTTCTAATGATACCAGTAGATTGTTTAGGACCCAATCGTGATGCTTCCCCTGTGGAACTAAATAGGCTTAGATACCCAGATAAAGAGAAGCTGAAAGTGTTCCCTACTTTAAACTCCTCTTGTATCAATCAGCTAAATACTGAGATCTCCCTTGTAAAAGGTGAATTTCCCAAAGCAAATGAAAACTCCTAGGTGCTATGTTGTAATATTTTCTGATAATTAAATTAATAACTCATGGAAATATTTTCTTTTTCCACCAACTTAGGCACTTGTAAAGGTCCCTCCTTGTTTTCTTAGTTTCTCTGCATGCTTTCAGCATGGTATCTCGGTATAAGGTTTATCAAAATTACATACATATTGTTAAAATGTTTGACTCCCATTTGTTTCCATAAAATCACCTTTTGAAGGATCCAGTTTTCAACAGCAGCCTTAATAGTTCTCTTCTAAATCTTCAGGATAATTTTTTTTCACTAATGCCGTGGGACTCTGCATTCCCTGCTTGGTTCGGATTGATTCGTTAGGGAGCATAAGAGAGTCAAAATCCATCTACAGGAAGAGTTCTCCTTTCTGCAGTCACGAGTATCACTATGGGTCGTTATTAGAGAGAGTTCTAGTAGAATATGTCTGGTATAGAAGGGAAAGACAATGAAAGGAGAAATGGTTGTTCAAGTGGAGTAACAATACGGGGACTTGTTTGAAGAACAGCACAGAGAGCTTGAGCAGAGCTCTGTCTAATGGGAAGCCAGAAAAGAGAGTGCGTTTGCTGTTGCAATCACTGTAAATTCTACTTTTAAGCCAAAATGTTGTCTCTTTTTGTGCTAGTTAGAGCTTTTATTCGAGGTGGGTCTACAGCCAGGGAGAGGAATAGCACTAATTACAGTAAGAAGTCCTTAACTCGGCATGCCCACACAGCTGTGCTGCTCTGCCCAGTCACAGGCAAAGGTAGCTAGCTCCATTTTTCACTATGCTTCAGCCTTTGCTTCTGTTAATACAGGTCATCATTTCAAACGTGATGAAAACTCTAGGAAATTCCTGGTTTCATTTGATTTAGAGGGGACTTTATACTGTACAATCACTGTCATCAGGCAAATTTCTTCCTCTGATCATTGAAGAATGTATCATTACTTAGCTTTAGCATTTGATTATAAGAACACAAGAAGAATTTGTGAATCCCTGCTGCTGTGGTAAAACAGTCTGCTTGGTTCATGCTGCTGAAGTGAACACACCAGATGAAACAGTTGCCCACTTCAGCTATAACAGTAATGCACTGATACTTCTTTTTATGTAAGTGTCTCCACAACAGAAGTATTTATAGAGGCTACAACTCAGTTATGATAGTTTAAACTCTTTTAAGATTGAAGACATTCATATAAATTGCACCTGCTGTATCCTCAGCTTTCGTACATTGTCAGAGTTATCACTACAAAAGCCAAGGATCTGGACTAGTTTACATTAAACCTGCTCCTTGCAGTCCATTTTTCTTAATTCCTGTAATCATTCATAGACAAATTGGATTCAGTATTTTAATATTTGTCCATTAAATAGATAAATCATAAGAATAATCAAACAGTATTTGTATATTTGCAGGGTTTTTAATTCTGCTAACTCTCAATCATAATAATATGACTGCACTGCTTTACTTCACACCTGTGTGTTCCGACAATTAAGAATTACTTGTGGGGAAATGAAGAAATTATTGATGAACTTGTTTGGTTTTGTTGTTTTCCATGCTATTTCTGACTAATTTTAATATTCAGAAGGGTCGTAGAGGCTGGACGGGGCATGCTGTTGTGTCTGTGCTATGAAAACAAATACGAGTAGTAAATGGTATTAGAGTGGTGTCCAGTAGTGATTGTGTAGTTAAGCTGAGGTGCTATTTCCTTTCTAAATCTGTTTTCTGGGCTTAATACTGCAGTTCTGTTGAACATTTCAGGATCAGACATCAACTTTTTTAATAGAAAAATTACGGGAAGGGGGTAAGTAATTTTGGACAACAGCTTGTTTCCTTTCGAGTGTTTCCTTCCTCCTTCCTACCCCCCTCCCCACCTCCAAGCAACTGAGCACAATCCGTCTTTCAAAATAATAAAGTTGAGATCCTTGGAGTGATAAATTACCTGTAGTTGCTCAAAAAGAAACATTTCTGAAATTGTGCAGCTTTTAAATGCTGAAAGCAGTATTTTCTGTCAGATTCGCCTCTAGTGGGTAACTTTTACGATGCATTAAAAATATACCGGTATTTGTAAAGTGGTAAAAAATATTTTGTCTTCATCTTTTTTTTTTTTTTTTTTCCCCTGGTGATAGAAGTCTGTAAATTCTTTAAAAGGAAATAAAAAATGTGAACGAGAAGATGATCAGGAAAACTGAAACCCTCTGTAAGAACAGAGGAAGGAGTATTGCCTGGCACAGCCAGCATTCGTGAGCAGTTGCGAAACGTTGGCTTGACTGCTGCTTCCTCCCTGATACTTTAGCAGCTCAAAACGCAGCTTTTTTATTATTATTATTATTTCATCATGGCAGGTGGCTCTTTTTTTTCACCCACATAATTTTTCATTTAACATTTAATTGTAGCTTGAGTCTAATTCGCTTTTACTCATGGTTACCCCTTTTCAGTTTTTGCTAGAATGACTTCTGATTACGTTAATTTATTTATTTAAGCTGCTACAGCAAATTTGGAGGTAATACATGAAACCGTGTAGATACAAGTTATTAGGGGGCCTAAAAGGGCTTTAGCACAAAGGAGGCTAAGTTATTTTAAATCCTGAATCAAGGGCTTGGAAAAACATTAAAAAAAAATAAATAGGTGATGTTTTGCTTTATCTTCTTCTCTTAGTGATTTTTAGTTTGTGGTTTGTTTGGGCTTTTTTAAAACAAATTTGTCATATGTTGATGATGTAATCGTATCTACATAGAGATCTTTACACTCTGCAGGTCAAATTCTCATTTAGGGAAAGACATGAGGTAGTATCTGAGCATCCGTTTGAGAGGGTAAGCAAGTGCAAAGTGCTGAACAAGTCTTGTGTCCTGCTAAAGGCGAGCAGTGATGACAGGCTCCAGGTTCCTGTTGCTCTCCCGGTCCTTCTGATGCTCTGGCAATTTGGGCTTCCTTCCAGGAGGCTCCACGTGATTAGCTGCACTTACTTTGCTTCCTTGCTCCTATTTAAAAACAGAAGGGCAATAAGAGGGAAAGTTTTCTTCGAACCTGTCACCTTGTTTCCCATAAATGAGTCTAGCAGCATTTTTCCCTTTCTTTTGCCAAAACACTCACTCCTTGCTTCATTCCTGAGGAGCAGACACTGCTCAGTGACTGTTGAGTGCATCAAGCTGTTGAATTATCACCAACTACAGAATGTTTCAGAACAGAAACATTTTATTTATGGGATTTCTCTTGAAGGTGCAGTTTATTCTGGCGGTGATACATAGATGGAAATAATGCTTGTGAGGTTTTTTTCACTAAAATCCCTTGTAAATTTGATGTGATGAACGTTAACTTTACTGGTTTATCACAAATCTCTCTAGATATCACTTTCTTCTATTGTCCTTCCAACATGACAACCACTTTATTAAGAGCAGCCTAATTATCTGTTTCCTCTGCGGCTTTGTTATTTTATATAGGACACTGTACTATGATTTTAGACACATTTCTGATTAAGGAGCAAAACAGTGAAGCTGCATGATTCCAGGAGTGGCCCTTGGGAGAACTGGGCCTCAAGGACACGTGACAGGGTCAGAATTGCTTACCTACTTTCCTTTTGCTCAAAGGAAAGAGTCTCTGTTTATTGGCCTACACTGATAGCATGAAGCTGCAGTTCTCCTGCTGGCTCATGCGCTTTGACTTGTTGCTGGAGGACAGAACACAGTAGCATTCCCTCCCCTGTATTCAAGGCTAATGTTGTTATTATGCCCTTTGTATTCCTGCCCTGACAAGTAGTCCACATTGCTCTATAGCCTGGAATGGCTGGGACTGTGTATGTTAGACCTAAATGATCAAGTCACTTCCTAAGTACAAGGGACATGAAGACTTGAGGTCAAAGCTGTAGAGCTAACATGCTGTAGGTGAGTAAATGGAGATGGCGACTTTCCAAGTAGAGGAAACCCGTGCTTCAAGAGAGATCAGAAGATGGGTGCTTTTAAAGTGAATCTTTTTAAACCTAAAACGACTGATTGTGAAAACTGTTTCTTTCCCAACACATTTTTGCTTGCCATTTCTCACCTTGATGTGTGGGTGTTAGGACCTGACCCGGACTTGGGAGCCCAGAGAGTCGTGAAGGTTCTGTGATCCCCTTGGGTTGAATTAAGGTGAAATTGACACCAGATGAGCAGTTGAAATGTTTTACTTGTAGAAACAGCTTAAACTTGGAAAAGGTTAATAAGCAACATGGTCTCTTTATAAATCTATAAGAATGAAGAAAAAGAAAAAATAAAAAGAGAGGAAGAGAGTCAAATCCAGATCTTCCCCAGGTTCCAGTGTTATCTCTGGTCCAGTAATCTCAGGTGGAGGGTGCACACACAGCAAAGTTTTCTGTTCACCTTTAAGTTCATTTTATCAGCTGATTAGCATACTAGTCCAAAAGAGACAAATACTCCATGAACTCATTTCCACCAGAGATGAGGAAAAAAGTGGAGCAATGGTTCTGCACGTGCACTGAGGGGGAGCGGGTGCACCAGCCCCCTCGGTGGTCATGCTCACCTTGCTGCCTTCACTCCTCCCCCACTTCCCACAGATTTTTGCTGACTTCATCCTTCTTGAGCAATCATCCAGCTTCTGAGGCAGGATGCTCGCCTCTTCTCAATCCTTACCGTCTCTTCAGCTTACAGAATGGAGCCAGTGATTAGCGGTCCTTGTACTTGATGAGAAACATTTGTACGGGCTACAGTTCCCCCCTTTGGGAATTCTCTCTCTTATTTGACAGTGCAGGCAGAAGGATGTGCTTCCTTTGGGACACCCCGCACCTCCTGTGCTGGCATTCCTTAGACTAATCACAAAGGCCACAGCTTGTCCTTGAGATTTTCAGTGTTGATGAATGTTTGAGGCATTAATTCCTTCAGTCCTGTAGCATTAGGTTTTGTCACAAAAAGTTTGAAATGGCAAAATGTGGGCTCTGTTTAATCTTCCTTGTCACTTTGTCAGTCTCACTGGTGCACACCAATAGAAGGAAAAGCTTCTCACAGAGGAGCAAATAGAATTATTCTCTTACTTATAATAGAGTGGGAAAACTGATAGCAAATTAATGGCATAGGCTTGGTAAACCACTGAGAGTTTAAAAAAAATAAAGGCGGGGGGGTTTCCTTGCATCTAATATTAACTATAATAGGACAGTGATGAATCAAATCAAATATTTCTGTGCCAAGGTTGACTTCTTACCCTATAATTGGTTTCACAAGATTAATAAATTTGTGTCTATCAGCAAGTTTAATTATTATCAAGGGAAACTTACTGAAAATTGAACGGGTATGTTCTCAGGGGAAAGTGAACATTTAAAATTAAAATTAAGTCATAATATCTCTAAATTAAGAAAAAAAAAATCCATTTTAAAATTATAGGGAAGAAATTGGAATTGTCTCTCCATCCAAAGATTAATGATGCGGTTCTGCTGATTTAAACCTAAATTGCTTCTGACCCAATATGTATTTCACAAAAATAAGAATGTCATATGCAAAATATCATTGAAACTTTTGCTGTAATAACTCTATAATGGTGGACTACAGAGCCTCAGTTCACATTAAGGTGAAAATGTGTACCATCATGACAGAGGCTACAACAGACTTATGGTTGGGGGGGTTAATTGATCCCCCTCACGCTGCTAAACTACGAGGGCAGCAACGTATGACAAAGCAGATGCTGGTTTCCGGAAGAACAGAAATAAAGCACAAGTGTAAAGGCACACTTGGAATGATTTAGAATGGGGGAAGGATGTATGAGCCCAATTTTGCACATAAAATACAGTAATATAGCAGTATTATGGTTAATATTTTGTACAGTGGAATAAATCTTATCTGTTTCTGTCAGGCCAGAAGGACTACTGGTAGCAGAATGGTATTCAGAGTTGAAATACTATTTTGAAAACACACAGAACTCCTCTTGCCAGGGTCTTTTTCTTTATGATCATTATACTCTCTAATTAATTCTCAAGGACCCATTTAAGTTACAGGGATATTGCAGTAAGGAAGATGAACTTTCCTTTTCTTATTGTATATTAAAAATACTTTGAGTGCCTTTATACATGCTATACTAGAGCAAATGAGATTGTCTCTGCAACCAGTGGTGTAGTCTTCAGAACTAGGAGGTGTTTGTATCCCGCCAACGTCGTGTGGGCAAAAGAGGACAGACTGAGACAGAGTTCCAGCCTTTTTTCCTCCTTACAAGAACCAGACTATCTGTCCATACAGCCATTTATAGTATCGGATGAATATTGCCTCTAAGGAAAAAAATATGTTAAGATTTCCCAAAGACTTTTTATTTAAGACAAGTACCATTTTGTATCCATTTAAAAATGCTCGGTGAGTTACAAAAAATTATCTGAACTGACAACTTGAACCATAATACTATTGCAAAAATAATCTCCGATGCTGCTGTGGACAGAGACAGCTTCCGAATGAGGGCAGGATGCCTGTCCTTGTACCATATTAATTTGGTTGGCAAAGCAGAAAAAAAAAAAAAAAAAAAGTGACAGGCTGTGGTTTAAAAAAACTGAGTCATAAACCTCTGAATAACAGGTTTTATATTAGAAATGGCAGTTCAGCTAGGCACTGCTGAAAGGAACAGCCATGGTGATGGAAATTGTGCTTGCATTATGTACTGAAACTTTAAAAGTTGCATGCTGTGAACACAAAAGGTTTTGTAAATCCTGCAGTTTTGCTTAAATCCGATTGCATCATCAAGTCCTGGTTGCCTTCCATTAGATTGTACAACTGCATTTACTAGTATAACTTTTAACAGCTTCTGCGTTTGCTTTGAACAGACACTTGCAGCTCGAAAATCTGGTATCTCCGTGGCCATGCTCATCCGGACCTCCATAAACGATGATGAAATGGTAAGTGTTGTCATGGCAAGGTTCAGTCATTTAAATCACGGAGAAAGTTTTGTTCAAAGCTCTTCAGAAATTATTTCAGCCTTAGACACTCCAAACTGGATAAAACAGAGTATATAGACATTCTATTAGTTGTGTAGGAACTTTCAAGGATCTTGAGCAGAATTTGTTGCCTGATGTAGAGTAACAAGACAAGGGTTGCTCCTGCAGACTCAGATCCGTGACAGAACAGACTAAGCAAGAAACCTTTGTTTTACAAAATAGTTACTTGGGGAAATCTTTTATTTTAAGTTGCCCAGCTGCACCATGCTTCACCTGCGGTCGTTAAGCATCTGTCCCTCTTCATCACACCATGAGCACAATTAGAATGACAAGGCTCTGCAAGAAGATTTCTGTCTGATGATAATTTTTTTCCCAGTTGGTTGCTGGGATGTTATTTGATTTTGTAAATGTAACTTCTGCTAATAACACATGTGATTCTAGATGAAGAAATATTTAATTCATACAAGAAGTGACCAGGAGGATCTTTTGAAAAATCATATTCTCATAGCTAGTAAAATCATTTTCCATTATAGCCTTAACATTTTGCAAAAGAAATTTATTTTAAACAAAAATACGGGTGCCGTTTCCTTCATGAATATTTGAAGTGTGATGCAAGCAGATTTGCATGTATGAACTAAGCAAAAGCAGTAATTTGAAAGAATAAAGGCCCCTTTTGTGTTCCTTCAATTGCTAGTGCAAGCATAGCCTTCTAGAATATATCCCACAGTGGGGGAAAAAAAAAAAGTGCTGAAATTTTCTTAAACTGTTGTTAAGCTTTATAATAGAAGAATGGAAGAGTGGAATATGTTGACAGATATTCTGGGAACTGAAACCCGTAGCACAAGTATGCACACATCCATCACTCTGATTTATTGTGAACTTTCTGTGCTTATATGGTGATCATAAAGGAACAATTTGGTGGTGTTCAGGGATGGATTGATGAGGTAGGAAACAGCTGGGTTTTGAAATGATCTTTCGGTAGGAGCAGTAGTTATTTTGTTCTGTTTTCTCAAAATAGCAACAAACGTTGATAGAATGAAGAACTGTGGAATCTTAAAAAGAAGTTAAAGGCTGAGGGAAAATAATAAAGAACAAACTTATGCCATGCAAGTGGCACAGAATAAAAATTTTTTCTATCTATGTTATAGCTTCTACAGAAATATCTTAAGTTCAGTAAGAGACCCTAAGATTTTCCATATACTTTACTACCAAACAAACCGATTTATTAAGTATTGCTGCCTTTTACAACAATAAACACAGGTTCAACTATTAATTTACATACCTCCCCTCCTGCAAAAATTTCCAGGCCTTGACTTTGGAGAGCTAAAGCTGGAAGTTCTGCAGACAATATTAATTGCTAACAAATGCAGGACAAGAAAGAATATTTTGGACTGCACTTATAGATTCTGACTTAAGTAATACTGTTGAGGAGGAAAAAAGAAGGCGACAAATCCCAGAGAACAGATCAATGCAAACATGTCCCCAGTGCTTGCTGTCAATCAGGAGAAACGACTGAGCTGTGATTCAGGAGAAATGGAAAGGGAAAAACAAGTTGAAAGTATTTTTATGCCATTATACTCTTTGGCCTATGTTTGAACCAGGTCACATGAAAAATTGTGTTCCAGAAATATATATTTCTCTTACAATCTTTAAATAAAAATGTAAGTCCAAAGGGAGACAACAAATATAATTTAGAAACTGTAAAAAAAATAATTCAGAGAAGAGGTCAGTAAGAGAATTTTGTTTAATGCCAGCCCTCACTAAACGTTCTAAAAGGTAGTGGGTACTCTTTCAAGGATAAATGTAGTGGCCCAGCCAGTAAAACCACTTACAAGATGTTTACAACAAATGAAAGGGAATGCTTTTCTACTTGGTCTGTAAGTAGCCAGCAGAACTTAATGCCTTAAGGCATCATTAACACTGAGTAGAGCAAGATTTGAAAACAAAAAGAACAGACATTGTCAGGCATAAAAGAACTCTTGGATACTCTCCACAAAACCGGATGAGTGCAGTCACCAATGAGAGTTAAGGAAGAAGAGTCCCTTTGGGCAAGTTATTCCTCTGATTAAGGCTTTTCTGGTTTTTACTCTCCCTCAACATTTTCTGGAGGGAATACTAATGACTCTGATGGGGAGCAGGTTATTTGGCTGATTAGATTCAGTATGGAGATTCTTTGAACTACAGCCTCGTATTAAAAATCAAACACCACTTATTCCAAAAATTGAAGCCTGAGGTTAAATGCTGTGAGCTTTGCCACCCACCATTGCTGTCCTCCTGGTGTTCCACGTTGACCACACAGGGAGTTTGTGTGTTCTCCTGCACTGTTCCAAAGGTATTTGAAGCAGTGTCAAAGGATTAACTTCAGTGACACTTAAACGTGTGCTTTCAGTTGAGGATTCATATAATTGCTTTGCTGAACAAAGAGACAGAGCTGCAAGTATGTGAAAATAATATCTCAATGACATTGCCAAAGTTATCTCAAGCAGTACATAACAGAAGTGAACTCCACTTCAGAGGATGAGCAGATAACTAAGTAATCCTCCTGTAGATTAACAGTGCTAGATGTTGCCGTGCCCAGAGCTCAGTGAATCTATAGAATAGATACATTTAAACAGAGAAGAGTAGTAGGAATGAAAGCCTCTTGATAGTACGATAAATAAAATTCTCCTTTATAATTGTAGTTGCTTTATTAACAGCAAGGGAAAGATTGTAAGCAGCAAAACCAATCTGCAAGTTGTGTCTTTTCAGCTGAAAACTTCATTTACCCTCAAATGTTTATTTCAAGGCCTGTTGAGCTGTGACGTTTCGTTACTTACTGCCATTTCAGAAATAGGTAAAGGTTACTGGCAAAATTCTAAAATTATTTATACTGTGGAAAAACAATGAAGCTGAACAGAGTGAACGGGCAGGGTTTGTACCGATACTGCTACAGTGCAGGAGGGCGAGAGTGTAAGCTGCAAAGAAATCTTCAGAGATCTGCTGGTTCCTGGGAAACATGATACCTCCACAAGCTACATAAATTCACTTTAGCTTGGTTTTGAAAGTTCTGCCTGATCGCTGTAGCTGGTAAGCGGTGACATAGGAGGCAGAGGGTGGAGAAATATCCAAATATGAAGTTTGCTGAGTTACGTGGCCATGCCTAGCCCCGTCCATCAACCCAGACCTCTGCTTCCAGGGGAGCTACTAGGTGGCTGATTGCCTAGGATAGACTACGAAAGCACCCTGGACATCAATTCGGTATTTGCTTTAGTCTCTCCTGCTGGATCAGCTGCTTTTCTTAGTTCAGTTCCAGCGTTCTCAGAGGTGCCAGGATCCAGTGCCCATGAAATGTCTGACTGCATTTGGTCATGGGTCCTAAGGCAAAACAGTCCAAGAAATGGGTGTGGATTTTTGAGAGTATGGATCATTCTTGTTCATAGGCAAAAAGCATCTTGGTGCTTAAAAAGGAGGCAGTAAATCTGCTATTACAGGAATACAGATGAGATGGAACTATAAAATTGACCCACTTCTGTTTGATGCAGAGATTATATGAACAGTAAGTACTGAAGGATAACATTGTGTATAGTCCAAGTCCATTTGTGCAGTGTGTCTCAGTTCCAGTAGGAAGTCTTTAAATATTCAGAAGTAATATTAGGTAGACTTAAAATGCATCAATGAATGTAAAGTTAATGATTTTTTTTTATATATTTCTGTCTCAAATTATAAAAAATATACACGACTCTGTGTTAATTGATTGACCTGACTCCAAATTAACTCTCCTGTTTTTCTAATCAGTCAAAATGGTCATCCAGGATTCTTTTGTCTTCAAAGTTGAAGGCAAAATTAATAAATCGGTGTAATCAGTATTTTGCAAATTAGTTCATACTTCTATGTATATTCTGATATTTTGTGACACTATAAGTATAATGACATGTAGTTTAGCTCCAGTTCACTTGTATTAAAAAATACTTGAAGTCTTGATATTTTATTTTTTTTTTCTTACCCAACAGAAAATACATGTCTTCAAGAAGACATTGCAGGCTTTGATCTATCCAATATCATCAACTACACCTCATAACTTTGAAGTTTGGACAGCTACAACTCCCACATACTGCTATGAATGTGAAGGTCTACTTTGGGGCATAGCCAGGCAAGGCATGCGATGCACCGAGTGTGGTGTCAAATGCCATGAGAAGTGCCAAGACCTCCTAAATGCTGACTGCTTGCAGAGTGAGTATCTCCTGACAGCTAAAGCTTTGCAATACTTCACACCTTTCGATTTTGTGTGTACACTCAGATATTTCCTGAAATGAAGGGCCAGAGCATCAGAAATCAGTGAAGGCATGTTGATGGTCATTGGCTGAGGAGCTAGCCAGAAACTTTATGAAATACCTGTTGTGAATTTGCTGTTGTCCTTGGAACTTGCTGAATGTTGCTGGTCAGTTACAAAATAATGTTTGGTACCATGAGTATATCATTTACTTTCCACTGCTGGTGGCATCACCCAGATCAATTTGTTACGTGATGTAAATCCACTTTGTGTTATTTAGCTCAGAACACCAGAAATGTCAAAGCAAAGCTAAAAAAAAATATTCCTAATACTTATTGTAGTCATATTAGTATGCCATAGGATAGACAAAAACATGGAACAGTAAATAGGGTCCTGCCCCTTCAAAATACCGAACCATGTATGAGTGAAGGGAAAAAAATATTAGTCAGAAAGTCCTTTGGGACTAGAATTAAGGTGAAACAAGCATTCTTCGCTTTTTCATTGGCCAAATTGATTCCAGCCACCACACGTTTTCCTCCAAAAATAATCTAAGGTCCATTTAAACCATACTTAAATTATGACACAATTACTGCACAAGATTCTAAACAATAGAAAATCAAGACCTGCAGACTTTTTGATATTCTGATTTTGGAATGGAAGGGGCTTTTAGATCTCTGGAGTTATTTCATGGCTTTCACTGTTGATACGTTCCCAAGGTTTTACCTAGTTTCTACATGTAGGAAAAGTACATAGATATTGGAGTCAGGTCTTCTTTCTTCCCCCTGTGTTCTCTATGTGAGGAGCTGTCATGAGGGATGGATTCACAAGATTCATATTGTTCAGCAACTAATCACAACTGCCCAGAGCAACAGACCCCATGGAACATAAAACAACGACAAATTTCTAAATCAAACTGCTTAACTGTGCTTAATTGTGATTCTGCACTATGGTTGAAACTGGGCTGTGTTTGACAGCTAAGCTTTTGACATTATTTCACAAGCGAGAAAAGAAAGTTTGTTTTCAAAATCAAATATTATAAAAGTATATTGTGCAGCATTAATACAATAGTTGGTGAGTTTTCAAAACTGTATAAAGTAAAGAAGTCACTAGTGAGTAGCTTCTTCAATAACTGCAAATAACTTCTGCTACCTGGACAGTAACAAAAGAACTTACACTTTTATAATGTCAGTTCCTGTTCATTCTTACTGACTACTTGTGTCATTTCATTCCAGGTACATTTTAAGACTAGTAAAAAATAATTAATGGCACATAGGCCCATTGATGTCTCTGGTTTAGCTAGTCATTTGACACCCTAGTTCTGCTGGGAATCACTTGGCTTGTATTACCTGGACTCAGAAGCATGAAAATGAGTTGAAAGAATGATGAGCTTGTACTTCTGCTGGCGACAGGATATGTGCAAGTCACTTGCCAACTACCTGCTCGTTAAGTTGATGGAGGAAGTGGGTAGTAGAAATAGGTTTCCTAAATTTAGTCATTCCCCTTATGCACATCTTGTTTAGCACTATTTCTGTACAGGGATGAGAACATGGAGGAAGGGCACTGAATTGATTCTGATATTCTCAAACTGGAATGTGGGATTCATCTTATGGGGGGCCTCAAAGCATGCCTGTCTGGATGGCAGTGGGTGTAATTGAAGCTTACTAGATGGATGTTGCTGGATCTGGAGAGACTGCCAGGACTCTCACTTGTGGCTCCCTGCAAATGCTTGACATCTTGATTTAACAGTGCTGTAATGAAGTATTGTAAAGATCAAATAGTTACAAACATCGTAACCATGCCTTTCTGTTTGGAGAAACCCTTCTCTTGCTGTTAGTTGGGTTCTTCTCGTCTCACCAAATAGATGTGAAAACCCTCCTCTGTTCCACCAGGTTTCCCAGCGTAGTCACTGCTTGCCATTCTGCCCTTTCGGAATTACATTACAGGGAGTTGGGAGTTTTTCACACTTTGAGTTTGATTCTGTCTCATGGATCGTCTGTCCTGTAGTGCACTCTACTAAATACAGCACAACACAGAGCAGGGACACATTCTGAAGAGGTACCTCACATCCAGTCACCCCTGGTTTTAAAATCTTTAGATCTGATCTTTAAGATTTGGATTCATTTTTATCAGAGAAAACAGCAGTTCTTTGTATTCTCATTCCTGCAGAAGTTTGCAGAGTGAAAAATGAACACTTCCCGAGATGCCTGTGGAAGCTGGCATATATCAAGTCTAGCATTTTAATCTATTTTTGCTGTTTGAGAGAATCACAGTTTAAACAGGAATTGTTACTAAAGCTATTTCTGCACATTTATAAAAGCATTGTGAGAAAAGCAAGATCCAAGACCATGTCCCTGACAGCGTCAGTGTTAGGAGTTTCTTGGAATCCTCATCTAGTCTGTGGTTTCTCTAACAGAGAATGGTTAGAGAGGTTCTAACTTCTGGGGCTTCTTACAAGTGAGGAAATTCCCTGTCACTGTACACACTGGAAAACAACATTCAAGCCAGCTAAGCCCGAATGTAATGCCTTTGTATTTCTGTTGGCATCTGGTCACGGTTCGCTCCCTTCTGAGCAAGGGTGTATGCTGCCACGGAGGAGCTCAGCTGCCATTGCCTTTCCCTGGCGGGGGATATTTACCTGCTGACCACACTTCTTCCTGTTCCACCTTTTCCACTGCCAAGGAAGTAAGCTGCTGGTAACTTTCTAAGAGGTCTTAGAATATTTTTAGCATATTTTTTACAAATACAGAAATGCTAAGGTTGAGAGAGCACTTTCAAAGAATAAATAGGATTGGCAGCTGTCTGTGGTGTCAGCAGTTTGGTAACGTTGAACAACTGAGTGTTGAAAGACTAAACCTGTCATATTTTTTGCAACAGATTAATTGTTCAGTGAGTTTGAATATTATACTGCTACTTTAAAATGGGATTCATGTACTATATGTTTAAAATATTTAACATTCCATTGGAAAAATGAATTGAACGGTGCAGTTGGTTAAATCTCTATTTCTAAGAAATCTGACTGAATCTAACAGTATCATAAAGTGAAATGAATGTGGTTCGCTCTGATTATTTTTATCACAGTCGTCCTTTTGGCCATCTCATAATCACTAGGATATATTGGCCTCCAAGCTTCTGTGATTTTTTTTTTTTTTTTTAAATATGTAATGATTTCTAATGTAAACTGTAGAAATGAATTAACATCTCAACCTCTTTAAGGTCAATATCTAAGCTTGTTCCAAATTAGGTTTAAAAAAAAAAATCAGTAGTACTTTCATTAGACCTCTCATCTTCTACAAGATATCCCTCCTTAGTAGTAGGTGCAATATTAAATCAGAATTGATTTCAGTCGTGTTGAGTTTGTATCACTCCCTGGGGTAAAAGGGGCTCGTTAACTTACTGTGCGATGGAAGTTACGATATTGTCTTAATTAGCCTGATCAATACTGCATGAAAATAGCTGTTGATAGATTGTCAGCAACAGAGGATGTCAAAATAGCTACAGTAAATAATTTAGTATAAATAGGAGGCTATGTTGATTTTCCATTAAAATTTAAAGTTGCATTTTAACCCATATTCCAATTTTATTTGTACTGTCTCGACAATCAGCAAGGTTTTCAGCAGGAATACGTTATTGCCATTCAGACTGGGTCCATCCTTTATCATTTGGCTACGATGTTGTATCTGTACTTTTTGAGGAAGGGCAGAAAATAAGAGAAAATGAAAAATGTTGCTTTCCTGCATCTTACAAGAACCACCTGTCACACTTTCCAGGCAGCTCAGCAATCACCTCTCTTGTTATAAAATCACTAGAGAATTCAACTGGTGTTTGGTTTCACGGTAGCATATGCTTCATTTTCTACTAATCCCTAATTTTTTTCAGTGTGGAAAATCCTTAATCACTAGAACTTTTAGTTTTCCGCATTCAAAAAAAAAAAAAAAAAAGGTACTCAGACCAAGGTTTTCAGGATTTTTCATTATTTAGCTATGGAAAACACCCTGAAGAAGCCACATAAATCGGCTTTTTTGACAATCTGGTATCTCATCCCAGACTTTTCCAATCTTATACTAGGCCCTCCTACTTTACTATATTTCTCTCTTTTTCATCCTCCAATGTGCTAAGAAACATTCAGATACCATGAAAACAGTGAAGAAACCAAAGCATAAATTGTTTTGTAGGACTTCACTGAGATCTTATGCTGAAAGATCCAGTTCTCTAGATGTGTTGATAATCTCTTCTTTAGACATTTTAGGCTGAGAGTGACTCAAAAAAAAATGCCATCAAAAGAACATAATAGTGCTTGATGGTATCGTAGAGAAAGAACTATGTTCCTCTTCAGGATTGAAATATCTGAATTTTGAAATCTGTGTCAGAATCTGAATTCTGATTGCGTAGCGAGTTATTCAGCATAAATTTGTATTAATTTGACTATCCATTTAAAGGGAACAATAATACTTAGATCCTCCCAGGAGCTGCGTATGGCTAGCTGGATGATGTTTTCACAACCTTTTGGAAGGGTAAATTACTTACTGCTGCTAGTGATGATGATGATGATTGTCACGCTCACTGCCATGAACCCTCCAGTACTGTTTAGCAACATCAGTTAAAATTCAGCAATACGTACAGCGAGTGGTGATACGTCATTGATTATAAAATTTGTAGTATTCTGGCATCTTGCTTTATAGATCAGTCTCATCGAGAGCTGAAATAACCTGTTTAGCACTGCAGGTGTTTAAATATTTGCTTCCAACATTTGTAATACCATTCTGACCACGTGAGTCTGATGCTTCTTTCTTCACACCCAACTGCAAGATGGACGTTTTGTTTTTTTCAAGAGGACGCTTAGGTTATTCCAATACAATATGTGTTGTACAGACATTGATCAGAAACACTTTTTTCTGGCAGAAAAAGTACATTTTATAAGGAGAACTTCACTTCTGGCTTTGAAAGGGCCTCTGAAATCAGCTAGGATTTTGAGAGAGAGAAATCTCTCCAGAGCTGTCCTGGGAAGAGCTGTGAATAAAACCTGTAAGAGCGTGGCCTCCTTCTGCTCTTCTTGTTTGGTTGGTTGGTTTGGGTGGGTTTTTTAACCAGTAAAAGCTGTAGTGGTTTTGATGTTCTAGACAAATCAACAGATCACCTGAATATTTCCTTTGTTTTCCATACTCATTTTGTGGGATAGACCTGACATACCACCACAGGTTAATACAGTCTAGAAGTCATCCTTTGATCTCTTCTACTATCATCATATACTCACTGAAACTATCAATAATGACAATTTTACTGGAGAGAGGAACATGTCTGTTCCATACCTGTGATTATTATTTTCTTGTGTCCCTTGAATCCTGTCCATGACCTGCAGCTCTTAAGAGCAGGATGATGCAGGTTCACATCACTCTTAGTATGATGAATTTGAAAAATTGGATTTCATAAGATTTTCTGTCCCCATCTCACTCTTTCCAGAACCTTCTTTGTGTCTCCTAGACATAGTATTCCTTGCAGAAATTCCCCAGGTGCTTCCAGTGTTAGAATTCATGGAAAAGCATTCCCTTAAATCTGCTCAGCTGCAACCTGAGTATAATGTCATGCCTACACTTTGGGAGACAGAGCATGAAACAGTGGCTTATAATAAATACCCATCAGAAGGTTCCCCTGTTAACACCGAGCTTTGTGAAGTAGGCCGTGATGTTTGAAGAAGGGGCAGAGTGCACTACTGATCCGGGGTGAGGATGTCCCTTCAGCGTCACAGGAAAGTTTGACAGTTAGGGTAGTCCCAAACTAATCCAAAAGCTTAAATCCAGTGAATGTTTGCATTCAGTAGATTCTGATTGCTTCGTTGAATGGATTTATGTGATAATCAACTCTTTTTTTTAATGAACACTGTTCCAGGCAGGAATGAAAAGCTTAGTGCAGGCAGCATCAACAAATACTGAGCTGTATCTGGAAGCAGTCAAGAATGTGTCTGAAGCTGCTATGCCTGTTTGTTTCTACTGTTCTTTAGATTTACGTTGTGGGAGGGCATAGCAGGTGTCTAGATTAATGTCTTTCCTGTCAAACTGAAAATTCTCTGAAAAATGAGGTGGAAACTTGACCTGATTTAAATACTGTTTGTATTCAAAGTTTTTGTCCTAATGAACCAAGTGTGGTTTCTTGTACCATCCTACTCCAAAAGGAGAGAGACAAAAGAATGAAAATATTGTAATGTCATGCTGACTTAGAAAAAAAAAAAATTATTTGAAAAAAAAAAAATAAGAAATTATTTGAAGAATTATTGAAGTTTAGCTAGTAACAGGCAAAGTACAGAGCAGACAGACCCAGATACTGCACACTTGTACACACCTTTCTGGAAGAATCAGTTTGTCTGATTATGTAAGAGAAGTTACTCACGTGTTCAGATGTTTTCACAGTAGTGATCAGTAGTGACTAGTACTGATTTGATAAATGTTTCTAGCTATAACACATACCTGACTGAAATTGAGTCTTAACCTGTCGTGTTATACTAAATCAATTGATAATTTTAGGTATCACAAAGAATAAATATAAGAGGTTTGATATTATCCAGATGAAACACACATCTCCTTTGAATACTGCAATACCAAGAGTGGGCTGGAGACTCTAGAGGAGAAAAAGAACCAAGAAAAAACTTTTTAATTTAAAGTATTGACTTTTTGTCTTATTTCAGGAGCTGCTGAGAAAAGTTCCAAACATGGTGCAGAAGATAAAACACAGAATATTATTAGTGCTATGAAGGAAAGAATGAAGATTAGAGAGAAAAATAGACCAGAGGTGTTTGAAGTGATCCAGCAAATGTTTAATATTTCCAAAGAAGATTTTGTACAATATACAAAAGCAGCAAAACAATGTGTTTTGGATGGAACATCCAAATGGTCGGCAAAAATAACCATCACAGGTAAGTTTTCTTCTGAACTGTTTAAGAGCTTTTTCTTGCCTAGTCTCGTGTTGGGAATAAGATTTATTATAATTAGAGCTGGAACAGTGTGTTCAGTGGCATACTTGGTGCATCTACAAACAGATGACTTTATAGCATGTTAACTGGAAGAGTTTTAAATTACAACTGTTGGCAAAGCTACTTGATAATTCCACTCTCTAGGAAGGAAGGTAAGTAAATGGTCATGTTGTTTCTCCTCTGTTTTATCAATATCTCCTGTGCTAGTGCTGAACTTTTTGCCACCAGTTGCAAGAGTTAAAGTTCACAATTGTGCTTATGGGTTTTTGATGACTGTAATGCTGGGAACACTGCAGCTTGCAATGCCAGACCCCATTAGTCTGAAACTCATCATCTCTTCTTGTGGCTTGACTAACGGTGTGTTCCGGTCTGGTGGCGATGCGTCGGGGAAACCTCTGCGCCCAGAACACGCTCAGGATCGTTTCCAACTGCATTAGCCTGGTTGCTCGTAAAGATTTCCAGATCCTCTGATTTTGACATTTCAGATTTTGAAAACCTCAGCACAGAAAAATCTTTATAAAAGTTCAGATGACTACACAGGTCAACTTAACTTTGTGGGATATGGATTAGAGATTAAACTAAAAGACCTGAAGAACTGCAAGGCAGCAATATGAACCATTAAAGGGCTCTGCTTAGATTTCACATCTAAATTAACCTTGATTTCATTTTAATGTCATGAGAAACAATAAGCCCTCTTCTGATATTTAAAGTAAATTAAATAATATGTCATTCTCCAGGATTTGCATTATTCCTGTTATGGGAGACAAAGAGATAAACTTTAGGAATTTATTTTTAGCTTTTACTAGTCAGTTTTGCTAAAAATGAATGAAGCAAAAGCTATATTTTAAAAAATAAACAATAGCGTATACTTGAGTGACACATTTCTCTCACTACTTAACAGTAACGTGCACGGAAGGCATGGTTAAGTCAGTTCTGGGTGCCTGGTGTTTCACACCTGTACATTAATTTTCCTCATGTCTTTTACTAGATATTTTCTATATATCCTCTGTAAGATCAAACACATACACACTGTTCAAAGATAATAAAGTGTCCTTTACTCCTCTTTTCTTTATGAAACAAGTGAACGGGGTACCCTGAGCAGATAGATGGCATTATTTTATCAAGTTACCCAGTAAATGTGGAAATGTTTTCAGACTTTCTGCTGGGTGAACGTCATTTCATTAGTGTTGATATAAAACTGATACTGCTGAATGGCTTGGTTCTTCTCTTTTAGAAATAAAACTCATACTGACTTGAGTTCTGCAGAATCATGACCTACTAAATGAATCATAAAATGATTTCGGAAGTGATGTTGGAAGGGATTTCTGAAGTATATTCTAAATTAGATTATCTTGCTCGGAGCTTTGTCCAGAGTAGATTTGAAACTCTTCAGGATGGAGATTCCTTATTGTCTCTGGAAAACCTGTCCTGCTTACTGGATAATCTGTTTCAGTTATTAACCACTCACATGTTTTCCTTATACCCAGCTGGGATTTCTCTTGCTGCGGGTTGCAGCGCTACAGGTTGTTATTTCACTGAGCGCCTTTGAGAGGAGTCCGGCCTCATGGAATCATAGAACTGGGGCAGTACTTGAACTGTACATGGAGCTGAACAACAGCAGATTTGTGCCAGAAGAAATCTAAGGAAAATCTGAGATAGTCAGTCAGATGGATTAGGAAAAAGAGAGGCCAGTCTGAAGGTTGTGGGATAGTGCACGAAACTCAAAAGAATAGGTGTTGAATTTTGGGACTGTCACCAAGCACTGGGGACATGGAGAGCTATGTCAGGGAAAATATTTAATTCATATTCTTACTTTTAGTTCCACGTCCAAAGGATACTCAAGTCTGCCTTGTATTCAGGCCAGCGTAACAGTTAACAATTCCAGAAGATGTTTCTAAACTGGCACTTAATTCCCCTGTATAAATAGGAGAGGGATACTTGCTTGCCTTCAAAAAATTTCCCTTTCGATTTACAGTGAATGGGGAAGATAAAATTTTAGTTTTATTTTGTTCCTAAGAGTCTTTTCAGGAATGAGATCTGTAGAAGAAGAAAAAAACAGGAACTTACTTTTTTTCACTGAAGTCAGCAGATATGACTGAACTCACACCGGGAGCTGATCTGCTGAGTCAGAAGGTGACATTTTTTATGTAATCATTTTTTGTGAGCGCACTGAGGGAGCTTCATTATCCAAAATGATTGACATTAGACAATGTTAACTAAATATTACCACTGAGATGGTTTAAATAATATGTACAAAATAATAAAACCAAGCCTCTGCTGATGCTCAGAGTCATGGCAAGTGTTTTAGCTGGAGCTCTCTGGGTTTGCTAGGCTGCTCTTTGACAGCTCTGCTTTCTCCTGAGGTTTCCAGTTTTATGAATTATGATGGAAAATCAAATCGTGTGTATTTATATATGCAACAAAATGCATATACATTAGCTGTACACCCACATTAACTGTCAGAAAGGCTGACAAATACATTAACAGTTAATGATAATTGATCTGAACTGTCACTCTGTGATAGAATAGGAAGTATTAGGAAAATCCTCATGGCTCATCTCTCGTGAGGAAAACAAATGATAAAACCATAACCATACCCCTCATGTTTAATTTCATAATGCACAGTGCAGATTTTTGAAAACTGGAGGTTTTATTTTGGAAATTTTAGTCTGGATCTTTGGGGAAATTTTGGAATTGTTTGTTTATTTACTGGGGTGAAAATGGAAATCTTAGGGAATTATTAAACTCAAGCCAAGTTATATAATATTATACAACTTGCCATGCTGATTAAGCTGAAGTTTGAGAAGAGTATCTGAATTATGCATGGCAAGCAAAGTATTTGCTTTGTGCTCTGTAGTGAATCTTTACCTTTATTTCTCTATTAAATCATATTTGTAACCTTTATACAGTCCCTAAGGGTAGTTAGACAAGCCTTGTCTGTCTCCAGAGTAACAGATGCTGGGAAAATCCATCCAGAAAGCTATCAGGATCCCTCGGGTTGAGGGCCTTGTTTCCTGGTGTCACTGTCTCTTTTATTTCTTGGCGGTGAAGGCTACGAGGGCTGAAGCACATTTCTCTCCTTTTGTTGCAGTTCTTTGTGCTCAGGGCTTACAGGCTAAGGACAAAACTGGCTCAAGTGACCCGTATGTTACTGTGCAAGTTGGCAAAACCAAGCGGAGAACAAAGACTATTTTTGGAAACTTGAATCCAGTATGGGATGAAAAATTCTATTTGTAAGTAGAGGAGATACTGTTGTTTATTGCTTTTTTAAATTTATGTTTAGGTAATACAATGCTACCAAGTGGAATAATTCCTTGAATGTATTTGTTGTCTATACTATGAATATTCATAATGTTAATAAGTTAGCAAGTTCTGAATGGAGAGCGCATTGATTTTTTTGTGACTTTATCATACAGTAGTCACACAGCTCATAATTACGTCTTTTGGGGGATCTATTGGTGGTCTCTGTTTATTCTAATTTTTTAAGGAACTTAATGTTGGCATTATGAATGCCTTCCGATGACTCAGATAATGACCGTGCAAGTTAAATGCATTTTTATTCAGTTATGGTTCTCCAAGGTGAAACTGTGGAATTTGATAACACCTGAAATGCTTCAGGCTCTGGGCGGGGCTGTTTGTAATGTCTGTCCTTTCCCAGACTGAGTGCTGTCCAGAGGTCTGATGTGGAGAGTCTGGTTCAATACTCGGGTCTCCTTCCTGTGGCCGCAGCCTCTGAACTGACTGTGGTGCAGTTTGGTGTCAGCATGTCACACCAAGTTCAGCCCTGACTGCAGGGCAGAGGTTTCGCTCTGTGATACGTTCACTAAGGCTTGAATGTGATTTCATGTCAGTTCTAGTTCTGGCAACGTTCCTAGGACTTCTTCCAGAAAGACACTTTTTGGTACAGAAAATTCCAGTTCACACGTACTATACTGTTCCTTTCCAGAAATATTGCCTTAGTGTATGACACATTCCTGACTGAGAATGTGACCAACCTGGTAACAATATCAGTTTGTTCAGTATTATTCCTCTACACGTAGCAAAAGCATTTCAGTATCGATTCTTTTCTCAGCTTGATTATCATGTGCTGCAGTATGTGCAGCGCATTTAACCACTATTGTTAAAGTCAATTAAGGATTCCGAAAGGCTAATATAAACCCTAGATGTTTTTTGGAAAATTTTAAGTGCAAGGGAACTGTTTATTTAGGCAGATATTTTAAACTCTTCCAGTCTACCCTGAAAGCACCTACCACAGTATTATCATATGAAATTAGTAGGTATTCTGTGGAAGCTGTGTAAAAACACTAGTATAATAAATTATGAAAAGAATAAATTAATAATTATAATATAATGTAATATAATAATAATTTCAGTGTTTGTTAAATAAAACTCTTGTTTGCATTTTTAATGAGAATATATGCAAACTGTTGATGCATAATAGTCTCAACTTTTGGTACCACATTATACAAGTCTAGTATGTTTGTGCCTGATAGTGCTACTGAAAACTGGATGGTGGTTTGACACAACTTGGTGAAATCCTGTATCAGTGAGTGGTGATAAAAACAATGTGTCATTTTTTTAAAGCAACTCTGAATTTATTAAGGAAGGGCAGAACTGTTCAGGATCCTTCAGGCTGCCTGGTCAAGTTTCAGATCTCTAGTTAGTCGCAGTGTGCAACAGACCATTTCAAAATAACCGCTCACCGCCGTGGGAAAGAGTTGTCTGCAGCTGTAGCCCTGTTGAGTGTCTTCTTACATTCCTTTCCTCCTCTAATGAAGACAACCAGGTATCGTTAGTCCTATCTTAATAAACCATGGTAAGAATTTCTGTTAGGGCTCAGAAATTTAAAATAGAGCTGTTTTCTTCAAGAAGATGCAGTGTCACAACACGAGAAGTTCCATTCTTATGTAACACAACAGCTATCTTCTCTTCCCTGCATTTTGACTATGATCTGCTGCCTTCCTGTTGGGAAGGTTCCGTTTCCCTGGGGAGTTTGAAAGAGGGGTGACCCAAGATGCTGCTTCTCTGTGTCTGGAAAAGGCGCTAGGTAACCCAGATGTAGTAAACGGCGTATGCCCGTCCCTGTCACAGATTCATAGACCAGTGCTAGAAATGAATAGTTGATTCAGAGAAAACACACACAAACTTTTTGCAGGCTTCCCCTGTGCAGGTCATGTTTTCTTTTCAAGTTCTTTGTGCTACTCCAGTAACACTTGAGGTGAGTGGCTGTAAGTAACCAAAGGTAGGAGATTTAATTGCTTTCCTGCATTTAATTGTGTGAGTTGGATAGTGTCAAAAGTTGGATGAGCAATTTGGCAGATTTGATACAAATTTTTAAATGTGTTTCTCAGTGATATGAGGGCTACTGTTAAATCCTTGGAAAGTTGAAAATATTATATATTTTTTCACCTAGCACTAAGTATTACTATCATCTGCTACTCTAGCAATACCTTTAATTAAAAAAAACCCAAAGCTTACTATAGCATAAATCTCCTGAGTAACTGCTTTAAACTGAATACGTTTTCAGACATTTTTATAGCACTTGTACTTTCAATCTTTTTGTACACCGCTTGTACTTTCTAAAATCAAGTTATCTCCCTGACTTATTTAATGTATTGGATTTCAACTGAAAGTCCATGAACATTTCTAAAGTGCATTAAACAAACTATAAATGTTTAACCACAAGATTAAATCTAAAGTAGATCAATATATTCCATCGACAAGGAAGTTTCATTTAAATGAGGCTCCACTAGTGATATTTCATAGTTCTATTTAAAATCAAATACTAATCATCATTATTACTCCTAAATGATAAATTGCAGAAATAAAATAGTATTTACTCATAATGCCAAAATACTCATTTAAGTATCTTCCTCTGTTCCAAAACAAGGACTTGGAAAACTCATTGGCTCTCCACGGTGCATGGGCTCTGTCGTAGCAGATAGCGAGGGCAGTGCTCCGGCTCGCGGAGGCACACATAACCCTGATGTAGTTGTATGGTGAGCAGAGACCGAATGTTTCTAACAGAACATAGTGTAACCCTCTGCTAAACAACCATGGGAAACCGGCACAGAATTTAATATGGGAACCCATAAACCATAACTAAAGCAGAGCTTGCCTGCGGTTGCATCTCAGCAAAACCCAAGACTGTCAGAGGAAGAAGACGTCCCTCCTTGAAAAGTGTGGGGGTTTGTATGCGAGAGAGGAGTATGTAGGCCAGCAGATGCTCCTGTCATGACTGTAACAGAGGTCGTAAGGGCGTTGATCCTTTTTGTTGGCGTTATTAAAAAGGAGACAACAGATCATTTTTTATTTTTTCAATAAAACATCAGTGATAGGAGAGTTTTTTCAATGCCGGGAAGAGGCTTGCAGCTGTCACCTTCCCTCTTCTGGTTGAGTGTGGCATCTGACATGGGAACAGGGGCTGCATTTTTATGTCTTAGTTACAAGGACGAGATATTTTGGCTTGTCTAGTTTTCAGCTTTGTACAAACTTTTAGATCTCTATACTATAATAAAACTCTTCACTCCCATTATTTCTTGACTATTTTCAACGGTTGATTGCTGAGATACGGAAATGTGCTGCTTCTGTCAGTGCTGTCCAGCAAGCGTGGGTCTGCAAAGGGCCCTGCAGGCGTCCGGTTTGCTTTGCCTGCTCATTAGCACCTCAGATACAGTTGTGTGATACACAAGTCTTTCATGTAACTGGGTGATTATTTTACATTACTTATTCTTTTTATTTTGGCTGTCACTAGGCCACCGTAAATAGCTCTGCATGACTCTGGATTTGACATTTCTGGAAAGTTATGTAGGTGAATATTATTTACATCTTGGAAATCCTCATTGGAGAGCAGAGTATGTTTATAGAAGAAATTTATATCCCTCTTTGCTTTTTGTTATAACTACTGTTGGGAATACAAATGCATGCTGTTGCTTCAGGAGTAACAAAAGGCTAAATATATTTTGAGAAGGAGGTGAGAGAGGCAGTGTGAGGGAGAAGTAAGGAAGATATTGTAGAGTGATTTAATCCGTCTGTGAATCATTATCCCAGCTGTAAGATTGGAGTAAGAATAATATAATGCTTCCCCTTTTTACATTTCTTTGTTCTGTCATTTTTGCGGAGACTTTTTAAAAAGATCTTGGTCATTTTCTGTGGCATTGAAAAGTTTGCTATTAGCATACAAGTTCTTCAGAGCTGTTCTACCACTACCTGTCTACTCTTGAACGAGTTTGCTGACTGCTCAGGGACTACAGGACCAGTTCTAAACAGATTGTCTATCATATTATGACAGGAAAGATTTTTTTCCATTTCTTTGGAGCTCTGATAAAAAGCGGTGTATGTTTGGGTTTTTAGACTATTTGTTTGTAAAATGATTGATTAAAGTTGATTTAGAAAAAAAAAAAGTCATCTATAAAATGTGTGAAACTGGAAGTAATCAGGCAAAGGCTTGTCAGTCAGGTTCATTTTCTGCATCTCAGACATAGCTGAATTTGCTGATTGCTTACAGAATGTCACTAAAATTGTGTATTTTATTGGAAAAAATATTTTCTTTTAGAACTGACACTTCCTTAGAATAGGGAGGAGAAAAAACCTCTCCACCTAGACTGTCTATTCAGGGTGTACAAATTTGTCAGTGGACGTAAGAGTTTTTGCTGGAGACTACTGAAGGCTACATGGAAAGAATGTTCTTGTGATGGATTTTGACGGAGTGGGGAACTAGTCTCCTACGTTCTTCACCAGCTTCTTCATTCATTTGCATTTATTTCTTTACTGAAAGTAGCACGGATCAATTAGTTATTTTAACACTGGGTGCTGATCTCTTATCTACTACAGTAAAGATAGTTTATTATTGCTTTTTTTTTTATTACTATAGCCACTAGAATAAGCAGGAATGCTATCAGGATTATTTCATGTCTGTGCATCATTCTGTAAATGCAGAAGTAATGTAGCATCACCAGATTGTGGATAAATTATTAAAACTATCCCTTCTATCTAGCATCTCTGAATATCAGAAGCATCAGTATCTTCGTTGTCTGTGTGCTGAAGAACAATTCACATCTCGCCTTCCTGTGTCACACCTTAACGAGTACTTTTGCTGAGTATATAAAGTGGAGTGCCTAGATGGGGAACTCTGGAAATAGCAGATGTTTTCCGTGCCTTGAAGCCCTTGAGCTGACTTTCTGGACAGTGTAAGCAGAAATAGGAATCCCACCCAATGTTTTTTGCAAAACCACAGAGCTGCTGCACAGATGTTACCGGTGACTAAAGCGAAATGAGCATCTCATTTTCTGTCGTGCTGTTTCTGAGAGGCTGGGCACATAAATAGAACCGTGCAGAGACAGCTCAGTAACCTTAATAGTGAATCTTCCTGGAGCCTCACTGCCACAGGGCAGGCCCATACAAACACACGTTCACCCACCCTTCCATTTTTGTATCACAAATCTATGCTAGTCTTGAGGTCTTGCACAGGAACGTTACAAACATGTATCAGAGCTGACTCAGTGCTAAATGTTCAGACACAAAGATGATCATGTGAGTAAACCCGTGGCTTGTGATAGGTCTTGCTGTGGTTTATTAACCCGAGATTAAAGGAGAAGATGTGGGAGAGACAAATGAGGTTTTCAAGGAAAAGTGCAGACGTCCTGACCACCTGATAAATACTCCTTGATCAGCTAAGTGTACATCAGAGGGAAATTGGTGTTGTCTCAGGAGAATAAAAATAGGTTATTTTACTGAAGTACCATTTAATGACTTTTTATATGCAGCACCTCCCCGAGAAGCAAAGCAGGAACAAGATTTCAGGTAATAGCACAGATATGGTGACAAGAGTCACAGAAATACCTCCCCAGTACAGATCTCCCTGTTCCACTGTAGAAATCCCCTGTTGACTGCTTCCATTGGGTCACAGCTAAATGCAGTTCAGGGCTCTAGCAATGTTAAGTGATAATTCAGGGATATATTTTAGGAAAATTAAATGGTTTCTGTGTTTAGCCTAGTTTCTTAAGGCAAAGATGTTTATCTGATCCATCTGTGTCTTTCTATATTTTATATGACCTTGCCAATAGCTTTTGGATTTTGTGATTAGTCAGAGAAATTGCACAGATTGCCTAAAACTGCATCTATCATGTTCTATGAAAATTGGTGGTCAGACGGAGATGAGATCTAACAGCATCCTCAGTATGAACTCACCCCATAGCAGACACCAGGGAGTCCATAGCAAGCAGTAAATTATGAAAATCCCGATTAGGGGCGCAGATTCATTAGGTGACTGCACTTTGTTAGGTGTCAAGGAAGCCAGTCATAAGACACAAGGAAACTGGGCTTCATTAGTTCTGTTAATCATAGAACAATGTGGTTTTTAATTACCAGCGATATCCGCAGTGTGAAAACATCGAACACGGGCGGGCAGGAGGGTTTTCTGTGCTAGTGACTGATTTTGCAGTGAGGCAGAGCACAAGCTGTGCATCCCATTTCTAGTGACTGATTGGCCTTGACAGTAATAATACCATTTAAAGCACTTTATGCTTCCAAAGCCCATTACCATCACTAATTAATTCTTAGAACCCCCCTGAGGGGTGCCAGTTGGGAGATAAGTTATAGTATTACTGTTTTAGTGCTGGAGACAGAGATAGATCACTGAGCAGTGAGAGTGCTTGGGGTAGGATTCAAGTAAGAACTCTTCATCTGGTGTCAGGCAAAGACCTTGCTGAAGATGAAAATTTGCTGCTACACTTTATTTCTAAAGGTAACCAAAGAGTCAAAATATTTAAAATATTTTTGTTGAATTACTGAATAGTTATAAAAAACCCCCTGTTTAGTATGGATACATGAGTATGACATGGCTTGTAACTGATGCCAGTAAATAGCATCCGAAAAGTTTTGATTCCCACAGACTTGTGCAGTCGGCGGTAGGATGTTCCAGTGAAGTCATCAAAGGCCAGCACTGACCGATAATAAACAGTCCTCCCTGTGGCTTGTAGGAAGAAGCAGCACTAGAGTTCCTTTTCCATTTCTGTGCAAATAGATGCAGGATGGAGCTGGGAGTGACAGTTTTTATCCCCTGGGAACTCTGCAGATTGCAAGTGAAGCACCTCCCTCTCTCATACATCCAGCAGTTTCTCAGATCCACTCCACTCATGAGGGGTTAGTAAGCCACTTAAATTTGCAAGGAATTTTTTAGTATATGGCAGTCTAATCCCTTCTCCTTCTCCTTACCAGGCATGGAGGGCTTGAAAAATAATCTGTCTTTTAAAGAAGGAAGCTACTCGGTATTTCTGATTGCCTGTCTTGTCTTGCTGTGGTGTTTGTGCATACTTGTTGGGTTTTTTTCCAAAACTTCCTGTGATGTACTGGAAATATTCTTTAAAGTTTTCTCACTTTTTATGTTAAAACATTCTAGGCTACTACTTTTGTGGTCTACTGTATGTACTACACAGCATTCCTAAGTGAATAAACCTGATCTAACTGTATCTTTCCAAAGATATTTCTTAATAATAGCATCGAGGACACATTGTAAATTACTTAATAATTTTAATGAGGAGTTTATGACATTCCTAAATAAATCCATATATATATATGTATATATATATATATATATAAAAAAATAATTCAGTCAAGTTAATCTCTTTAATTTCTCTCATATAACAGTAACTGTAGTTTTGTCTCCAGCAATGTGGTATGGCCTTTCATTCCACTGAATGTTGCAGGTGGTTTGTATTCTGTCCCTTTATGCAGTTAAGCAAGTGCACAGACATCGAGGACAGTGAATTAGACAGCAGTGCAAACCTTCTGTATCACCCACATTTTGTATTTTATTATTATTTTTGCAGCGAATGCCATAACTCTACAGATAGAATAAAAGTGAGAGTATGGGATGAAGATGATGACATCAAATCTAGAGTAAAACAACATTTCAAAAAGGAGTCAGATGACTTCCTCGGGCAAACAATCATTGAAGTAAGAACACTGAGTGGAGAAATGGATGTATGGTATAATTTAGGTATGATTCTTACTGAATTTTTTATAACAAATGTAGGTAGAATCTCAGCATCTGTAGATTTGGGACTTCAAAGTATATAGCTTTGGTACCAACATACGACTTTTAAAATCTTAAATATTACAGGTTGATTTGAAAATAAAAACCAGTTTCTTGGGTTTGTTCCAGAGTTATGACAGTTACAGAGAGCAGACCAATCTCAACAATATCAAAGAAAAATATTTAATTTCAATGCAAAATTGAAAATATGTAAGTAAAGCCAACATTTCAGACTAGTCCAGTCACAGTAGCATTCTGTTGGAAATACATCTACAAAGAACATAGAAAAATCTGGTAAATTTTTTTTTTGTTGTCCACATTCATTTTGTCACATATTTTTTAAAAAATATTTATGTACCATTCTGGGCCTAAAAATTTTTGGTTTGGATGAAACTTGCTTGCTTGAGTTTTCTGTCCTGTACATGTCAAATGCGTTTCCATACAGAGTTATAAACTGAAGACAGCCTGCTGAAGCCCCAGATGCTCTGTTGTCCTTAATGACTGCACTTTCTTGTCTGGACAGGACTTAAGAAGTATCATTCCTTAAACCAGAAATAAATCAATGAAAGTGTGTCTCAGAATCTATCTCCTTTATCTAAATCTAAGCATACAACTGTTCTGTAATTCTAAAAATCTCTTTGTGTGCACGAAATGTTCTGGAGTAGCCCTTTAAAAGCTGAGCTCCTATATGTGATAATAAAAATGTGATAGTAACATTTTTATGTAGGTTGTTTCCTCTTTGAAAACTTCAAGTGAATTATGTGACATAATTTTCTGAAGTTGTAAAGCGTTTGCTTCCTAATCAACAGGTCTTGGTTCCTTGTCTAGTGTTTCCTTGTCCAGTGACATATATGGATGTGTCAGGGAACTGTTTGATTTCTTATTGACAATGGCAAGAAAACCTTGCCTTATTTCCTATTTATAATGAGGGGGTTTTAAAGGTAAAATAAAAGGGTCATTATGAATTCTGAATTTTATTCCTTCAAAAATTTCAGTGACTTAAACTGATATAAGTACTAATATAAGTTGTTATGAAATGGATTTTTAAAACAAATCTTCCTGAAGTGATTTGATTGGAAGCAGGTTAATAATAACATTGAAAATCTATGTGCTCTGCAAAAAGAACATAGAATTAAAACCTTTCAATCAACATCTAGGAAGAAATATTGGTAAATGGCTCATGATAATTCTCGTATTCCAAAAATAGCTTATTTTATTCTGATACATACACACGCTGACACAACTGCAGTATGTCACATGTACAAAGAGGAGTGAAATACCAGTTCTTATTAACTGTGCTGTTCATCCTCACTCTCAGCACAGCACTTTGTGAAAGAATCATTAGAATTGTAATACCTATTGATTCAGTTATACTGTTAGATAGGAGTGGAAAAGTGAAAATTTGAGTCAAAGATGATCAGTTAACCTTCACCATGAGTGACAGCAACTAAACGGACTAGTACAGCTGGAGTAAACAAATTTCTTCATTTCTTTTGTAAGACTCAGCTTATCTCTGTGATTGAGGTCGGCTAAGAATATTGTGAGTTTCTCTTGGACACGGTCATTTGTGTTGGTACTAAAGTCCTCATAATCAAAGGAAAATACCAATACTTAAAATAATAATAATTAGTACCAGATAGAAAATGAAAATAATTTCTCTTGAAAAGGGAAAATTGCTAAATAAAGCAATGTGCAGCCTGATTTGAATTTGGCAGATAAATTAAGAACGTTTCTTTGTTTCATACATTTATATTCTGCTTCATGGCCTGAACCATATGTGAGGTATTAAAAAAAATCTTGTTCTAAACAGGACTTTCCGGCTTTAAGAAACGTTCTTGTTGGGCTAGAATTATTTATGAAAACTTTTCACCCGACATATATGTATTCTTGGTAGTTACTAATATATTATTTTTCTGCTCCTCAGAAAAGCGAACAGACAAATCAGCTGTCTCTGGTGCCATTAGATTGAAAATCAATGTTGAAATCAAAGGAGAGGAGAAAGTTGCTCCCTACCATGTGCAGTACACCTGTCTCCATGAGGTACGTTGAAGTTAAAGACAGACTATACAGAAATTACTATTCAGTTGTTGCACAGATAAGGAAAAAAAGCTACAGAACATTAGAACTGAAACAAATAACTGTGCTACCCCTCGGGCCAAGTTTATTTTTGATTTCCCACTTTGTATTGCTGATGATGTATCAGGTTTAGAGTCAAAGGCAGAACAATGTGACACCAAGGGGTCATTCCTGATGGTAGGAGTTAGGAAAAAAAAGAAGAGGTGGAGTCAGCTAACTTTTCCCTGTACCACATCTTGGATTAGTATTTTGATGCTCTGTACATGCTTGCTAACATCAAGAAGATGCAACCCCTTCTGTGTATTACAGAAACACAGCTACTCACTGTAAATGACCTCCTTCCTGCCACGTTAGTTCTTGGTTTGGAAACATGAAGAAAAAGCAGAAGCAGCACAGACAATATAGAATTTTGTTCTCCTGTCCTCTAGATTGCTTTTGTCAACATTGAAAAATAATCCTCACTGATAAACCAGTGTCTTTCGAAAGACTGTATTTGGTTCTTCTTCCCTCAGTGATGCACACTGAAGTTCTGTTCCAAAAATACAAGAACTTTCCAAAAGCTGGTCTATAATATATGGCTGAAAGTTCAGCACTAGTATGTATCCACAAAATCGCATTGTTCACCATTGTAAAACTGAATGTTCAGGGCATTTGTGCTCATAGATTCTGGCCTGATATTGAAAATATTTTGACCTGTGAAGTGAATGGCAAAATTCTGTTGCTTTAAGATAATCCCCAAGACAGTTACGGGTTAATTAGCAAAATCAAAATTGTTTCATAGTTTTGGTGGGTTTTTTGGTCAGTGAAAGTAGGATCTCGAATCTGCTGCTCAGTTTGTGGATACATATGGAGCTTGGCAATCTGAGAACATTCTATGACAATTCACATCAAATTAAATACTAGCTTTGGTCCTGAGGTTGCTGACCCTTGCTGCATGCCTTTAACTACTTGAGAGGCTTCTGCAGTATTTCTGCTACGTTTCCTGTAACTTACAATTCTGAAACAAGGAATTTGAAATGTATTGGTCTCGGATCCAACTAAAGTTGAAGCACTCTGGAGTGAGCATTATAACATCAAGACTGGGTATATATGAAGGGTTTATGATAGAGAAAGTTTCTGCAGGATTCTGTGTTGCAGTCTCTCTGTGCCAGTTAACTGGTGTGATCTTAAATCAAGGAGACAGATCAAAATGCTGAATCGCAAGCCTGCTCAACCAGAGTTCTGTTACAAAAAACATGCTTAGGGTTTTGGAGGGGCTTTGTTTACCAAATGCTGATTAGTTAGTGCCAGTCTTCAGCAAAGTTAAACAACCCCAACCTAACAATGAACATATTGATAACTATTATGTAGGATACACTGTCAGAATGCCACCTAAAAGCCAAAAATTCCTATTTGAAACATTTCCTACATTTAGAATCTATTCCATTACTTGACGGAAGTTAAATCTAATGGTGTTGTAACAATCCCTGAAGTGAGAGGTGATGAAGCCTGGAAGGTGTACTTTGATGATGCTGCACAAGAAATTGTAGATGAATTTGCAATGCGCTATGGAATTGAATATATTTATCAAGCAATGACGTAAGTATTATCATGTCTGGTTTTCTACTCTACTGTCGAGTATGTGTTTGAGGGAAGTGATGAGTTCCAAGACCTCGTGCTTTCATTCTCCATTTCACTCCTTATTTCAAATTCTTGTTATCAGTTTTGTCCATCGGATTCTCATTAAGGTGCTTCTCATCTGCAATGGAATGAAGATATAAGCATTTTAGAAGCTGTTACAGATATTACCACTAATGCATTTCTTAATCCTTATGATACTGATTTGTGGCAAGGACCCGGAAGGCTCCTGCTGTTCCAGATGGGATTTGGATGCTAGAACAGGGCTTCACAAGCTCTGCACTGCTTTCCAGAACACCAGCAATGCCTACAGTAAACTTCTACAGTGTATGTAAACAGTTCATGCAAACCACCTTTGATGGTATTAGAACCTGTTACTACACTGTCCGTACTAAAGTAGCTGCCCAGTAACTTTAGGACACAGCACCACTGAGCCTAGAGGCCTGGGGATGCAAGAAGAGTTCCAGCATGTGTTCGTAGTTTGTCCACTGTAAAGGACTGTATCCTGCTCCTACTGCAGCTGTAGAAAAGCAGAGGACTCCAAATGAGTACAGAAGAAATACAGACTTTTTTTCCTATAGAAAGCTGATATTATGGAATTTTTAATCAGAACATGTATCTCATTCCATCCATCTCTTTACATTACATACTAAAAATATTTTACACTGAATATAAAGACACATAAATATGCGGGGTTTTTTCTGCAGGATATAATGACACCATCTGCTATTGTAATGAACTTGTGTTTGGCTTTGTGTCGCTCATTGTGAATTATTGTACTGTACATCTAGTAGAAAGGGAGAAGATGTGTTTGTATTATATATATAGCTTAATGCTCTTCCTTCAAGGACCTTAAACAACATTGCACAGAATAATTAATGAAGCTTGACAGTTCCCCTGTGGTATTGCGTATCTGTGCTGCATATGGAAGAACTCATGCATAGAGTTTTGTGAATATTCGGGGGTTTATGTTTGGCTTCTCTTTAGCCATGGATGTCTTTGCATCTTGATTAAATTGTTACTTACTAACCAGCATAGTATTATAGTTTTACAACTTGATTTAAATTAGTACACCATTTTTACCAAATTTCTCTAAAACGATAGAGTTCCTGCTCTTGTATAAGCATTTTATGCTCAAGAATCTAGTTGCAGAATATTTCTATTGCGTGTCTGATGATAATATCGTAAATGAATACGTTAGCATTTGTAAAAGCAGAAGTGACAGTGCTTTAATAGCCCGAGATCCAGACCCCAGAGGGCTCCTGCATGCTGCTTCTGCACTGCATCAGGCTCAGGTGAGCTTTAGGGTGTTGCTAATGAGATGCTCTTTTGGTCTGAGCGCAGAATTAAAAATTCTTATTTGTATGCATTTTTTAAATTACCTATTATATGAAGTTTCAGTGCCACTTAATGGTAGGCAGTACCCTACCCTTTAGGTGTGGGTGGACAGCGCGTGCTGGATGGAGTAAGCCTCCCTGAAGTACCCCTCCCTAGGCCAACTGGGCGTCCTGCTCTGCCGTGGTAATAAACAATCCCACGCTACCGTTTCGGGTTCGTGCTGGTGGCTTTCTCATCTATGATCCTCTTTGTAAACCCTGATGATTTGTTTCTGGTGCTCAAATTAATATTTATTTATATTTATTCCTTTAGAGCACAGAAATAATATTTCAAAAGAGTAGCCTTTATTTTCCACATACACTGAGTGTACTCATCGACAACAGTTGTGGCAGCTCAGCAAAGATAAACAAGAAAATCTGCATTGTCGGTGATTTAAAACACATCATGTGTGAATCAGCGTTTGATTCTAGATCAGAAGGAGATGACCTGTGCAGCACCAAAGCCTTACTGAATGTGGATCAACCCAGAAGATATTGCATGGGTGGTTCTTTACCTGCTCTAATTGTGTCCATGAGACCTATTTCATTAAACTTACAAAGAGAAAGACTTCAAGTGTGACTGCACCTGTTGTTGGAGACAGAGAGATCCACATTTTTATGAGACTAAATGTGGGCAGTTCTTCCCTAAAGGATGCCCATTTAGAAGGGGTGACTTACTCTCAAGATACAAATTCTAACTGCTCAGTTTCTAAGCAGGGAAATCTCTGCAGTTACCACACGCGTAATTCATGTGAGTAGAAAATAAACCATTGACCCAACCCAAAATACAACAAAAAGACTGCTTGTGGGGCAGCAACTGCAGCTCTTTGAAAAGTTTTGACCATATAGATTCCATAATTCACTCTTCTTACTATTATCATATTCATCCACTCCTCGTGGAGTTCCATATTGGGAAAAGGAATGAAAGACAATTACAACCATTTTTCGATGAGTCAGAAGAGATTTTTTTGTTTTGTTTTGTGATGGATAGCAGCCAAATAGACACTGTTAGCTACTCAAATGATATGCATATACTCCTAGAAGTCAAAGCACGTATGTGTGAGAGAAAAGGAAAGAAAACAGATATGACAGAAAACAGATTACCAAAAGCAGAAGAACAGCTCAGTGATCCAGCTGGCCTTTGTTGTGATGACTGCAGTGATGGATGGTGACTTAAGCTGTAAATTCCGTGTCTTGAAGGAATCGTACTGAAAGTTTATTTACATACATATATTAAACTACTTCTCCGCCACCAAGATAATAATTTTCTTTCATTCATCTTTCAACATAATTTATTTCTCTTTAGAAGGCAAAAAGCAGAGCATGTATTGAAACAGTGTTATACTAGACGCCAAAATGACACATAACGTCAGCATCCTGGATTTACCGTGGAGTCAAATGCAAAAAAAGCTCTATTAGGATCTTCACTTCTTACTGGCAAGAGTCACCACAAGTAGAACCTAATGCTTTGAAATGAGTGACATAGTTCTCATTCCAGCAGGTTAATGGGCATTAGCTATGCCATGTTGCTCTCCTAGACTTCAATTAATGTGGTTGCATTGCAAAAAGCACACAAATCACCCGTCAAAGTAATTTTCATTGATGGCATTTGCTTACTGAGTACAGTGTATTAATTAACCTTCTTTCCCAATTCATGCTGGACAACAGATTGGAAGAATCACAGGCAATGTATGTGGGTCAGGAAATTGCATAGTAAGAAAGTTGACATAAGCAGGCTTGGGTTTAGACATGTGATTCTAGCTTAAACAGTGCAGTATTACTCTAAATTACGTGAGACTTAGCAATGGTTGCTGTGACATCGTGTGCCCCTTAGAAACTGTTAATAATTCGTGCTATTGCTGCTGTTTTCAGAGACCTACAAAAACCAAGGAAGGAAGTTTCCTCTTTGATTTATTTTGGGAAGAAGGAGGAAGCCAGGTGGCTTGCAGTTTTCTCACCTGGGTTATCAGCACTCTGAGTCATGACCTATATTGCATGTGAGAAACAATAGATTCTGTGAACTTTACAAATTATAAGTAAATGGAGGAGAGACCAAAAATTCACGTAGAGCATACGTCATAGGTATGGTTCTAAGGCCAAGGGGGTTACTAGTGCCACCTTCTCTCCAGTCTGGTGATCCTCAGGCAGTGAGGGTCTTAAGGTTCACTAGAAGATTTTTGGAACTTTTAAATGTCAACAGTAAAAATATATGTTAATTATTTTGGTGTCATAATAGTTCTACATGTATTTGTCAAACTGCATGTGATGAATAGATCAGGTGAGATTTCTATTAACTTCAAAAATTACCTGAAACCAGTGAGAATCATCTGACATCACCGTTGTGGTTTATATAAAGGAAATTATTGTTGTTCTAGTTGATGTGACATACAATGAAAGATTTTTCTAAGGAGTAGGTAGCTGTGTTGGGCGCTTATGCCAGAGTCACGCTGTGGTATTTAAAAGCATTTCTGAACAAGCCTGGCAATGAACGGAAGGTTTGGTAATACCACCCCTGCAGGCCACCTTAGCTCGAATGGTGAGTTCTAGTCCTGGCCCATGTGATGGATTTGCTGTGTAGGCTTGAGCAGCTTCTCTCAGTTTTGTAACACGGAGATAATAGCAATTCGTGATCTGCCTTACAGGAATGCTGAGAAATATTTGCAAAGCGCTTTGAACGTGACTACCATGAGACAAGTTTTAAGTATCAATGTATATCACCACATATAAACCCAGCTTGAAAATATTTTAAGGAGAGTCTAATGCTAGAGAAAGCCCACAGGTCTCCCGGCTTGGCCTGGGAGAGGGAGAGAGGGACCCCCATACAAAGACTGGAGCCCTGGACTCTTTAATATGAGCCTGCTTCTCTTGCCTCCCGGCCCCAGCTGGATCCCCTCTTTCCCAGTCTGTCTCTGTCCTTACGTTATAAACTCTTTGTACATTATAAGCAGGCATCTCCGGATGGTTTAAACAAACGGTGCTGCTACATTGCAAATCTGGTTTGGGCTGGTTCAGATTTAACAACCTGATTACCTAAACTTCACTGGCCTAAATCACAGTGGAACAGTTTCAGTTATGGCCTAAAATCAAGTCAAGGTGAATCCAGAAATTGCTTGATGCCTCATCTTTCATTAATAATGTATCCTAAAATAGAAGCCACAGTAAAATGCTGGTTTGAGTCTTTTTTGTTGACATCAATTAAACCCTTCTCCACTAGTGTGTAGATCTCTTGTGGCCTTCTATAAGTTCATGTTTCTGTTTGACAATTAATGTTTTGCTTAATAACAATTAAGATAATCATATTTCATAGTTAAATCATATTTCTGTATTTAGGATTAAGAGGGTGAGAAGCAAGTGTGAATCTGATGTGTTCAATATGAAAATATCAGCGTGCAGCAAGTGGCAATTACACAAACGTGTCTGGATTTGTCTGGTGTGTGTCTGCACAGTTGTCCATGAGGTAGCTTGAAAGTTGGGTCGTTGGAGCTGAGAAGAAATTGTGGTGAGAGAAAGAGCAGAATCTTTGCCATCTTTAATAACTGACAGTTTGTTTGAATTGTAGGCACTTTTCCTGTCTGTCTTCTAAATATATGTGCCCTGGTGTTCCAGCAGTTATGAGTACGCTGTTGGCCAATATAAACGCTTTCTATGCTCATACTACAGCAGCAACAAATGTATCTGCCTCAGATCGCTTTGCTGCTACTAACTTTGGGGTAAGTAGACTTTTTTAATAGAATACTAATCATCCTCTTTTTTTTCCTAATATATAATACTATATTAATTCAAAAATTTGTAAAAAGTTGGTAATTTTAAAGAATAAAAGTGGCTGTTAGCTTTTGAAATTTTTCTTTTGAGTTTTTACAATCAATCACTACAAAAGCTAGAGAAGATACTATTCAGTTCCTCATGCAGAGAGATGGACAGCATGTAGCGTGGAGAGCACTGGCACACATGCGTAGTCCTAAAGTCTTCCACAATCGGGTCTTGTCTTCAATGCAGTGAGGCTTGCAGACTGCTAACTGCACTAGGGCGAGTATCAGTCGCAATTGCTCTCTCGGGCTGTGTCTGTCACCCATGAACTCACCTAAACCTGATGGATTTAGCCATAAGTAGTTGTTCTTCTCGCAAGATCCTATAACAATGGACTCTACTTTTTGCCGAAAGAATGCTGCATTGTCCAAGTCCTGGATTTAAGTATCAGAAATTTTTAGGAGGAGAACCAGCATCTCGGGGTGTGTAGTACTGCGTTTGTTGTTGCTAATTTTCCTTCCATGGATAAGTATCTCACAGTGCAGACTTTAGTCTTTGAACAAGATAAAAAATAAAGATACGTCCACTCTGTGTTCTGATCTGTTCACGTACCCTCGCTGCAGAGATGAGAGCAGGAAGGGAGAGCAATAATTCCAAGAGGTTGCTTTCACACCTCTACTATTACACGTGCTATAGTCGGAGAGAAACACAATTTGATGCTGAAAAACGCATTCATTCCTTCCTCTTTTTTTGTGTGGCTGATATCAAAGCTATTTTTCATTTAACAGTAGCTATGAAAACATGGTAATCTTTTCTAAAATGCCATTTATTGATATGACAAAATATTAAACAAAATTGAACAGTATTAAATACAAATTATAGTTGTCTGAAGTAGCATTAGAGGTTCTAATGCTCTTCCACAGTATTAAGAACAATAGAAACATTATGAATTTCAAGATCTTCAAGACATCATAAAATTATACATTGAAACTAGTAAATCAAGAGAGACTTAATTCTGGTTGTGCTTTTGTCTTCCCATCAGAAGTCAGAAACACAATTATCAGACTGTGATCAGTAAAGTCATTCAATCCATGCCTGGAAGAAATGGCAAATTTATTTTTTTTTCTTAAGAAAATTTGTTCTGGATGTTAAATCAAATTTTGATTTGTGGCAGTATATTAAGTACAGCATTCCTGCATTTTTTTTTTCAGACAGAGCCTCAAATAAGTTGAAACTAAATGTTAGTTTGCATTTCATGCATAAGTACCTTTGAGATAGAACTTATATCTCTAAAACTTACTTTGTGTAGTAATAATACCAAAGATTGATTTTTCTTAAGTTTTGCAGAATCCTGAATGTGCTTAGGATTTGATGCTACTGCTTACAGCCATAAATAGTCAACACTTAGTTCTCAATAGTCCTAAAGTAGCACTAACATTAATGTCTTTTCAAATTTAAGGGATGTCATAAATCTTTTTAAAAAACAAAAACAAAAAAAACACACAAAACCAACAAAACCCAAACCCACACACCCAAAAAAAAAAAAAAAAAATCCATTAAGTCATTATTTTCAGGTCCATTCAGTAGATTTTTTTTTTAGATACACATTTGCTCTAAATATCTTTTTTTTTTTTTTTTTAAATGTTAGGTCTGGTGGAAGTACTCACATATAAATGTACCCAGGGCTGGGGTTTGAGTTTAGAGAAAGCATGTTCTTGAACTGGAATGTTCTCTCCTGCTGTTAGAGGTTTGCTTTGATAGAGGAAATATTAACGTTGCTCCATTACTGTAAAGTAAAAAAGTTTTCTAGACAGAAAGCACTATCAGAATATTTATGATTTAATTATTGTATTACCATGACAGCACACTATTGCTCTGTTGTTATTCAGGTTTCTTTTATAAGATACTCAGAGTTTACAATGGAATGACTCTGCGTTAAAACACAGCTACTCTTTCAGTACTCAAGCTCTGTTAGACTTTTGAGTTTGATCCAGCTTTTGAAATTTAGAATGGTTTTGCTGGAATTTCTGTTCTGGTTTTTGCATTTTTCTACCGATCAGAACTACTTTTATCCTCAGATTACACAGAGATTAAGTCTTCTCTCTCATGGTGGTGCCAGTTTGACGTAAATTCCAATCTAATTCATAGTTCAGACAGCAGTAAGCATCACTAATAGAGATTTGGAGCTCTTTTTTTGAAACAATTGACTTATAGGGAAAATATTAATTATTATTCTCTCGTGAGTCAAAAGGCATTTGTTGGGGAGAGCTGCACATCATTCATCCAAAACATCTCCAGTACAAGTCCTTAGGCTGCAGCTGGGAAGGATTTGGCTGACGGAATGTTTCAGTACAGGTGACATGACAAATAAGGTCCCTTTTGACTGATTGTTTAAGGGAACTGTGCCAAATGAGTGGCTTTTGGTGTAGCTTAGTGCTCTACTGATGAGAGACAGTGCACAAAGAATTTTGTTTCCCTGTTAGTGCCGGTGACGTTTCAGGGACGGTGGGGATACCACCACGGGTTCTGAGGACTGTCACACCTTGCTCCTTGCACAAGCCTGCTTCTCCCACATAGACCAGCAAGGATTTCTGCACAGTTCTGTGTCGTGGGCTGTAGAACATGTTCTGACACTGAAGACTGGTAATCAGAAACTCTTCCTAGTGTTACTTGAGAATGGCACAGCTCAGCTGGGTATCTCGCAGCAAAATACTTTCAATGACCTTCATCTATCAAGGTGACAATTTAATCTCTGCATTTTAAAGGGGAAAATATATGATAACTGCATAGTATTACTTAGCCTATTCCTACAAAAGCCACTGTTTCTGAAGAGTAATTTTCAATCATGCTTTTACACCAAATTCTGATGTAAATGAGCGTCATTCCTTGCACGTTAAAGGGGGAGAGAAGTGCTTTTTTCATTGCGTAAGCAATTACAAGGCAAATATAAAAATATAACAATCTTACCTGTTTTAATGAGGCTTGCTAACATAACTTAAAACTTTGGGCTTCACACTGAAGTGATGCTGTTATTGCATTTTTTTGGTCAGAGACGTCAGGCAATGCATTTCAGTTTCTAGATATTAGAGTTATTTGACAATGCATCAGTCACGGAGGAAGGAAAACGCTGCACAGGAAAGTCCCTGTCCCCTCACTGGTGTCTGGCACTGCTGCCCAGTGCTGACTACCAGGGGACCCACCACGTGGGAAGGGACAGCAGAGTGATGAGAGAGACATTGCCTGACCTTGAAACACAGCTATCTCAGACCAGCGCTTTTCCTGTGAAACGATGGAAAACAATCGACTTCTCAAATAAGAATGGAAAGCAGCTTTCTAAAAACCCATCCATTAGAGAAACCTGCAAGTTCTCATGCAACGTGTTCTTGTTTTCTTTTTACAGAGGGAAAAGTTCATAAAACTGCTGGATCAATTGCACAATTCTCTGAGGATTGATTTATCTAAATACAGGGTATGTGCAACATATTCTTTCTAGAGGACAACTCAAGTGGTTTTTTGTGTAAATAACCCGGTGGGCTTCATCTGCTTCAAGATGTTTCAGAGATTAATCCCTCTCGAGTCATAGAAGCTGAAAATACTGGGTGCTGACATGACACCCCGAATCCTTTGAAACAAACCTTGCAGAATTTAAGCAGTTTAACAACAACGTTTTTCCAGTTTCAAAAAGTTATTCTTTTCTTTCCAAAAGCTGAGAATGGATCAAGGGATGAGCAGACATCCAAAAAAAGAGTAGGACAGACATGCAGGAAACAGTAGGATTCAACTTTGGTTAAATTAATCCTTAATCTGATTAAGTTAATTCATCTGGGCATTACCTTCTCTAGCTCATGGAGTGCAGACTGCAGTTACTGCTGTATTTATTCTGAGAGACTGAAATCTTTGCCACAGCTTCCCTGCTAAGATCCTTGGAATGTTGAAAGAGATTTGACTCCTCATTTTTCTACATGATAGGAATTCTAATATAATTTCTGCCTCATGAAAGCTCTTTCCACTGAGGTGTGCTCCAAACCCAGCCTTTCAGGAAAGAAGCACGCTCTGAATACCTGCCAGTTTTCATACTGGTTTGAACTCCCTCTCCTTCTCCGTTCCACTGGATCATGAAATATTTGAATGACACATAAGCAATTTGGGCTCCTCTCAGCTTCTGGGAATGGCAGCCTCCAACTCCAGGATTTCTCTGTTCTCTGGCCTGGTTTCTAAAACTGAAGGAGGAAGGGAATATTTAAAAGAAACTCAAGGCATTAGTTTTTAATACTCACTTTTTAAGATCATATCCTTGGTGTAATGATGTGATCATCCCAGGATCTCTTGGTTTTGAAGGATGTTATCCACACGATATTGGAGCATGAGGATATGTGGGTGATGTTTCATTTGTATGAAGCCATCCAAAGAATGCTAACTCCCATCTCGGTTAACCTAGAGATGATAGCAAAAATTTAATGTACTATTTCTTCATTAAGCTTATTACTGCATTTATGCCTACAAGCGATTTGTGTACCACGGAGAACCCGTGAATGATTTTCATTAGCAACATTTTCCAGTCTTTCTGTAATACTTTTTACTCCATTCATGTTTTGGAAATATCACAGTATTTTGAATAATTCCTGTTAGAAATAAAGGAGCATTATCAGATGTCAGAAATACTCATCCTTAACTTGCTCACAGGTGGAGTTCAGGTAACGTGAACATTTCTAATCCTTCCAAGCATCACCTTTGTTTTCCTAGAGGGTTTTTTTTTTCCTAGCTGTTCAAGGATCCTGCCTGCTAACTCCCATTTCACATGATTCCTCTCTTCCTGATTCACCAGGATAATTTTCCTGCCAGCAATTCTGAAAGACTCCAAGATCTGAAATCAACAGTGGACCTGCTTACCAGCATTACTTTTTTTCGAATGAAGGTACTGTCCTTTATTTGCACAAGGACTTTAAAAAAAGTGCTGTTGCCTTTCATTTTCCAGGAAATCATACTCTAGTTAATACTCTTAATTCATCTCCTTCAGTTCTAATTTAAATCTCTTAACTTACTGGAGATCGTTGAAGTAAAGTTCATACTTTGTATTATCAATGTGGTAAAAGCCATTATCTTTGAAAAATAAACAACTATCTTTTCCTTTTTAAACAATTTTACATCTCCTGAAGGAAACAAAAAATTTACCTTTTTAATTAGATTGAAGTCAAGTCACATAAAGCAAAGTCAGTTGAACTCCTTAGGAACATCTGCCGTAGAATAATGTTTTTCTAGTAGTATCATGATATCACATGTCAAATAACAGAATAGCTCTGATAACTCTACTTGCCTTAGTCACTATGTTGATATCTAGGTCAAGTTCTGAAATATTTTTAGAATGGAACTGTGCACATTAATATAACTGGATGAAAATACAGTAACACAGCAACGTTTGTCACAACAGCGTGTGATTTCACTATGTTAGGCACTTCATAAAGAGAATTAAAATAATCCATTAAGTTGAAGTTCGGATCAATATATCCTAAAGTGGAGTAAAAAGCTGAAACCTTTGCTTTAAAAAATGAAGAGATGTGGCTGATACTCGGTTGAAAGTGTATAATTATATGGTTTTAGAATTTCCTAAATAATGGAAAAATATTTAGGTTTATCTGCCTTTAGAGGAAAACTTGGACATATAGGTCTTATATGAATAATTCAAATAAAGCAGTGGTGCAATCTACTTGATTAAGTACGTGTTTTAACGCATCTTTAAGATCACCTTAAGTCAACACCTTAAAATATTTTTATCATTAATATATTTCAACACTTTTCATCCTGTATTACAGAACAACCTTCACTGCAACACTTGGATTTTTTCTATTCAGTCTAATTCTGATCTTCTACCCTTTATGTACTATTTCCTAAGGTCCTTGAATTGCAGAGCCCCCCTCGAGCCAGTACTGTGGTGAAAGACTGTGTAAGAGCCTGCCTGGACTCAACTTATAAATACATTTTTGACAATTGCTATGATCTCTACTCCCAGTTAGTGGATCAGGTAAGGCCAATGTGAACTTGTCTCATGCTAGTGCTCATTCATTATGGTTAGTTTACCATCAGTAAATAAAAAGAATTCCAGTATTCCTTCAGATCAAAGCACTCAGGTTATTTTAATTTTATTTATTTAAGAAGGAGCAATATATCATAAACAAACCCACAGATGGCTATCAACTCTAAAATGTTTGATAAAATGTGTTTCAAAACCTAACTTAGTCATCACACGGGACGTGGCTGTAAAATTGGCCAGTGGTTTTACGGGAGATGACCTTAGATTGATTACTGTTCATTTAAGATCCATAGTTGAAAAATAATTTTAAAAAATCTAATGTTTTACTTCAGTAGCTTTAGAAAAGGACCATTATAATTTGCTGGAAATTATATACCGTCTTTCCAACCTTATATTTTAACACCCTATGATGTACACTTGGATCCAAGCTTTAGTAACTGCTTCAAGAAAGCAGAGAATAATTCTGTAATGTTTCTTAGTCAGGCTGAACTGTCGATGCAAAATAATTACAGCATTTGTAATATTCCAAATGCCATGCAACAGCCTAGAGAATGCTTTTGTCTCCTATAACATGGCCAGAGTTTATTCCATAAGTAATGTTAAAATTAAGACATTTGTAGCTGCCTAATTATACACGTGTGTAAAAGGAATATCCCTGCTTCATCACCTTACCCTTTGTTCCTTACTTTGCCTTCTGGGTGGTACACTGGAAAAATGGTATTTCGGTGATTATCCCTGCCTTGAAAAGGATGAATTAAGTTGTTCAGCAAAAGCGCAGTTGCAGTGTAGTATATAGTAGATAAGAATAGTCATACTGCCTGATATAAGACATCAAATTTTATCTGAAAGCACATTTCACTTGAATCCGAAATATGGATTCTTGTATTGCAGGAGAGGCAGTATGTGCTATATATTCAACTTTCCTGAAATGAGAATTTATTTTCTAATGTTGGGTTCCTGTTACATGAGAACTTATCTCTGGCCTCCAAGCCTTGAACTGAAGAATTTCTCACCAGCACCCCCAGGGACACCACACCCTTGAGTGCTCATGTGCCTGGTTGTTCTCCCACAGATGATATTGTAAGATGAGTAGCAGTATAAATTAGTAGAAGGAGCAGCCTCAGACATCACATCTATAAACTGTTTTCTCACTAACATTTACTCTGCAGCAATTTGATGTTGTCTGTTACACATAAGCTGTTGCTAGACTGGGTATTGCCTGTCTGCAGAGTCCGTCAGCAGATGGTGGCTGTTCTAGTAAACAGTAAAAAGTGAAGTAATCTTACTCTGCAAGGCACTGTGATACCTGCCAAAGCTTATCTGTATTTTAAAATTTTCACTACTTTTTTCTGTAAATTCATACAGTACTTTAGCTTGTCTATTTTAGTAGCTGGTTCAAAAATGCAGGGGTAATATAGCCTTTCTGTTTGCTGGAGAATGTGAAACAAGTTTAAAGTGATGCCTCTCTCCAAATTATTTTATTTTTTTTTAGTGGGACGGGTAATGTCATTATATTATTTTTCTCTTATACAACTCTACTTAATGAAAGCAATATGAAGTCCTGAAATAGAAAATATAAGTAAAAATAAAAATCTACAAATATTCACTCAGCTGGAAAACTGAATTAACTGCGTTTCGCTGTATTTAAATGCCTCCTCTAGTCTCTTTCGACAGGCTTTCCAGCAAGTGTTTGTATGTAGAAACTTTAAGCAGACAAGTGTCTGTAGAGTTATAATCACTAGCAAGTAGAAAAAAATTTTAGTGAAAATGAGCAAAAAGGAAAATTTAAGATAAAGAGACCATATTCAAAATAACTCGTCACTAACAGTAACCGGACATAACTGTATGTAATCTTAATAACAGACAATCAAACTTTCTGCTTCACAGCAGGCGGGAGGCAGTTCTGAGAAGTATGATCTAACCAATCTAGCTTTAATAGATGAGTAAAGTAATTCAAATTTCTGCCTAAATCCTGCATCAGCTGTAGAGTTGTACAAGGAAACTGCCTTCTGCATCCTCTCCTTACAGTTTGCGACCGATATATCTGCACGTGCCTTTAATTTTAGGGAGACGTAGCTACACAGCTTGTTGGAACCCGGAGCTCTGGAGGTTTCCAGTGAATCCAGGCTCACCGCAGACTGCCTTGTGGTATCACTGCTACAGTAGTGTAATTAACATTTCATTAGCTTTGTGTCCAAACCCCGTAGTCTGATTACACCGGATTCCACCCTTCAGCCTTCTTCATTAACCATTCCCTTACCTCCCCCTCGGGTGAGGCATTCTGCTCTCAGAGGAGGAGGAGTTCACCCTAGCGTGGGGATGCAGCGCGGGAGGTTCGTGTTTGAGCTGCACAGCTGAGATGTGAGCTGTGAGGAGTGAGAACTGGGATCGATGAGCCCCAAAGCAGCAAGAGCTGGTTCATATGTAGGTCACCACCTGCTCTCACTCAGGGAAAGTCTGGCAGCTGCTGTCCCACTGCAGGCTCAGGGTTTTACCAGGGCTCGTTTCTTGCCTGAATCATACTGTGTGTGGTGCTATGGAACATGGAACCTGGACAGTTGTATTTCCATGTGGCCACAAGTGGGAGGTGCCTGCGTGTTACCCACCCCGTCTCTGTGTGCAACTCACGTTAACCATCTCCTGCATTTGCTTTTGTTTCCAAACAAAACTGGTATTGGTTCAGCGAAATCCCTCACGTGTTTTAAATTCATTTGGAGTGTCTGCAAATAGGCTTTAGCCTCTCTAAATGCTGTAAAGGCAAATTTTAATTCTTTACATACATAAGATATTAAAACGTATAAAAAGTTATATAAAATCATAAAAATAAGTGTAATGCATATAAATGTCTATATGTGGGTATGTTATATATATAGTGCGTAGTCTGTATTCCCCAGTGATACTTAACCTCTTTCAAAGTAAATATTAGCTGAGCAGTTTAAAAATACAGAAGTACCATTAAAAGTAATATTTCATCATCTAAGGCTGTTCCACCAAACTGTGCTCTGTAGCTTCATGCTACTCGGGGCTACTGCCTTGGTTTCCGTTCAGCTTCCATCCTATCATTATTTATACAGCAAATAAGATATCCTGAAACTTAGCTCGGGGCTTGCCTCCGACGTAGTCTTCATGCAGATGAGTTACTGAAAGCCACAGGACTGGATTTATCCAAGTCGCACCCATACAGATGTTGTGTATTGATTGCACAGGACATGACAAAATAAAAACAAAGCAAAATAAAAGCAGACATTTGTCCTACAAACTGGAAGAATCAATGATGAGGGAAGTTGAAAGCCCTGTGTTCCTCAAAGTAGCCTTTACAGATTTGTCTCGGGGTAATACAGATGTAGATTTTAATCCTGCTTCCCACTGTGCCTGAGATTGCTTTCTCCACCCTCAGACAGTTTTCCAGAGTGCAAAATATATTTGCTTGTCAACAGTTTAGCCTTTTTATTCTTAAACTCAGAAAACTGTGCAACTATTACTTTGTAAATTAATTAAATTTTGCTACCTGTATTAAAGAACAGAATTTCTCATTCTGTGATTCGCATCCACAACCATGAACAGCTGGCTAAGCTACGTGCCATTGCAGGTGTTTTATGTGAAATACAGGTCTTGGATAAGATGCTGGACTAAACGTGACCTGGCTTTGTCTTCGACAGCTGCCTTTCAGTTAGTTTGGCTTAAGCATGCACTAGCTTCTGAGGAAAAAAAATACATTAAAAATAAATCTTTGATATAGAAACAAGGTCTTGCAATAAAAGCATAATGCACACCAAGGAAAGCTCTTGTGAGTGATCGTAAGTATCCAATCCAGTATTCATTGCTGGCTGGCAAGCACTCTCGCTGGCACGTGTGGTGGTTAATTGTCAGCGACACTAGTCACCATCTACTGCTTCTGAACCTCGCCCTTACTGCAGTTGCTTCAGACACTGAAGCTGTAACGTTTGTAGTTCAGCTGAGTAAGTAGCAGTGTGATTAATGATACTTTTAAAAAATATTCCGCAGTGACCACAAAACCAGTTTCAATTAAGTGTTGTTGAAATTCCCTTTCTGTCATTCTAAATGCTGTTAATAGATAAAAGTTAATTGAGGTTAAGATAACATTTAATTAATTCACTATGACACTAACATAGTGTCGTATCTATTCAAAGAGATACGGGGTCCGCTGCCGTGGTCATATTTGGACTAAAAGTGAGAAGTACCAGGGAACAGACATTTAAACTTGCAGGACAATGGGCGTGTTTATTTTGTGACAGTGATTGAGTGACAAGACCCCTTTCCATCTCTGACAGCGGTGTAGAAGAGCATGTGCAGACATACCTCTGTGTGGCAGCGATTGTGTGTGTCCATACACAGATAAAAATATTTCTTTTCCTGTTTGGTTCTCTGCAATTAAGTTAGTTATTGGGCAATGATAAGAAATCTGATCCTTCTGTCAAGAAAAGAGCTGAAAAATAGTTTTGTCCAGGAAACTGTAGATGAAGAATTCATCAATCAAAACTACAGCAACAAAATCTAGCTGTAAAGGCATATTTTAGTAAGATTAAAAAATACAACATTCTTGATAAAAGTTTGTAAGTGGGGAATATTAATGCATACATATAATAATATAAAAAGGTGCAAAAAGCAGGCTTTTAGTCAAGAGGAGTGAAAAGCCACTGCTTTACTTACCAACTTTTAATTAGTAACTGGAGAGCCATGTTGGTAATCCCCCTGATATATCAGTGTGTCGTGTCCTTCCTCAAGATTGGTGCCAAAAATGGGATGGGGCACCTCGGCTTCTCCGCTTCGGATGTGAAACTGCTTCAGTCCTCTCCATCTGCAAGGGGTATGCAAGAATCCCTTTTCCCTGGATTCAAAAAGAATCAAATAACAGATTGGTTTTGCTCACAGATTTAGAATCCTTAGCAAGGCAACACCTTCGCAAGGCTCTCTTCTGCATATTCCTATGTACCTTTTCCAGTATTTTTATGAGTCCAGGGATTTTTTATTTTTTTTTTCCCTCCTACTTTGTGGTGGTTTGCTCTGCCTCTCAGTTTGTGGTTCTGCCAGTTAATCTGAGTCCCTGGAAAATCTCTGTGCAGAATACTTTGGGCAATAGCTTTTGTTATTTTGGCTATTAAAAAATAAAGGGAAATCTAACTGCTTCTTCATTTAAAGCAAAGAGCGTAGCAGCTGTTAGGGCAAATAAGTTCAGTTTATAATGCAGAACAAAAGAAGAAATGTTCAGTATTTATTGTGTAGAGTATAAAAGTTCTGCCTCAGCAGACAATTTTACCTGCACTCAGTTTCAACACAACAAAGAATTTAAGAATGTGTTTAATTAAGGTGTGGACATGCACTAAAAATCAAGTCTCTATTGATCTTCTTTGCTGACCTGGCTGTCTCTGCACTGGGTATGATTTTTTGATGTACGTCTGCAGCCAGGAACAATCTGTCATACAATCTGCTTTAAGTTGGACAGACAGGCTTTGTCCAAAATTCCTGAAGATTCCTCATGTGTCACTCTTTCCATCCAGGCAGTAATCTGTAGGTGGATATCCCATAATATTTTCTCTAATGTAAAATAAATTCAATCTTGTTTGAACAGGGTAAGAAACAAGAAGTTCCTAAAGAAGACCAGGGACCAACAACAAAGAATTTGGATTTCTGGGCACAGCTTATTACTCTGATGGTCACCATCATAGATGAAGATAAAACAGCATATACACCTGTCTTGAACCAGTAAGTAATTACTTTCCTCATAAAAATGAAAAATCATGGATTTATTAAAGTAAGGACAGGAAATTCACCGGAATCATTAGTTGTGTTTTAAATGTAATCTAGGTAGAGATGTTTAAAAATGCAAAATATAACATTGACATGCTTTGATAAAGGCTTAGTGCTCTGGTCATGGTAAGAGAACCTTTGGTTTCAGGAGCGCTAAAGCCGTGGTATAGGAACCATCCCAGAGAGTTAAGTAGCAAAATATTATGCAAGAGAGCTAAGGGGAGAGACAGAAGGGAAAGTTAAGTGAAACGGTATGATGGCATTAATGTTAAGATTGGCGCATAAAGTGTTCAAATCATGCTGAGACTTTCTTAGGCGTTACAACAGAGTTTAGGGATGTATTTGGGAAAGAATAATGAACTGCAGAAAAAAAACCCTCCTCAAATTTCTGATTGGCAAGAGAGAAAGCCTAGCCAAGCTGAGCAGAGAACTTAGAAATGGAGAGCAATATCCTGGGCTCACCAGAGATGGAAGCTGACTTCTCAGAATTGAAGATGTAACAGATGAGGGAGGTACAATCAATAACCGAGACAAGTTGAATATCTTCTGGCTGATGCTCTGGTAGAGAAGAGAGAGACAGTCGATAAACCCAGGACGAGGGGACGGTGCTGGGGTTGGGACTGAAGAGCACAGCTGCGGTGCAAGGGAACACGTCTCACGGGTTAGGGCTGGAGAAGCAGATGCAGTAATTGAATTGTGACCACATGAGGGCCTAGGGAAAAGTTTTTGCTCTTTTAGCTTTTTGGAGCTATTTTACAGAAAGATTCTAGAAACTATGGGCATGGTCTAGTTGTGATGACTTCTGCAAAAGTTGAAATTGAAGCTTATATCTGTACTATAGCTAAAGAATTAATAGAAGTGTCTGCAGTGGCATTTAATTGAATGATCTGAAGGGGAGCAAGAACAAGTCTCTTCTTCAGCCCCAGCAGGGTAGATACTGAAAGGCTCTGTACATGGAGATGGGTTTGTCTCTTGAGAAAAGCTGCCACGCTTCTTACGGACCCAAAGAAACATCCTGGTGATAACTACAAGTTGGAAGAGATTTCATTGCCTTTTGATTTCTTCCTTTCCTTTAAATATACAAAGGATTGTTTCAGTCCTGGATAGTAAACATCTCTCTGTTCAGTCATTTCCTGCATTGACCTTACTAAGGAACAAGTTCTTACCCTACAGAGGAAAGAAAACTCTCTTCCTGTTTTCTCCATTTATACAACTTAGTGTGAAATTTGACTGTAATGAAAGCTCAGTTCTTTGTCTGACTATGTAACCAATATACTTATTATAAAACATCTAACTGGAACAAATACATACATGTATTTCATTTCAGTCTCTTCATTTAAATTAATCAAGCATAATTGGGGGTTAACTATCCTAAAAATTGTTCTAGTTACATTCTTAAGCAAACGTGAGGGAGAAAGGACAAGGATAAAGAACAGCTTTCCTCTGAGGGGATGAGGAGGTTCCCAGAACTACAGCTGAGTGATTGTGTGAAATGTGAAATAATCAGCTGCGGATTGAAGTTGGGACAGAGTAAGGGAGAGAGTTTGCTTGGGTGACTTCTCTCCTATTTTCACTGTAGTTTTGGAAGTGGAAGGGTGAACTCAAGGAATAAAGTGTCTTCAAGATATAGGAGACATCAGGAGCAAGAAATGAAGAGGCTGTGGGAGGAAAAACTTGAAAAATTGTTCAGAGTTGCTTTGGATCTCTTTTTTTAAAAGAAAAGCTTCTTCCAACACAAAAGCAGCATGTAAAAACTGCTGAGAAAAATGACAGACAGTCTCTTCCCCCTTGATTACCCCAGAAAAGAAAATGGATGCTAAGAAAATTTAAGTTGAATGCATAAGAATATTGCAGACCTGTGACTCCTTATCAAAAATCTGTGGCCATGCCGTGTCTCAGTGGAATCTTCAAGCCTATGTCCACTTGAATCCTTTCTAGAAACGAGGTTACGGGACATCCCCAGGAGAGCTCCAAGTGCTCTGATAGGAGTGTTCACAATGGGATCATATTGTTCAGATTATTTTTTTTTTCTCAACTAGTTTTGGAAACCCTATTTTTATATTAAAAAAGATGCTGTGATAGAGCAGTTTGAACTGTGTCAGACTATGAATGCAGATGGAACCTGACGTGATTGTCTCAGCAAACATTGCAGCAGCTGAAAGGCCACATCAGACCCTTCAACGGCAGCTGTGTGAGCAACCTTTTATATCTTATATGACACAAGGAATGACAAGTTTGAGGGAAAAACATGAAATCTGGTATTTAAGTTGTAAAATTCTCATTCTACTAGTTAAAACAATGTAAATTGTGATTAGAACCTGATTCACAAGCAGATCTAGAACCTCCTGGCACTTGTCAAATTGCATTGTACACGCTGCAAGACAGCAGAAATTGCTGTGAAAATAAAATATCTTTCAATTAAAAGGAACAACGAATCAAGAACAAAATCTTCCACTGAAATGCTGTTTTCGTTAGAGTAAGAAATATGTGATAGGATCAGTGCTTATTTACATGAAGATGTACCTAGATTCTTGGTTCCTTTATTACAGCAGAAGTACAAGATGTCTCCTTGCTGGGAATGACCAGCTGAGCCGCTGCACCCAAGTACGGCACCGGTGTGCTCCTCGTCTTCCATTTCTGTTGCTGTCCATTTCAAAAGTACTTCAGGCTTTTTCTGTGTGCAGCTCACACAACTTAGAGATCGTATCTCAGTCCTTGATTTGCAGAAATAAACCCTAGACTCTCCAACACAGTTCTGACTAACCACTCGACTCGTTTCTTATGGAGTCCATCTCTACAGTATGAGGAGACTTGAGCTCTTTCTCTGGAGCTTGTTGCAGTGCTTGGCATACCCTTTGGCTTTATTTGGATTAGTTTGTGAATCCAAGCCCCAGCTTTAGCATCCATGAACTTCTTGCTCACAGCAAGAAATCATGCTAAGAAATCCTTGAGCTGTCTGCAACTTGTTTGGAATTGAATACTTTCAGTCTTGTAGTGAGGGATGGTTTCTCACTGAGCTCGTTCACCTGTAGATGACATTTCTCTTACATCAGACTTCAGTAAGTAATGGAGAGTCAGCCTTGCATGTGACTCTGTATTTTGTCAGAGAACCAGAGAACTTCTGCAGCAATCTAACTACCTGGGTCTGTGAAGAATTTGACTGAGGATTTTTTGGATATGGTGAATTTAAAAGACTCTTCCTGGGGACTTGTTTCTTTATATTTTAATGTTGATTAATTTTTGCTTTCAATTGTGCTTTTATTTTTATATATGTCGGTATTTGCCTTCAGTTGTGACCCCAGATGCAGATAAGTCAGTGGTGACTGCTGTCAGCTGTGGCATATAACTCTGCTGAGCAGTGTCTGAGTATTCTATGTGAAGGTCACTTTTAAGGAAAACAAATACAATTATATTGCTGCTTCTGTCATTATTCTTAGCCAGAACGATATATTACAGTTGAAAAAACATTGCTGTTACTTCTGACATTTGGAACCAAACTCGAGATGTGCCAGAACTCTCTATAGCACAAACTGGCAGTTGTACTCACAGTTGTCGAGTACTGGTTTCAGCATTATGACAGGATCTCAGGAAGGAATGTAAGATAACATGGAATTTATAAGGTGTCTTCCTTTTTACAATACTATTTTTAGGGTCCTCCAGGCAGTTTTAATGGTGGCCACAAATTTCAAGCCTAAGCTCTTATCCTTCTTCTTTATCTGTAGATTTATAGATGTGAGAATTAGGAAATTAAGAGGATGTTGAAAATATTGAATCTATATAATAGAAGCAAAACCATCTGAACAGATTAATACTGAAGAATAATAGGCATAATAAAATCTCGGTCATGTTCTGCTCTGCAGTTTACATCACTGTTTATTGTATATGTTCCTAATAGGAGCATTTTTCATAATGCTGATAATTCAGGCTGTCAGTCAGACAGTGAAATATGTCTGACAATACTAAATGCATCTCTCTGACAGAGTGCAACCTGGGAACAAGGGAGGAGAAAGCTTTTGGGGAGTCATGGACTTGGAGATAAATATCAAATGTTAACTGATCACCTGGAATTTTCTATTCTTATGAATTTCACGTCTTCTCTGCATTTCCGTGTAATAGTCTGTGCATATAGATTTTTATATCTGTATGTATATTAAAGTGACCTTGCACCTTGCCCTGATTGGGAAGAGGGCTCAGAAGGAAGATGTAAAAGCTGAAGTTCTGCTGACTGACATTCACCTGTCACAGAATCTTGAGCAGCCACTTCTACTTTGTCTTCTTCCCCATTCACTGTCCTGTCTTTTTAAACTGTGAGTTTTGAAAGGCAGTGGTTGTCTCTCACTAGGTATTTTAATGTTCCTGCATAGTAATTTCTTAAACCTACCAGAAGCCTCTAAGTGCTACTGTAATGCAAATAATAAATTATTATTATTATTACATGACTAATCTTAGAAATATGAGTAACCAAATTAAAGTAAACATGACTACTGATATATAAAGCCATCTCGAGGAAAATTGTGGCAGGAGTGGTGCCTACTATAGCCATTCCACTTACACTTCCCCGCAGGAGAGAAGACTTGCACTTATATATAGTACATATAAACATTTCTGTGAAGTCTTCATGAGTATTCTGGCATCTCAAGTAGTGCATGTGCCCTCATAATCGAATGCACAATGGTATGATAACAATGGGGGAGATTGTTTACAATCCATAGTAACAGTTGGGGAGATTAAAAGCACATGGCAGTATAAACTGTGAAGTAGACATGACACAATTGTAGCCCTTCCCTTAGAGCAGGTACAACCCACACAGCAAGTTCCAGAGACTAAAAGCATACTGTGAAAATGGCCAGTATTGTCCAGGAGCTCCTGGCAGATGGGAAGCCACTAGAGGTATCCTTGATTCTTTCCTAGAAGAGAGACTGGAAAAAAAAAAAAAAAAAACAGTCCTGCAGGTGTTAACCAGCTTGTCACTGGGACAGATTGCTTCATAACAATCAAATCAACAAAAATGAACATAATATTCCTTGAACTAATACAGACATTTCCCGTGTTGCTCACACAAACAGTCCTGCTGGTTGGAGTTAAACGGAACATTCCTTTCAAGCTTATCGTTTTACAGTTGGTTTCTCTACTTGCTTTGGTAGGACTGATCTGTACTGGCATTTAGACTTAGCACAGAGATGCTGGGCTGTGTTTGACAGTAGATTTCAAGCCCAGTCTGGGGCAGCCTGCTCCCATCACGCCTGTGTTGGAATCAGTAACCGCTCCTCTGGAGGGGATCTGCAGAGTCACTGTCTGCGTGACACGGTGCGGAAGATGCGGGTCATGGTGTCGAATGAGATTTCTGTCACCGCCTTGCAGGGTTAGTTCTAACTGCGCGTAGCTGAAGGAGCAAGATGTCTTGCGTTAACAGCAGCACAGAGGTCGGTGCCCCTGGGCTCCGTGCCCACCAACGCGAGGTCTGGGAGGTGGCAGAAGAAATACCTGAAACGCTGTCTGCTTGGAAGGTGCCACCTCTGCCACAGCTGGTGAAGTTGAACAAACTTCACGGGTAGGCACTGGGGGTTTCAAGTGGAGAACCACCTCACTTCTGACACAAGTGTGGAAGGAAGCTTCTGTTTCTGATATGCCACCTTTATGCCTATTTGAAATTCTACAAGGCTTTAAATTATTTTCTTGGGCTCTATTTTAGTGTGCCTACACTTCCATAAGAACTGTTAAATGGAAATGAAGTGGATAATTGAGACTTTTGTGGATAATGCGATGTTTTAAAATGCTTGTTTCAATGGATTTCTCTTGGGTTTGTATTTAAAATAGTCAAGAGATTGTTTGATTTGAGGAAGGAATTAGGTCATTTGGATTCCTTTTGGTTTTTTTAATCTATGAAAATCTCAAATATTCTTAATTCCAGGGGTGTTTTTAATAGCCTCTTTTCAGGCTTTGATAAAGTGGCTCTCATAAACCATGACGTGTTACTAAAACAGATCTCATGCAGTAGAGGAATGTTAATCAAAACATGGTATCATGAAAAGCTCAGCTACCATTTTAGCAATTTAAGGAAGGACCTTAAGAAGAGACAAACCTGTAGCTGCTAAACATCTGAGCCAACTGTTTCAGGTTTTTCATAAGCCATCCGATTTATCTGAAGTTGAGGAGTTATCTGCAACATAAATAGATGCTTCTTGATTTAAAATGTCATGTGAGGGAATTTGTGCAATGTTCATCAAATTACTTGGGCCCCTGACATTAGACCAAGGGAAGTTTTTACTTGAAGATTGGATGGTTCATATAATTGTAGAAAACACAAAATATAGTAAGTGCATACTAGGGGAATCATTTTGTGGAAATATCTGCTTTTCCGCTGTGCAGCTGTAAGCACCATTTGTAGCAGCAGGTGAGCTGATGTAATTGTGATTGATTGCAGGTTTCCTCAAGAGCTGAACATGGGAAAAATCAGCGCTGAAATCATGTGGACTCTGTTTGCCCAGGACATGAAATATGCTCTGGAAGGTAATTAGAACAAACGATTAATTACACTAGAGAATTCACCAAGACTGATTTCCACTGCAGATAACACCTGGCATCAGATTTCTGTGTGGTAAGAGCTTTCTGGCATACTTGTTTGAGATGTGTCAGAGGTTAGTGAAAAAGAAGTGTTGTAAAGAAAGTCAGTCATTGCTCTGTGACTATATGAAGTTACCTGTGGAAGGAGGAGACAAAAGGACTGAAATTGGAAATTCTGTTTCCTGTTACCTAAATGTGACAAAATCATCAATGTCCAAAGAACCACAGATATGCTTGCTAGAGAACATAAGAAGCATTCCATATTTTCTTACTAGCTGAAAATGGCTCACTTTGCTGGTAAGCAACAGGTACAGAATGAAGTTATGGAGAAAAAGCTCACAGACAGTTAAACTTTGTGTGTTCAAAAGGTAGGTTTTACACACTCTGGTTCCAACAGAAACAAATGTAGTTTTATCCTTTAAGATAGTTCTGTGGTTAACCATAAATAAAATATACTTTCTCTTTTCTATAGCAGATAATCTCCAACTAATGGTTTCAAACCCCCTCGTTAATAGATGTTATTGCAGAAAGCCAAGGAAAAATACCTGCATGAAACTTTTTTAAAAGTACTGAAGAGAAGGAATAAAGGAAATAGTCTTAATTAGTGATAGAAATATTGCCAGCTCATGTACATGTATTCACTGAACTTCTAGATCACTATTAAAATCATGACTCTTGAAATTAAGTTGGTCAAATTCTCCTTAACTAGTATTTATTTTTGCAGAATAAAGACCGATAGTTTCTGTGGTTTCATTCCTAAAGAGGAACCTCAGTAAATCGAGTCACAAAATACAGATCAGCATGCTGTTTCTCCCTCCAGCTTTGCTGGTTTTTAAATCACTAATCATTTCCATGGATATTCTACAGACTGAATTTGATTCTCCAGTTGTTAATGGCAATAATTTTTTTTTTTCTCCAAATTCTACAAGATTACAGGCAATGTGGTCACGCTCGATCCTCTTGGATTTAATGGAGTTTGTTGGAGTGCGCTGCACTCCGCCGTGTCAGCCCGGCCCCCCAGGCTGTTAGCATAGGCTGCCATCTGTCCCTGCGTAGTGTCCAGGGCTCTGATTGCAATCTTCGCCTGATTCAATTTCGTGTTAATCTCCCGAAGCAGCATATTTTGTGTTATCAAGTTGATTCCTTTCTGCATCCAATTAAGAAGCAATGAAGTAGTCCAACATTGTTTGCAAAAGGATTGATGATGTGATCAAAAGATTAAACCAGCCCATCCGAGATCCTGTTTCTGATTTTTCCGACCGTATATATTCCCAGATATATCCGGACACTCCCATCAGCTTAAATTCAGGGAAGGAGGGTGAGTAACTCCATTCTCTAACACAAGACCAGTACGGGAGCATCCAGTGTACATGCCATTTTCCAGAGAGCAGTTCAGACTGGCTGTCGAGGCTGCGTCGTCCTGCTGCCCGTGAACGCCCCTCTTCCTGCTGGGGGCGGATGGAGCTGCAGGTGGTGCTGGGGGGAGTTGCTGCTCCTCGGCGGAGCTGCCTCCGCTCCTTGGCAGTGGGAGCCAACAGCCCCTGAGCCGGGCCCCGCGGCCATTGCACCTCTGCCTCCTGCTCCCCCTTGATCCTCGCCCAGGGCGGTTCAGCTCGGAGGCTCCTGTCGTGACCTGGGAAGCCAGAAGGAGCAGCAGCTTCCATAGCAGTGGCTTCTTGCTGGAGAAGAGCCCAGCAGCTGCGTGGCTCTAGTACAGGGCAGCGTGTTTGCAGGTGCCGGGGGACACACCTCGCTTCGCGCCCCGAAGCACAGACCAGGACCCTCAGCTGCCGGGGTCAGGCTGCACTGTGCCAAGCTGTCGTGCCCTGCAGACCAAACGGTGCTGAAACCTGGTATCGAGTTCATCACTTCATTCCAGGTTTTCTTCCAATTTAAATTAGTAACAATGTTTAGCCTTTGCATAGTATTGAATGTTTTATGCGAACTTTAGCAAATCAACTCCACACCAGTTTTATTTTTTTCTGATTTAAGGATCTTGAGATTACTTCATAGTGATTTTTCATGCAGAAGGTATCGCACTTGAGGGACCTGGTGTTGTTAGCACTGTCAGTGTTTGGTCAGTGGTTGGACTCGGTGATCTTCAAGGTCTTTTCCAGCCGAGATGATTCTGTGAGTCTGATTTTTCTCTTTGAGAGCTGACTTCAGTAGATTTTTTACTACTTTGCAGGTTATTTGTGGGTTAACAGTGATTTGCATGATAGATTATATATTGTTGTTTGGCATTTAGTTTACACAAGCATATCTGAGCTTACAGGTTGTTAATATTTTTGTACAGTCTGGTCCTCAAATTATTCTGCATTTATGGTAGAAACAAATGAGAACAGAGACAGCATTTCACCAGCAGTGCAAGTGATCTGGTACTGATTTCATAGGGTAAGAAATCTTTTCCTTGCCAAGTACAAAGATGCGAAGGTTAAAAGACGATGAGAGAGTAATGAGCTGGAATCAGATGTGCAATTACAAAAGTGTTTTATTCTGTGTCCTCAGAAATGTCTTTTTCAGATATTTGGTATCTCTTAACTTTTGAATAGGTCAGATCAAATGTCCGGAGCTATCCAGGCTGTTAAAAAGAGAACATTCTAATTGCTGTTATTATGATAATCTAATTCTGGTAGTGGCCAGAAGTCAAGACCAGCATCATGCCAGAAATTAATTAGCTGCTGTGTAAATACAGCGATAGACAGTCTCAATCCTGCAGAGCGAACGTTCTGAAGTGTCAGGCCTTAGGAAAACAGGAGAAGAACAGGAAAGTCATTATACTATTTTATGCATTTAACGTGTTTGTTTTTTCAGTTTGCTGTTATCCTCAGTCTGTAAACCGATGTCATCTTCCTGGTCCTCTGACAGATTAAGAGGCAGGTCTGTGATTTGATGCTGAGCACAAGGAGCACAAAGAGAGGACAAAAAAAACCTACCAAAAAGGCTAATGAAGCCCAGAGAAAGGTCACACCATTTGGTGGCAGACTTCAAGTCTATTTTCACTCCAACCTTACAATTTACAAATGTTTCTCTTAAGACAGAATGTAATCTTGGCTTAGAATGAAACCCCAGAGCAGATTTGGGAAGGTGGGGCTGAGGTTATGGAAGGGAAAACAGGGCAGCGTCCACCAGGATGCAGGATTTCATCAGGATGTCAAAACATGAGACCTTTTTATTTGAATGAATCTCATTCTGCATTCACACATTTCAACAAATGTGTTACATCCTTGTTTTTCCAGAGACCTGAGGAGTAAAGACTCATGTGTAGTCTCGTGGGGAATACAGAGAGCATTGAGACAAAGACAAGGCGATTACAGTCGGGGTGATTGATAAGCTTTGGCAGATAGTCGATCAGATTGAGACATGACTGGAGGAGGAGGGGGTTAGACCTGTCCTTCGGTCAGCGAGGGCCGATGGTAACAGCACCCGCGTGCTCTGGGGCGGGAGGGCTGTCAGCGTGGGAACGCAGTTACATACCAGCACGGGTCCCCAGGCGTGCCTGAAAAGCACTGCACCCATACCAAATGGCACTATTTTGTTGAAGTTAATTAGTCCCACTAATTAAGACAGATAAAGTGGACAGAACTTTTCCCAGGAGCTAAATTACTATTTCTTCATGGCATTGTATTGTGCTGTATCGATGGGTCTTCTTGGGACTACCTCAGAGATCTCCAGCTTGGCACAACCTTGTCCCTGGGGACATGCCCACTGTATCATCTGGTTATTCCCTCACCCATTTTCTTTGATTTTTACACGCTGAACCATAATCAGAATAATAAGCACCACTGTTTATACTGCAGTACAAGTCTACAGTAATCGTAATAAGTTAAAGCCTCTTTATGTCTGATTGTAGGTGTGTTCATGGTGCCAGATGTTACTAGAAAAAAAAATGTAGTGCATCAGTGAATGCCTGACTTAATTATTTAGCCTTAAAGTTGTCACTCAATAACAACAATTTATGTTGCCCCATGTATTTAATGATGAAAGCTCTGTCCTTATTTAATCTTCTTTTAACCACTGAATATTAATCTCGTTCTGAAACATTATTAGCTCTCAGTCAGGCAGCCACTGATTGTCATACATTTGTGTATAATTTTTTCCTGAATGTTGCCTAATTGTGAGAGAGACAATTTTGCTAGTCAGCATAGACTAGTACTGCCACGCTGGATAGGTCAGACTGGGAATGGCGCTTTAAATGAACCCTGCACTGATGAATAATTGTGGGTTAATTACAGCTCTCATGGTTCCATCCTGTCCACGGACCAGTGAGCTCGGTAAGCAAGGGAGCGGTTCTGTGTTCAGCTGAAGGGGCTGTGCGTCCCCTGTAGGGTCAGGAAGAGTTCTGTCTTACACCGAGGGTCCCTCAGGAATTCCCCAGCTATCTCAGCCCAGAAGAATAATTTGCCTCTTCTTTCTTCTCGTCCTTGGTTACTGTTCTTCCCCAGTAAGATGACCCAACTTCATTGCAAAAATTAGAGTTGTGTCTTTTGTCTGATATAATTTTATGACTGGGGGGAAGCAAAGAAAACTCAAGCCAAATTGTGACTTTGTCCCCACAGAAATTCATTTAAAGGACCCGCACTGCTCTGCGCAGCTCTGCCTGCACCGCCTGGAGGAAGCCTCCATCCTCCCCCTCCTCCAGGACGTGCCCCTGAGGCAGGCGTGCAGGGCAGCACCAGGGCTTAGACCCGGGGCGCTGCACCGCTGCCTGAGCTCCCTGCGCTCGCCCCGTGAATCCATTCACCTTTGCACTTCTTTCCATTTACAAACAGGAATCAAGGGCAGCTTGCTTAATACAAAACATTTATCTTTATCAACTAAAATAAAACTTTTGAGTAAAAGAAAATATAAAATAACAAGCAACCTCAGTGCTAGTTTTAATCCTGCCTACTGTTAAGCCGCACAGTAGGACAGTTTGTAAAAGCTTTGCTCACACAGCAAACTGCCCTTCTCCCGGGCTCGGAGTTATTAAGCTGAAGACTCAGTCTTTTACTTTCAGGACTTTTCCACAAACGGAGGCTCACTAGTGCCTGTTTTCTTCTGTAGGTGCACAGGCAATGTTCCTCTCACAGGCAAGTGCATTAATTCGAACTTAAATATTTGATACTGGTTCCAGCACCCCTACGAGAATAGGAGAAATCCATTAAAACTGCTTTTTCCCCACATTATCTTTTAATAAGTCTTAAGTGCAATTTGCTGGGTAACAATTAGAGAACACCTCTGTGTTGCCTTTGCTTCTGCGTCACAGGCAGAGCCGGGTACAACACGGGTACTTACTAAAGCTCCACCTCATGTTTATCCTGCAGCCTGATTCTGGTTTGTACTTCATCCTATTAATCACTTATAAAATGCTACCATGACTATTTGATAATATTTTATGCTCACTTTGCACTCTTGTGACAAGCCAAAGAGCAGAGAATCGAGTCTAAATGTTTCCTTTGTGGAAAGATACTTTTTTTTTTTTTTTTTTTTTTTTTTTTAAATGAAACAAGAAATAAATGAATGTAGCCTGTCATAAAAGTTGCGATGAAGATGCAGCTGTGTATGCGGCAGTTAAGACCCAATGCAATTAAGGCTGCCTTTATTACATTTATTATCTTTTTCCTCCCAGATCCAAGCCTTGTAGCATTAAATTATGTGGTAACATTTCCCGAGAAGCAGTGGTTTCCAAGAAGCATGTATATCCCGTCTTTATTTAGCAATTTTTAGACATATTAGAGGTTTATGAAAGCCTTATCAATATAAATTGGCTTCCTACACCAGCATTACTTTTCCTCTTTTATTAATTTCCGATTATGTGATTACTTTGAATAAATGCTGCAACTTCAGTACCAAGTATTTGTAACTTCCATCATGTTCTTCAGTACCAGGGCTTTAATCTTCATCGTAGATCTCCTGTCAGACAGGATGGACCATTTCTTCTGCTCCATTCATAGCTGCATGTCCTTGGGCTTTCCACGGTCAATTCATGCACAAAGCAAGAATTCCACTAACAGTAAAAAAGCACAGTTTAGGTTATTTCAGTCCTTGGAAGCAACTGCTTACTTCCTCCGGTAATCAATAGTAGCCGTGTATATCCAAAGACAGAATGTTGTCTCTGAGTGTTTGTTCTTTGAATATTATTGATCTGTTCAGCTTTCATTCCACAAATTTCACTCTGATGTGGCATTGAAGGATAAAAGTTATACTGAGGTTGATTTTATTAAATTATTTGCTGTACTGGCATTTCTCTTTGTCTTGGTGTGATGGATGCACTTGGCCCTCCCCGCTCTGCCCCCTACCTTAAGTGATTTAACTCATTCATCTGCAACACTTAGTGGCAAACAGGACAGAGCAAGTTTATGCTTAATCAAGCTCCGTATCTTGCATCTCGAGTTGCCCTGTTGGTGATGTATCCATCCACTCTTCTGGAACTTTTCTGGCTAAATTTTCAATAAGGAGTAAAAAAACCAACTAAGTAATGTTAAGAAGATATCAAAGTTAATTTGCCTAAAGTACTTTGAAATTATTAGGCAGAATAACACAGTAGCTAAAAAATGGCAAACGCAGTGTTTTGTGTAGAAGATAAGGTTGTTTGCAGCAGATTCACACATCCTCCGTGGTACTGGGTGTTGCATCTCCCAGAGTATCTACCATTGGGGTTCCCCAAGCAGCTCACCGCTTCCACGGGAGGCAGGTGTCCCTGAAGTCACTGTACCTGCTGCGAAATGGGAAGCAACGCAGAGCACTCTGGGCAAACGGCCTCTCGCTTTGAGAGCGCCTCCTTGAATCTGGAAGGCAATGTCATAACAGCTTTGAAAGTGCGCTGCGTTCAGTCAGGGATTGATTAGCCCGCTTCCACTGCAGGCAAGAAGAGAAAAAAGAACAGTAAATCCATTTTTTTTCTCACAATTCAGAATGAGACAGTCTGCCTTCCCTCCCTGGGCTCTGTTCAGTGAGGAAATATGACTCTGTGGTTAAGAAATCTTTGAACAAGATCTACACTGCCTTTCATAATTTATGCGTGTTCCCTCAGTAAATTCACTTGGTCTCCCTATACCTCAGTTTCTAATTTGTAAAATGTAATAGCACAGCTTAATCACCTCAGAGATGTTCAAGCTGTAAACCATTATGTCTGTGAAGAGTTCAAAGATATTTTGATGAAAATTTCCAAGTAAATGCAGAGATAAGATTGACTATGTCGAAGTCTCTTACGAAAGACAATATATTTTTTTAAAGGAGAATTAGAGGGTATTTTTAGTTGTAAATCAGTTGTAAGTGCAATTCAAAGAAGGATGTAATGACACAGGTTTTGGTTAATTATGTTTATCTTGGCACAAAGAGGGCTTTCAGAAATGCCAGTGGTATTTCATATTATCAAAATCAATGTAAATTATACATAATTATCCATTAGTTGCATCCTGGTCTGTATTTCAGCTAAAACCCAGTGACTTCCATTGCCTTTGAGCAAAGCACGAGAACCCTGGGATGAGATGTCTACTAGAATCTAATGTCTCCTTCTAAATCAGTAATGAACTTTGAGTTTCTGTTTTTCTTCATTTGTGGCCTGATCCACTATGTAACATTCAAGGAGAGTCTTCCAGTTCATTTCAGAGCACAGGGATTAATTCTAGAGCACTATAAGCATAAGACCCACATTAAAAGAGGCAGTGGCATAGCAGCTCTTGTAGCGTAGGGAAATTGCATTGGGGTCAAGTCCCCAAAACATTAACTTCCATCCAGAACATAGGTGCATCGTAGTGAGGTGGTTCCGAGGGAGCAAAGCCACTTCACACTCACTCAGCATCATTCCTCACAGGACTTCCTTCAGAGCTGCTCTTCCATTAGCCATACTCAGCTTGTGCCATGCAGGTACTTCCCAATTCTGTGACTGAAAGTTTGTAAACAGCAGGTTTTCTGAAACAGCAGTTCTGAAAGAAAGAGATAAAATATGCAGCTGGTAGTCTCTAGAATGATTGGTAAGTAATTATTGCAAATAACGTGGAATTATGTCACAATGGTTGAAAACAGCATCTGGTTTTTGATGGGAAATTTTGCAGTTAATCCAAACACAATTCCATTAAGCTTAGTCTCAATCGTTTTAATAAACTGTAGTGCAATATCGTATGTAACAGTCAGCCAACTGATTGTGATATAATTAATTTGTTACACATAAATATTCGTTGTAGTGGTTATTAATCTCTGAAACATTCTCTTTAGAGCCTGGAAACCGGACGAGCGTTTTTTGTTAGATATTCATATATATTTATGTACATCTAGTCAATTTGTTTGGGTTTTACAGACAAATTTCCTTCTTGCAGTTCTTGTTCATAAGGATTTGAAATACACTTTAAAACTACCTCATCAGAATCCTTCAAGCAGTTTAACTGGATGTTGTTACAAAGAACAGTGGCTAGGAAACTGCTGTAGAAAAAAGAAAATATTTGCTCTTAGCTTTTGTATGCAAGTAAGGGACAATTCGACTTGAAGGTGAAGAGGACATGAAGGTGTTGAAGCCCATTTGAGAAACTTTACTTTATTAAACCAGCTTTCCACTTGTGCCCTGTATAAATCCGATGGCTCTAGAGCTGTCTGCTCGCTCTTTGCCTTACCTGCATGTGATAAATGCAGCCTGTTCACTAATGCAGTTTTCATCGATTCGTATAGGACTGGCTTTTATAGTTGTTACTACATTTGCCTACTGCACAGCTATAGTTGTCTTCCAGCTTGGCACCTGACCCCGCTTCTTAACCGTTCTGTAACAACCAAAGAAGGATCTAAAGAACAGGCAGTCAGCTAATCTGGGTTTTCCTCGCTGCAGTGAAGACAGTTGAAATGCCTGACTTGTGGTCTGGTCTGTGTGGTGTTCTGTTTTTCCTGAGGGTACTCGGAACCTGAAGACTGAAACTTGTGGGCACTACTACCTCGAAAAAAATCAAACCAATTGTGCTTTAAAACACAAGTGCTGGATTATTATGTCGCCAGCGCACCGAAGCACAAAAATATTATTTACTGTTAGAATGCTGTTAAACGCTTGTGTTTCCACTCCTATTTACAGAACACGAAGCGCAGCGGTTATGCAAGAGCACAGACTATATGAATTTGCACTTCAAAGTGAAATGGTTTTATAATGAGTATGTGCGAGAGCTCTCTGCCTTCAAGGATGCGGTGCCTGAATACTCTCTGTAAGTAGTGTAGAGGGAAGTCTCCCGTGAGTTTGGGTTCGGGCAAGGTTTATTTTGGTAAATATTTATGCTCAAGTTTGTGCAAGATCTCAAGGTGCCTAGCACTGACAAACTTCTTTATCAAATTAAATAGCCCAAGTGCTAGAAGCGTGATTGGGGATTTCATAGAACACCCAACCCTTGTAACTGCAGGTCTTCACCGATGACAAAATATACTGCCCAGAAAATGCCCGAGGAAGGTCTGAAATGTGGGAACAGCAGCACTATTAGGTATAGCCCCCTGCATTTGTTTCATACCCAAATTTGGGTGCAGATACAATGCTAAGGGGATATAGCACTGAAATTATCCTTCCTGCACTGGGTTAATGTTCTGCTGCTGCTTTCATTTTCGCCTTTCCTCCTGCAACGCCTTCAGTCCTGTCCTTTTGTATCAGCTACCCGTGATGGCATTCCTTACTCTTCTGCAAGTCTGCTGGTTTGCCAACATGGTTTCAGGTCTGTTATTGCATTAAAACTTTTTAAAATAAACTAAAGAAAAATAAAACACAGTTCTGTTTTATTAAAGCACAGTTTTATCCAAGTTGTTTCACATAAAATTAAAAATTAAATGTTAACAAAGAACCAATACTGATAAAAGACATTCTAACATTTTAGAAAATGAACAGGATATGATCCTCTGCAAAACATGGACATATTTCTCTGGTGGCTACTGCTAATTTTACATCAGTAAGGTAGACCAGTTAGAGTATTGTGAAATTGAAGCCTGAAAGACCTTTTGGTAGCCACAATGTCTTTAGTGACAAAAATTTTTCTAGGATGAGAGACTTTTCAGCAACTAGAACAGATGTGATGACAGAAGATGCCAAACTGCTGGGTGGTATGGCACCCTTCCTTTCAGGATCTTTATGAAATATACTTACTTTACAAAACTGGTTTGAATTTTCAGGTGGTTTGAACCATTTGTCATTCAGTGGCTGGATGAAAATGAGGATGTCTCAATGGAATTTCTTCACGGAGCACTAGAAAGAGACAAAAAAGATGGGGTGAGCCTTTACTTTTTAAATAAAATAATAAAGTATTAAAGACAGTTACTGAGTGCTGCAGAACCAGAAGTACATTTGGTCCCACAGTATCCTTGTTAGAGCTCAGTCAGCAATGGTTCTTGGAAGACAAACCTATGGAAAAATTCCTGCTCTAATTTTATCTGCCCGAATTCCCTGCAGACTTCAGTCTGTGGTTTCACTAAACCCTGATGTGATCCTGATGTCAGGAAAGAGAATTTTGTTTGTAAGAGGTTTGAAAAGAATAGAAATGTGAAAGCAACATTTCTCAGTATTATCAGTGAGACCTGTTTTTAAATTTGGTTTTATTTATTACTTTTTATGAGTCTAGGAAGAATTTCAAGTGTAAGAAAATCAGTTAATACAGTTTTGATCTCTGAACAAACATTAACTCGTTTGAATGTTCTTAGTTTCAGCAAACGTCGGACCACGCCCTCTTCTCTTGTTCTGTGGTTGATGTCTTCACACAGCTCAATCAAAGCTTTGAGATTATTAGGAAACTGGAGTGTCCTAATCCAGAAGCACTATCGCATTTAATGAGAAGATTTGCAAAGGTAAATTAAAACCAGTGCATCTCAACTAAGCTTCAGAGAGGGTGACATTGTTCTACCGCGTACTTAAAAACTAAGTAATTGCAATGTTGTTTAGAATCAATCTCTCCTGTCTCTGGCTGGGGTGTTAGAAGGACACGCTGCTTGCTGTCTGTGCCTTAAGACTGTTTTTCATCTACTTTGTCAAAATCGTTTACCAGTTTGAGAAGCTCTATCCTCTCTGAGGTTTCATATTTACATATATGTTATACAATCTATTATTATTATTGATAAGCACTGATTACAATTGGATTAATGGAGCAATTCAGTGAAATGCAATTATCTAATTAGTCAATGCAAGGGAAGGAAAAATTCAAGGTATGGCACTAAAGTATTGTTGGCTGAAGCCCTGAGATGGAAGTTCTTCTTCATCTGCTGTTTGATAAACTCACATTTGTCAGGCCAGCTTTCCATTTGGATGTTAATATTTCCTCACAAGTTTTAGATTTCCATTACAGTCCTGATGGCTTTAGAAAAGTTTGCATTTACATTTATTCCTGTTCTTCCATTGCAACTCTTCCATTTGCAAACAAATTTCCTGTTTACATGATTATTGTAAGGTAAACTCATATTGCCAGGCTTTGAACAGTGCTCCCTTGGTCTTATTTTTCCATTATATTTTAATCTGTGCATTGTCACCCTAGAGGATTTTTTGAGCTTGCTACTATTCCATTAAGTATGTAGCACGTTGAAAGGAGTAGAGCTCTCAGTGCTTCTCAAAACCAGTATGACTAGAATTAAAGTATCTCTGCATTGAAGATTACATTCCAGTAAGAATAACCCACCATCTGTTGTGCCGGGATTTCAAAATGTTCTCACAGGATTGCTGATATCTGAAAAAATACTATATACTAAAGGTGTAAGCACTTGTAAAATCTATAATTTATGTAAACCTTTTTTGGTTTTTTTATTAATTTTGGTTTACATGATTAAATTTACCACTTAAAATATTATTCTCCTCTCCTAGACTATCAACAAAGTGCTGCTTCAGTATGCTGTAATTATTTCAAATTACTTCAGCTCATATTGTGATAAAGAAAATGTGGTGAGTAAAAAGCTGTGTTTTATTTCTGCCTCAGAGACTACCTTTAAATGACTTACTGTACTTGTTGAAAATGTGATCACTTTTGTGTTTGAGAACAGGCACAGATGAAGGGAAAGGATTTCTGGTTTGCTGTAGTAAAATTTTTAATAAGGTCAGCATGTTTTCATAGCTGTTTACATTGCTGTGGAAAAGCTGGAGTAGGTGGAATTAGTTAAGAATCCTAGTTAATGATGTCAGTATTAAAGTAGGAAAAAAGTTACAAGATGGTCAGAAACTCTCCCTGGATAACAGCCTTCTACAACGGTGGATGTATCTTCATCCTTTTTTCCAAACAGAAGAAAGTATTTTTGAGTCAGTTTTCATTTTGCTTTGGCTTGCTTCTTTTTATCAGTTTATTCACTGGAGAATTTATAAGATCATTCCTCCCTGTGCAAGGAGTGTGTGCAGACTTTTCTGCTGCTACCACTCACTCTCTGCATCTTTATCCATGCAGCAGTGAGATGGAAATCATCTGCTGTTCTGTGCCTCGCTGCCTACAAGGGCCTCCTTAGTGAAGGACCAGATTGCCATGGAAATGAGAGAGATATGGGCACTAAAGATGTGGTTAAGCAAATCAAAGCATTATCACTAGCTTAACATGACAAAGGAAAATTGTTCTTCTAACTTTAAGCAGTTCTGTATATGTTTTTTTACAGAGCAGTGACACTTCTGTATATAGATGTGTCATGTGTCAGAGTTAACTTCCCACTCCAGGTATTTTCAGCCTTGAAGCCCTCTGCAGTAAACAGTTGAAAAGACTCACTCTAGTAGATATCCACAGATCTTTCTGCTGGCAGTACTGAATCTTTTCAGCATTTGAGAAGTGTAAAAGCACCAGACCAAGTTTGGCAATCATCATGTAAAGAGAATCTGTTTTATAGGTGTAGAAACACTAGGAAATCTGCCAGTTATGGAATAGAATTAGGAATGGAATGGAATATGGAATGGAATGGAATATGGAATGGAATGGAATATGGAATATGGAATAGGGAATAGGGAATGGAATGGAATAGGGAATGGAATAGAAGAGAATAGGGAATGGAATAGAAGAGAATAGGGAATGGAATAGAAGAAAATAGGGAATGGAATAGAAGAGAATAGGGAATGGAATGGAATAGGGAATGGAATAGAAGAGAATAGGGAATGGAATGGAATAGGGAATGGAATGGAATAGGGAATGGAATGGAATAGAAAATATGGAATGGAATGGAATATGGAATGGAATATGGAATATGGAATGGAATATGGAATGGAATGGACCAGCATCCATGATCTAGTCCATCTGCCTGAGCGGCCCAGGGCTGCCCAGGCTGAAGCACGGTATTCAGGACGTTTGTCCGAATGCCCCCCAAACGCCGGCAGGCTTGGGGCGCACTGCGCGGTGCTCTAGGAAGCCTGTTCCAGGGCCTGACCCTCCTCTCAGGGACGAAATGCTTCCTAGTGTCAAACCTGAACCCCCCGAGGCAATTCACCCCTTCCTGCATGCCTGTCCCTGGGTACCAGCTGCTGTCTGATAGACCAGCACACCATCTTGCCAGGATTTTTCCCTGTGATCTAGCAGGATGTAAATCTCCAAGCATTTTTAACTTTACAGAGTTTAACTTTACAAATCTCCAGGGCAAATACAGATCTGAAAAGAACACAACTCACTCTCTCCAGTATGGAGAAGTAAATACGTTGCATGTCTTTTACTTTAATGTTAATCAGTCCAAACCAAGTTTTATCTAAAATAATTTGTCTCTGTATTTGACCCAATATAAGCCATGACTATTCTCAAAAAATTAATTTTAAAAACAACTAAATATTTTTCTCTATTCATTTCAATGCTAATATTAAATAAAGCTTACTGCTTTCTGGAAGAAATTAGTTTTGATACAGAGTGTTGGGTCACTGAGTCAAACTGTGTGTGTAGTCTTTTGGCCTGTCCAACGGATCGTTGTGATTGTTGGCATTTCTGAAGTCAGCTGGTGTGGCAACTGTTACTAAGGCTTTAGGCAGAATTCATCTGCTAGAAAGTATTCCATCAAATGCCTTTGGGGGACATAACTTATTTTTAACAGAAGTACCTTTTGGAAATACATACGTTTAGTTTTATAAAAGACCATTTGATCTGGTGATCTCAACTATATTAAAAGCCCATCTCCTGAATTTGAATTGATAGAAGGGATTAAAACAAATAGTTTTTTTATGATTAAAGTTAGATTTTGGCAGTCTTTTTCAAGTCAATACTTTTACTATTTTTATTAAACACTATAAAATGTGCACATAAACTGTTCAAATAAAAGCATGCCAAAGGTGCATTTCAGAAAGACATGTATCTAATGTAAAAACATCCTCTTATCTTCCACCTCCTGTCAGGGTTTACAAACAGGCCTGGGTTTATGTATTGTACTTGCCACTCACTGTTACGTGTTGTTGTGTCTGGCTGTAAATTGCTGCAAAAAATATTCTGAAGGGCAAGATAAGAATGAAGCAGTAAGATGAGAATGTTTTTTAAGTTCTGGTTCTGACAGCAACAGAAAATTTTCCATTGAGCCGAGGTAGGCTTGGGCTCTGAAAGAGCAACCTTAGCTAGCCTCGGAGGAAACTCTGAAAATCGCCTCCGTATGAAGTGCTTAGCTCACAGATTCAGTGTATTGCCTAAGGCATCTGCACTTGTTTGGAACAGAACCACCAAGACGTTATATTCAGCTACTTATTCCCCCATCAGAAATCATAATCATTGATCTGTGATACTGCAGATAATTTCCAGACTAATGAATATGTCAGGAGAGAAGACACAGCACAGGGGAGGAGGACACAGCGATCATAAATTAATAGAAGGCAGATAAACAAATAGAAGTGGGGTTTGTGGGTTTTTCAAGAAACAGGAAGACAGGTGATATTTCAACCGTTACCCAGAGCCAGCTGGTTTTGCTGGAGAACAAATAGCAAGCTTTACTGGGAAGCAGTAATGGAAGTATTAAGAAGTTAGCTCAAATTTCTTTCTTTTCCTTCAGTTGAGAAGGACTCCGAAACCAAATTCCTCTGAGAGTAATGTAGAATTAAAGCTAAATCATGTTATTGACCTTTTGAATACCAAAGTCTAATCACACCACATCTCAGCACTACACTGGAACATGCTATTAAGTAGAAAGGTACAAATGAGTGTCAATCACCGTGATCATTCCATCTCCTTCTTGTTGTCTGGAAAAAAAGTGTATGTGTTTTATTGAAATGCATTGTTTCGGTGTCTAAATTAATCCAACCGTGCACTAGAACACACTGACCTTGGCCAACCAGAACTCTTCTAGCAAGCATGGTCTTATTGCTTCCCTTGCACCATACCAAGCTAGCATATCATGTCATCTGAGTACACAAAATTCTAGTAATAGATCCTTTCTTCCATAATTTTGTCATAAGCTGCTTAATTTTATCCATGTTTTACTTTTTACCTTACGTTTATCCAGCAATTGCTGGTTTTTACAGCCTGGCTCTGTGTTCTGCCTTAAAAAAATGAGCTTCAACATCAGTAGTTTTAGACTAAAATAGTATGTTTACAAAATTCTATTGCCTAATTCATTCACCAGTTTTTCAAGCAACACAAAATGTACATTTCTGAAATATTATTTTGCTATTAACAAAACTGCCTGGTGATTTTTTTTCACGGAGTTAAATCCAGTTGGTGGCCAGTCACCCTGGAGGGGTTGAACAGTCGGGCTGACCCAGCGCTGAGGGATCTGGCGAAGTTGGGAACCATCAGGGTGAGGTTCATGGTTGGACTGGAGCAGCTTCAGGGTCTTTTCCAAGCGAGATGATTCTATGATTCAAATACTTAAGCATCAGCCATTATCTGGGTTACGGTGCTGTCAGTTTTCTGCGAGGACTGGGTCTACAAAGCAATTTGTCAATCCCTTTCCCTCAGTCTATCTTCACTCCTAAAGTGCTTTGATCATTATTGTGTCTACTCGCCAAGAGACAGCAACGTACTACTTGCATTAACCCACCAGATGTAACCGTATGAGGTATGACTAGCAACTACTTGGGACAGAAGGTCCAGGATGTGGAATACTGGGATCTGAAAGCTGCCCAGCTGGTTGGAAGAAGGTGTTGAGTTTCCTGCGGCATAATGGGCAGGCAGGCACTGGCTGGGTGGGTTTGCTGCCTGGGCAAAGGGGAGTGTGAAAGAAAGAACGAACGAACGAGGGGAAGGCAGCAGTGGTTGGGATCCTGAGATCCTCCTCTAACAAACACAATTGCACGAACGTAGGGCTGCTGAAGAACTGCTCTTCAGCCCAGAGGCTGGAATACACATACTCGTACATAAAAGGAACACAACATGCATGTTCTCACATTGGTGTTCTCTTTATAGCCCTGTATCTTGATGAACAACATTCAACAGTTAAGAGTCCAGCTTGAGAAGATGTTTGAGTCCATGGGAGGAAAGGAGGTGAGTCATACTTGTTTCCCGGTTCTTCAAAGTTCCTTAGAGATCATTAGCACCGTGTTTTCAAGAAAATCAAAATGTTTTAAAAAAAAAAAAAAAGTGTGTAAGAACTATTTAATGTCCTGACAATACTAGAAAGACCTAACACTATTTCACTTTAACATGCTAATGATCTGTAAAGTTCAACCAGCAGTGGGTGTTTTGTGTTGCAATCTGTAGCGCCAGCTTTACTTAATGTTTGTATTGGACTATACTTTGCTTTTTTATGTATTGGTACGTTTTGCCTGTATCTGAAAATTTTGTAGAACATGTGCTTTGTGCTTTGTCTGTAATGTGTCATGTCTTTGTCTAATGCCTTTGACTTGCAATCCACTAAACAGAAGAAAGAAGGAGAGAGATTCTCTTATGAGGTTTGTGATAGTAAGCATCTTTTATTATTCCTGACCACACTTTCTAAGGCTAAGAACAGTCACATTTCCTACTAATTTCCATTGATGCATTTGTGTAATTTCCTACGATCTAAAATCAAAAAGAGCTATGCTTGGGCATTCAGTTGACACTCTAAATTTAAAGGTTTTACTAGGCAGATAGCGTAAAGACTTTCAGAGTTTCTAAAAAAATCTATAAAACATTTTTTAAGTGCACTTTTCAGTATCCGAGGGCCTGCATTCAAGATTCCGCACCATTTCACCAAGAGCTGCTGCTCAGCAGTCCAGAACATGCTTAGCTTTATCTCCTTTTATATTTCTGAAGACTTAAAAATGCCTGAAGTCCTGTCAACAGTAAAAGGACACCAACAAGCGCTTCAATTCTTTGTTGATTGTAGACTTTGACTGCTTTAAAAGCTAACGAAGAAATTAACATCTTATCAAGATATGGTATCCTGTTTGCTTGTTAAAAGCAATGTTTAGGTCATGAATATACTATCCTTATTATCAGTAGCTGGCTTTAAAAACGAAGTTACACGTACATCAGCTTTTTCTTGTTGATGCTGTCGTTTGATACTTTCGCAAATCTTTGATCTAATGTGAGCACATTATAGAGAGACTTGGACAACACTTCCCTTCGTATTTCCACATCCTCGAGGGACACTGCAGGGGTAAGAGTCCCCTGTGTCATGCCATGAATATCGCCCTTCAGATGAACCTACAGATTCACTCCATGGCGAGGAGGTTTTGTTGAGCTAGCAATAGCTTCTTGAAGCTGCCATGGCAAAAATACTTCCTGCTCCAGAGAACATGAAATAAAATTCTGTAGCCCTGTCATCATTAAAATTTTTGTATCAAACTTTGAAAATAGATATTTATCATCCAGACATAGCTATGTTTTTTGTGGTTCTTATTAATCCCCTTTCACTCTCTGAATAGTACAAATAATCTTGTCTTTCTTACTCTTCTGTTCTGCGCAAAGTACTTCTTGTATTAAGTTTTGGATCCAATCCTACACGTTGAATGTCATGAATTATAAAAACAGCTAAGTGTCAATAAATCCTGATGAAGACAAGGGCAGAATAAAGCTGAGTAACACTTTATGTCTCTATCTGTCAAATTACTTTCAAATCGGAATATTTTCTTAAATCTTGAAAATGTTCCATTTTCTTCAAGAAAACATTGGTTTTCCTTTTGCTTCCGATAGCTTATATAATAAAAAATAGAGCCAAAAAATAATTAGGGCTTTTCATGACAGTTTTCTTTCAAAATCTCTCATCACTTCTCATCCTTTTTGCCTTCCCTTTTGATGTTAATGAGGATGGATTATTAAGGGTGTTACAGTATCAAAGCAACATTTCCTACAGCCACGGTGCAACATGCAACCGTTGGAGAGAATTCAGAGATATTTTTCTAAAATCCCCGTTAGGTACCTTCAGTGCATCTCTGATTCATGGTCTAAGAAAAAAGATTGAAAAACAACATTCACAGTTTTGTTTATTATTAGGGGAATTTCCTGAAGAAAAGGACATTCATGCTCAATTTCTTGTCACCCATATCTAAGTGTCCCTAAAACGTTTGTCCACGAATTGGAATGCTTACTCCCCTAGCTGTTTCAAGAGCATAAACACTAATGGCCAATTTGCCTTACGGAACTGGTACTTACAAGAAACAAAGCCAGCAATAAAATCTGTAAGCAGTTTCTTTGCAGGGAGAAAATAGTTTAATATTTCGCCTGTGGAGGGCATAAAAATCAGATGATTTTCAGCAGAATAATGAGACCTATTCCAGTTGAAGCAAAACTAATTCTAAGAAAAATTAAATGCTGTTAATCTCCTCGGTGTCGCGGTGTGAGCAGTATGTCTTTCAGACTCTGCAGTCAAAACACCACAATCAAGCAGCAATCCCCGTGCTCAGAGTGGGCCTATTGCTTATTGCCAGGCAGGGAGCTCTATAAATAGAGAAAAACCTGGGCTCCTGGCTCCCCTGCCATTAAAATAAAAGAGTCTGAACAATATGAGTTTCTTTATTAACTCTCCTTTTCTGCTGTAGCCAAGCAGGAAGGGTACTTAAAAAATTATATAAATGAGATCAGTCTGTCATAATAAAGTAAAAGCAGTAAAGTGGGATCCAACCCAGCATCTTTTTTAAAAAAAAAAATCAAGTCCAAAATCATGGGAACAGATCATCTTAATGTAGAATTTTGGTTTAGCACCCGTTTGTTTTGTCCAAAAGGAGTGCATGTGTTTGCACTAAATCATTTTCTGATGTCTGACAAGTTGGAAACTGATAAAAAGCAAAGAAAAAAGTTAATGCTTGTGTTGCTGTTCACCAGATGGCAGAACATGGCAGCAATGAGCTACAGCAATTAGGATCAAAAAAAAGGTGGAAAGCAAAAGAGGGTTGTTTATGTACGACAGTATTACATTGACTGGGTAAACCATATTGCCACTCCAGAAAAGTTCAGTTCCAACTACAGGAAATCCTGTAATAATCTACGTGTGGTCCTAAAGACTTTGATGGGGTGACAGAGGCCCAGACTTAAGCAGAATAATTCTGAACTATCCGTCTTTACATATTTGCAGAAGTGGCAGCCAGATATCTCCCAATGGAATTGACTGCACCTAGAGAGCTGGGTGAGGGGCTGGAGAAAGGGTGCTCTCTATCAGAGGCAAAAAGAACCATTAAAGTGGCAGATCTGATAAATCCCTGCATCTTCACTAGATGTACATATAATCTGTAAAACTATTTTCTGAACGGAAGTAACCAGGCGGCCCCATTAGGAAACTCAAAGCAATTAGACCTGTGAAGTTGCAGATAAATGGAACTCAGATTAGAGAGGTTCCATTTACCTCACGGAAAAGTCATTTACATCTCCGTAGTTTTCTCTAGAAACATTACCAGATTTGCAGTTAACAAGTTTCCGTCCGTACTAGCACACGTTAATTACAGCATGGAAGAGATCAATCTAACATGTCAAAAGCAGCCAAATTCATCAGATCTTTAATTCTTTTCCAAGTCTTGTATGTATAAAAAATTTCACCATTTTAGACAAGCAGCATTTGGAAGCAGTGATGTTCAAATGTTTCTTATTCTCTGCTTTGTTTTTTTTAGCATTCAGAAAAAGTCAAACTTCTGATTATCTGTTTAATAATATATAATTAACAGATCTTATGAAGTGTGCCAACAAATTTATGAGTATGTTCTGTTGTGAGTAAAAATTAACTCTATTAGGGATGTTCCCCCAATTCCCACAACTGCTCCCAGGTTCCCCTTCTTAAACATGTCAGTAGAACCCAAGAAGCTAAAGGATAAATGGTCTTTTCTCTCTTTTGATGCTTAAATTAGATACAGCACATTATGACACTCATCTTTTTTCCCCCCAGTAATAATCTGCTCAGTTAGGGCTTTTTTTTCTTTTATTTTCCTGAAGAATTGTTCAGGCATGGGATTTTTTTCCTTCTTCATCAAACTCTGTGGAGCAGATGAGTCTTGAGGAGAAAAAGAAAAGTCCCCAATACTGTGGATATTTCATTTTAATCTCTGTATATCCCTACGTGACATCTTTGCTGATGCTGATCAGCATCACCTTTTGTCTCACTTCCATCCTTTCCTCCTGGTTGATTGTGGAGTAGGGTAACTTTAGGGCTGGATTAGCCTGATAATTCATCATTTAACCACCTCTTGGTGGATGAGATTTCTGCAGCTGAGCATCTTTGTATCTATTTACTTAAACTGCTACTAGTAGCAACTAGTATGAAGAATTACAAATGACATTTACCCGAGTTCTTACACGCTTCCCTTCTATGATAACTCTGCACCAGCCAGGAACAGACTGACTCATGAAACAGAGGTGGTTGGTTTCAGCGTTCCTCCTGTGCTAGTAAGCAGTCTCAGACAGGTCGGGAATGCTGAGGACTTCTTCCCCTGGTCAGATAAATGACTTAGTCTTTTCATCACTGATATGGATCAAACTTACCTCTCTTAGGCAGTGGTTTGAGAGCTGTGTGTCACTGTCTCAGTGAGTGTTGTGATCTCCACCTGCGTAAATCTTGCAGCTTGTCAACTTTGCTCAGCCAAACTGTTTGCACAGCGCTACAGTGCATTTCCCTCAGAGTGCTTTCCTGAGGATAAGCAAACCTGGTATAAAATGTGTTAGCAGCAGTTGTTCAAACCATTGCTGAAATAAGAGATCCTCCTAAAGCACAAATAAGATCCCTTTTTGAGCTTGTTCTTGCAAAACTCTAATGTTTTTGCACAGTGTAGTGATGTTGTGAACTACAGCCTTCTCGAATATTTAAAGGGGAAAGAGTAACCTTTCCTGCTTCCACTGATTTTTTTTTCCCCCCAAATATTTTGTTTTTTAAGTCAGGCATCATAGCTGAACATATTTTTTATACTAAAAATCTATTTAATTATGCATGAAAGATGTACAGAAGGTAATCCCCAGCAGTGTGATGTGCAGAGGTACCAAAAGCTGCCTCACCTATCTCCCCTGCACAAGGTCATCCTAAAAACCTCTTTACCAGCTGTGAAGTCCTCCCAGAATTTCACAGTATAGAACCATCATAATAGTTCCCATCTAAGCTCTACCATATCAGAAAGAAAAAGCAGGTCGTGGCTGTATGTTTAGATGATGCCAGTCAAGCATTGATGCCTGAGGATCCTCTGATCTGCCCTGGGAACTCACTAGCACATAGAGGGCACATGGTAAAATCAATGAAAAGTGCACATTTTACTCCTGGTGAGACACCCAAATCACCGTATTTTCCGGTAGTTAAACAGAAATACCAGCAGCGCTGAAAAGCCTTGCTAAAAGGTTCTTAGCCCTGACGAGCTCCCCAGGTGTCCATCACCTGGGTGTGCAGCCCGCATACCTCTTGACACCCCCCTCCTCCCTGTGACACGGCATCAGCGAGCATGAGCATGTGGTACACGAGGCTGGATGTCCTGCCAGATGCCTCCAGCTGTGCACACACAAACGTGGCCATGCGATTTGTGAGCACAAAGCCCTCTAAAGCATCCAGCACTTGCATGCACCTTTCTAGAATGTGTGTTATGTCCACAAGCTGATCTTTAATCCAAGTTTGGCCAGTCTAAGTCCAATTCCGGGTGAATTGAGCAAACACAGTGTGTTTTCTGGTTATCACAACCACCTCTGATAGAAAGTAACTACATTGGCCTTTGTAGTCCCAGTGACAAGATGATTCTCTAGCTTGTGCATGATCTGGTAAGAAATTCCGAGTCTTCTGCCTGCCTGGTATTTTGTGCTTTCTCTGATGTGCACCATGTTCAGTGTGAATGCTTGTGTGTTCAGTATTTGTTAAAGGGTAATATTCTACTTGTCTTAAATTTGTGTTCTGTATGTATCCCACCAAAGAAGGCAATATAATTCCCTAGTGAAATGCATTTCCTAGAAAAATCTTTGCCTTTGTTAGTAAACTCTAGTTTTTTGTTGTGTTGTTTGGTTTTTGGCTTTTTGGGTTTTTTTGTAAAATTAGCCTTTTTTATCCCTGCTTTTCGTATGAAGGAAAACTTTGAAGTATATGAACTATCAGAGTGTATCGGCCAGGGTAACCACTAAGACAGGAAGGGGAGAAGCAACAGGACCTCTCTCAATGCAAAGTAATTCAAAACTAAATAAGTAGGTAGTCACGATGTTAAAATACAAGCTTCTCAGATTAGAAAAGTGCTACACATCACTGAGTATCTTCTAAAGGTGTGTGGCAATCCCCCTTGTCACCTATTTCAGTTTTTTGTCAAAAACTGTAATGAAAATTTTGGATTTTCTATGCTTTTACCCCACATATAACCTCTAAGAAGAGAAAGGATGGTTTAAGGTTACAACACAGTCAATCTTTGGGGGTGTTTCAGAGTTTGTTTCTTCTTTATTTTGCCTTAGAATTCCTGTCTAGTCTCATGTAAGTTCCCCTCTGTGCTGTGACACAGCTTCCCCTTGTCTCTAAAGTATGATTAAAAGACCTGACCTACTGCATCATAATACCCTGAAGCATCAGAGAAAGAATAAACACACTACTCATGCAGTTGAAAGGTAGGAAAATGCAAATAGACAGGCCTGATTATGTATTCTAAATGTACCATTTAATTTGAAATTCCCAGAATATCTGTACCTGACCTTACTGCAGAACAGTACCCAGAATGTGAGGATTGCCATTGAAAATCATCCCTCAACATTGTGATGTAGATAGCTGAGACCTGGGATGTCAGCTGTTAATTCACAGTCAGCTGTTGATCCTGGTGATCATCAGTCATACCCCACAATGGACTGTAACTGTTTTTCCTAAATGCTAAAGCTCAAGGAGACAAAAAGTCAATTTATTTTTTTTTTAATTTGTAAAAGAACACATAGCAAATAAATGAGCTGCTGATCAATATCTGAGCACCTTTTGGATGAAATATCCATGCATGGATCACTATCCCTGTAAATGCAAAACTATATTTCTCCCCTGCATTCTCTTTTTCCTTTGTTTAGAAAACCTGTGCCAGAGGTACAGGAGCTGTTCTCCCCGTGCATCAGAATGTGTTGCTCTGTGCTTGAATTATGTATGTCTTAATGGCTTTCAGAAACAGAAGTACTGGAATTCAGTAGATTCCCTTCCCTCATACTGTATCAGTAGAAGCAGCATGGACAGACTTCCAGCCGTCTTTTCCAGTCTTGGCTGTTCTACTTTTACACTGCATTAACCAAAATATGGAAACATCTTCTACACAAATCACAAAAAAAAAATCACAGCATTGGTGAAATGTACAAAAATCACTGAAAGATAAAAACATCAGCAGTGTTACGAACACCAGCAGTAACTTGTCGCACATCCTTCTCTTGGTGTGCTCGTGAATACCTTTCGCCTGAATGAGGAGAGTTCCAGCCTTGGGACTGCCAACACAGTTTCTCCCATCCCACGGAAAGCTGCTGTTGAATGGCACGCTTTTGATTTCTACCGATAAAATTCTTCACTGTTATGATTAAGCGGTAGTTGGATTTTTAGGCCTACTAAAGCAATCCTGTGTTGTAACAGGTGTTTCCACATTTGGGTTTTCCACAGTGCAGTGTATCGTGGCATATAATTCCTAATTCCTTAATTCATTAATTGTAATGGAAAACCCCAAAACATAACGTATATGTAGAATGTAACACTACTTATCTCTTTGCAGTTGGATCCTGAAGCTAGTGTTGTTCTAAAAGAACTTCAGGTGAAACTTAGCAATGTATTGGATCAACTCAGCGTAACATACGCCACGAGGTAACAAACCCACTTTACTGCAAACCTTAAAGAAATATTCCTGTTCAAAAACCTACCTCGGATTAAGTCTGGGCGGTGGTTTGGGTGCCCTGGGGTTCAGCTTGTTCTGCCCTGATGAAGCGATGTGTGTGTTTACTCTGAAGCAGTAACCTCACTGGAAAGAATTGAAAATGCTCTGCGGGTATGAATGTGTTACAGAAGTGAGACTGGTGGCTTCTGTTCTGCTTTTTGGAAATAAAAAATTGCTGGTTTCTTTTTGCCTGATGCCATGTTCAACTTTTTTCTCTGACCATGTTTGTTTATGTTAGTTCCTGAGACTGACAGCTTTTTCCAAGAGGCCTGATTCAACCGGGGATTCTGCCTGTGTTTAGCCTGCTTCAGAGGGTCTCTGTGAATGGCCCTCTTGGGTCATTTGCTTGCTTGTGGCTCTGCAAAAATTGTCTGCTGAGCCTTACTCTCAAAATCTTTTATTAATCAGAGTGCACACTGCAGTCTTGAATGAGTATGGTGCTGTGCCAGCAGTCCTGTGCTATAAGAAGCTGCAAGTTATTTTTGCTTCCAATTAGAAAGGAATCTAAGAAAGAGGGATTAGTGCTGTAGTGATATTCATTAAGTAAAGTCTCTAGTTGCTTATTTAATCCATTGATGAACCATCTGGGTGGACAGTGTTCACTTGTTCTGAGTGTGCTTAGTTTGTCATATTGTTTTGCTTTATTTTTGCTCCCAGGCTTCAGTTCTCCAGTCACTGACAGTGCACAAACATGGGCCCTTTCCAGGGCTGCTTCCTGAGTGAGCCAAGGAGGTTCTGCAGAGGAGTACCTCAAACTAGGATATGCTCCAGATAGTTAGGGCATTCCTCTTGTGTCAGTTCATGGCTGGGATGTGCGAGGTTAACAATCTTAGAAAGATGGCTAATGGCAAGACAAGGCAATGCATTAATTGGGCTTTTATTGGAGGGACCAGTCCCAAGGATTGTGAGCAGCTTCAATGGCAGGTTCATGTTGGTGTTATCGAGGGTTTGCAGTGCGGGGGTAAGTACACATCCAAGTGCACCTGGGAAAGTTCCCAGTTTTTCCAGTGTTTTCACATGGAGATTTGCATTCTCTTTTTATGATTAGCCATGTAGCTGGAACAGTTTACTGTCTAATTTTTTTTTTTCCTCTCACAGTAAATTCTTTCACTTTCCTCAAGTTAATCTTTTCCATTTATCTTTTCACATCAATAGACCCAGTATATTTATGGTCTCTGTTTTGCATTTCTGTTCATAAACTAATCCTAAACCAATTCAGTTCATCATAAATCAATTCATAAACCAAATTACTGTGTGTGCAGAGCCTTATTCTGCCTCTGAACTGTTGACTCTGATTAACTGCTCTTCTGCATTGTTTAAATATATTGACCGAAGACAGTATCACATCAGTGACACTAGAAGACTCTCAGACACGTTGCTTAACCACGTCAGTTAGGAAACAGAACAGTTTTCAGAAAAGATGAACACACACAACTTGAGGAGCAAGAATTTGTTCACACTCACCTTGAAGTGGAAAAGATTCCTTCCAGGAGGAAGAGTCTAACTACTTCTTAGTGGTTTTTTTTGTGAAAGAATATTTTAAACAGTCCAAATGTTTTAGCAAAGTAAGCAAAGCTTCTGATGGCACTGACTCTGTGTGAAACCCAGGGAAAATCAAAGTGAGTCAAACTGGGCAAAATCAGTAGAAATTTTCTAGTTGTCCTCAAGAAGAATATCAAAGCTTGGCTCGTATTAATCACCAAGAGAAAAATAGTTTATAGTCACCTGTTCCTGTTGTCTTTTCACACCTATAATAAAATCTTGAGAAGCTGTTGCTAGTTGGTAGTCAGTCATACCCTAAATTACAGATTCTGATACATCTGTTGCTTTCAGAAAATAATTACTTGGCACCCCTACAAGGGCATGAAAAGCATAATGACAGAACAGAAACAAGGGGGCAAAACCATCAGAACAGTACATGAATTAGTTCTATGACCCATAGTCCCTGGAAGGAGTTATTTTCAGTCTGTAGCATCTGCAGTATCTTGTGTTTGTGAACTTTCCATTATTGCAGAAAAGATTTAAAACTTGGTGAAGAACCTGATGCAAAATGATAAATGTAGTTTTATATCCCAGAATTCTTTCATTCTCTTTTTTCTTTTTTTTTTTTTTCCTATCCTGCAGTTTCCAATTTATTATTGAAGATTGTGTAAGACAAATGAGCAATGAACTGAATCAAATGAGAGGCAATGGGAATGCAGCAGGCAATAAGAACAGCGCAGCCATTGATGCCGAGATCGTGCTTCGGCCCCTCATGGATTTCCTGGACAAAACGTGAGTGTGGGAGATTAGGAAATGGGTTCTACAGACAGGCTTGGTTTTACCCTGAAGCACTGTTAATACCTAGAAACACTCTGTAGTATTTTTAATATTCGTAGCATTCACATATGTGCAGAATACTATGCTTAATCTCTTACACTAACCCATTCCTACCTAAGCTACATGTTTGCCTTTCTAGTTCTTGTCATTTTGAGTCATTACAAAGGAGCTTGTGTACAGTCTCTCCTCCACAAGCCATTGTATAAAGATCATAATGAACAAAAGTAAATTCCCTATACTGAGATTGTCTGGCATTTGTTCTAGGCTGGCAGCCAGCGTCCCCAAAAGCCTGGTTGTTTAAATCATTTAAAGATTTACTTAGTAGCTTGGTTTTTATCAGTGGGTAAAAGCTAAATTTTTAAATAGTCCTGCAGCATCACTCTGGGCCCTGAAAGGAAGGGTCTTATCTTCTCCTCATCCAGCAGTGGCAGGATGGGGCGTTCTGAAGGCCACGTGCAGCACAGGCACGTCTACAAGCACCTCACTGCCCTTCCTCACGTCGTTACTGGTACTTGTGGAAGCCCAGTGGCTTTTTGCTGGAAGTGACTGTGGCAAAAAGCAGCGTGACACTGCGCCTGCACTTCAGGCCTCCAGTCACACATACATGAGTTACACACCTTTTGGTTCCTTATGCATATTTCTCCTAGCCAGACATTTTCAAAGTGAAGGTGGAAAAGGTGCTGAGGGAGAATCTGGCTTGGAGCAGAAGCAGCGTAAGCAGGAGGAAGTGGCTGGGCAGGACTGGGGGGAAGGCTGGAGCTGGGATGGGATGGGAGGCAGAACTGAGCTGTAGCTTCCAGAAGCCAGTGTGTGGGCTGCAGAGCCTTTGCAGGATCCTGCTATGCCTGTCTTGAAAAGCATCTGTCGGGAGAGTTTAAGAGGCAGCAGCATAGGTTCAGTACTCCAGCAACCTCTGGGGTCTGTTTCCTCCCAGCTCTGCCCTCTGTCTCATCCCTGGACAAATATTTTCAGCCCTGACCAACCCCCACAGATTTTTTTTCCCATTAAACAGAACATATATCTCTCTTGGGGGGAGCCAAGGAGCTTTTCTTTGCTTTTCTGCACTGTAAAGTACAAATGACGTTGCTCCACGCTTCACTATATGAGTAGCTGGTGGTGGCCTGCAGGCCCAAATGAAACTTCTCCAGAGTCATGGATCCCCATGAAGGTTTGATTTTATGATGTTGACAAAGTGCTGTGCATCTGTGGTCAGTAAGGCTCTGGTTTGAAGTTAGTGACTAGAGGTGCAGAACTTCTCTGGGCCTCTGATGTTGGGACTAGTAAGAACCAAGTCAAAGGCTGATTTAAAGAACTGATCTATAACTGACTTTTTCTCCAGAGCGTTACTTCACGTTCATATTGTTTCTAAAAAGGGGACTGGTGGGCTTGCTATCCGAGAAGCACAACTTGAGTCACATCTCCCAGCTGTACGTAGGCATAGCCAAAGTCTAGAAGTCACTGGCATAAAGGGTGGGTGAGGGGATTGAAGGGGGATTGGTTTTTCTTTGGGGGTTTGATTTTTCTAAGATTCATTTTTTGAGGGCTTTGACAATTACATGAATGACAGCTGGCAGTGGGCAAATGCTTATTTAATGTACTTGATAAGATTTGACTGGGTTTGCAGCACTGTCAGGTGCAGTGCCTGGACTCCTAGCCTGGAAAAGATTTTTAGCTGCTTTATTTACATGGCAGCCTTCTATTTTTAGCAATCTGCCTAGTCCTATATGTTAAGCTACAAGAGGGGTATGTGTTGCTTTCAGGCAGTGTGGTTTTAAATTTTATTATCTTTGAGTTAAGACCTAGCACAAGTCTTTAAGAATAGCCAAAAGTCTTTATACACTTCAATGTGCCTATCCTAAGCTCATCGTTTAAAAAACTGGGTAAGCTGACTTCTGCCTGTCAGGTTCAATTTCAAATTGCCATTGCTCAAAGCCGTCTTCACAGTTTCTTAGAAATTTAATTGAATAATGATGTAGTGGAAACAAAAATGAGTTTTAAAATTACTGTCTGAATAAGAAATATTCCTCACCACAGGAATTTTAAATGGAATTTTAACAGATGCTAAACCCATGCACAGAAAACAAAGATGTGAAATTTAAAAAAATAATAAAAACAACCCCCAAACAAACCTGCTAGAGAATGTCACCTTTCTTACAAATATATTAGGATTATAAATGTATCATATTAATATGGGTTGGGTTTTAGTTATTTCTTAATTATGCTTTTATTTATGTGCTTACTAAAAGTAGTAAGATGCTAGAAATATGAATTGTCACATTTATGATGTGACATGTATAATGACTTTACAATAATTTGTTTACATTAATAGCCTAGACATAATTCTGTAAAATTCCCCGCATGATAGAATTTTAAAATATTTTTTTCCCGTGCCTGAGAACTTTATTCATGAAGCTACATATTCATGCAGTACATACAAGATGGTTTATGAATATACTCTTAAATTTAAAAAAAAATCAACGTATATAGATCCTCCAAAAATGTGATTTTACCCTTGGTAAGAGCTAGTATGACTGCACGGACATGCCAGTATACAGAAATGAATGCTTCCAAATGGGAGCCCTGATTTGCATTAGCTATCAACACCTAGTTCTACATCACAATAGAAATATAAAACAAGGGAAATGTTTGGGGTTTAGGTTTAAGACACAAACAAATCCTATATCAAAACCTTAATTTAGGGGCTTGGGAGTGATAAATTGTATCATCCATCACACTTTATAGCTGATCATCATTTTGCATTTTTGATAAATATGTATCAGTAAAATATTAAGCAATAAATTGGATAGTGAAGATTTACATGATTTTATAATCTGCAAGTCTTTCTTTTTACCAAAAAGATTTACTGATAATATTGCAAAATAAGTAAGCCATTGAGAAATTCTTATTGGTAGAGCAAAGCTAAGCCATAATGGCCGTTAATCCGAGCACATAGTGATACAGCACTTCTGAAGTCTTAATGCTAGTTTTGGAGACTGGTTTGTGTTCTGTTTTATTCCAGTTTAAGTGTCTCTGCGAAAATCTGTGAGAAGACAGTTCTGAAACGGGTTTTAAAAGAGCTATGGAAGTTGGTCTTGAACAAAATAGAAAAAAAAATTGTGCTTCCACCACTGACGGATCAAACCGTAAGTGTCCCAGGAGCAGTTCACACACGTTATGACGGATTGTAATGCTGTGCTTCGTCAGGTGTTTGCCAAGAGCTCTGTCCTTTGTTCTGCCTTGGCCAGAAGGGGTAATACGTTGACTGCATGCAGTGTGTTGCTCTCTAGTGTCTCAAAGTGTCGTGCGGCGCGGTTGCTCTTACAGGGCTGGTGAGGAAGACCTTGCTCTTTCAGAAAGTGCCTGCCCCGGCTTGGAGCAGTTTCTGTGAACGCAGCATAAAAGAAGCCAAATCACTGGCTTTGTAGCGTGCTTTCAGAGAAGGGCTTTTAAGTTTGATTTCTCTTGCCTTCATCACGCACAGTAACACCAAGAATGTTCCTTGCCCTTCCCAGTTGCACCAGAAATTCAATCGCTTCCATTTTTGCAGCTCCCAGAAAGCCAGGAATGCCACATCCCGGAGTCCTGCCTGCTGTGCCGTTCCTCATCTTGAGGCAGCAGGTACCCTCAGGAAGCTTAAGTCAATTTTAGCTCTAAATTTTGGGGGTGTTTTAATAGCAGACTTGAGAGGAGGTCCTCTCTGGGCAGGACTGCATTTCTACCCGGAGAAGAGGAGGGAAGGAAGCTGTAAGTAAAGAGGAAGGTCGTGCTGCTACACACAGGACAGGGACCCCGAGTGGTGACAGAGCCAGGGGCACCAGTGAGATCCCAGTCTGTCTAAGGATCAAAGAGCCTGGCTTGCAGTCCCTTTTTTCAGTTGCTTTTTGCTTTTTTGAGAGATAACATAACATAAATGTTAATTCTTCTCATTTTCAATCTTGTGTAGCATAAATTCACCATTTTGTGACATGTTAATGGTGACATTGCCATAGTGTGCCCCTGGGCAACTTTATATATATATGTGTATATATATATATACATATATATCCTGTGATATCAGTCGAGCTGCTAAACATCTATTTGGTCAGTATCCATACGTTAAAGACATATCATTAAATCATACTGTAATATATTACAGATATATGAAAGAATATTGCTGGAAAGGCAAGAGGAAATCTAATAGAACATGTATGAATGGTGGTAAGGTAAAAATGAAATAACCTGAGTTACTGAAAATTCTAGACTAGAGATAATCACAAGATCAAAGCCAGAACTCCCGAGCTCACTGAATTTGTTCATATTTACTATAATGCCCTTGTTTACCATGCCTAATTAGGAACAGCCTCTCTTTCAGTGAGTGACTGTGTCACATACATCTGAGATTTTTAATTTGCTTTTCAAACATTTTGGTGCAAATTTTATCTGCAAATGCAGAAGTAGCATTTAAATTGGATCACTGCATTTCCCATCAGGCGTTATGAGCATTTATTAGCTTCATGCAGGATCTGTTGTAACACTCCAATTCCTAGAACAGCACAATTCAGAATTAAGGGGGTTCTCCCTTGCTGTTTTTAAGTGGTTGCCAGTACAGAACTGCCTGTCAGAGCCTTAGTAAGGCCACTTGGACAATAGCACGTTTCAGTTAGGTAGACTAGTGAAACATTTTTTCAAACATTTCTCCCCCAAGAGTTTAAATGTAGACCTTTATTTTAAAAACAATACAGTTATTTTAGTCTTTCAGCCATGATGAAAATAACCTTTGACTGCCAACAGAACACAGATTTCAGTTCAGCTGCCTGAATCTGCAAGCACCTCTGCTGTCCTTACTGATGCTCAGAAATCACACCGAGCAGTAGGCTGTGACACTGATGTTACAGCCCATTTCAGAAAAGCTTATTCCAGTCATTAGTTTAGCAAGTTGATACTTCATTAAATTATGGCTGTACATCTGGAATGCAAACACAGAAAGGGGGGTGAAGAAGCAGAGACAAGGAGCCCTCCTCCCCCCTCACCTGGAATGAAGAGTCTTCTGGAGAGACCTTAGATTAGTTAGTGGCCAAAGGTAGGAAAACTTCTGTGTATCAGGCAGTTACTGATTAAAGGCAGAGACTGCGCCTGTCATTCAAGATTTTTTAAGATAATTTTAAATGGTCAGCTGGGATTTCCACAAGTGCTTAGCCCCCATTCTTCAGAAAACGGAAAGGACAGTGCTCCTCCACACGCTCTTAAGTAACATGAGCCTCTGACTAGAAAATTGTCTGTAGCATATTTTTTCCAAATTTTGCTCAACATTTGTGTAGTAGAAGATACAATACCTTACAATACTTCGTCTGTAATGACTAAGGAACGTGAAAAACAGGTACGAAGATTAGAGGATTAGGCTTTCAGAGTGCTTGCAGCATCCCCTGTGTATGCTACACAGCACCAGCTCTTGGGTTTTACCAGTGGCAGCCTCTGTATAAAGTGTCCCAGCTGGCAGGCATGGTGAAGGGTGTATAGCCAGTTGCATTATTTTGCTACTTCTATTTACTACACAATTAAACAAAATCAATGAAAAGTAGGATACTGTAAGAGAGATGTTTCCCTTTTGTACCCTTGACTAGTACTTCTTCTCTGAGGGTGAGAGGCACAGACATTTGGCAGCAGGGTTGTTTTTTTTTAATTGTTATATTAATTTTTCCATTCTCACTACTAATAAATAACGAAAATTTAAGCTGCAGTTCAATATTACATCTTCTGCAATTGAACCATACAGAAGCAAAATAATTTCTGGAAACTAAAACCTTCTGGAAGAGAAGGACTAAAGAAAAATTGTTCTGTATTGTGCTAAGTTGGACTGAGTCTTTTTTTTTCCTCTGATACTCAAAACTATGTCATGCTGAACGGTCAAGTAACTGCACTAGTAATTGTATTTCTTGAAAGTAACTGTGATAAAAAGATGTGAGCATGGAATTACAGAAGGATTCCATTTGCCTAAGACAAACATTGAGGCGTTGGCCTTTGGTATCAGGCCAGGATTTGGCTGGTTTAACTTCATAACACTTTGGTATATTTTCTCCAAAAAACAGGCTTTAGCTTAAGAGTACACCATTATGCTGTGTGTTACTCGGCTGAGGGTTTCACTGCAGACAGTTACACTTTTGCAGGTTCCTCAGGACTGTCAGTTCCTATTATGATACTGTTAGCAGAGCACCTGAGAGCTGTGATTACGGACAGATCTCTCACTGACACACTGTGTGAGAACAATCCCGGCCTTAGCTTAAAAATATCAGATACAAAATGAGGTAGCAGACAGGAGCACATGAAACCACTGTCCATAGAATGTGCAACATCTGAATCAAGCGTGGGATACTGGAGGGAATCATGCTGCAGGCATTCAACTTGACCTTATCAACTGAATGAAAATGTGTCGCATGCGTAACTGAAATTTTTATTTAGCTTTGCATAACAGTGACTTTGGCTAATGTCCTAGCAGAAAATAAGATCATGTTGACATAAAAACCAAACGCGCCGTTGTGAGTCTGTTTCCTGAATTTTCAATGTGATTCCAGGGGCCCCAGATGATATTCAGCGCAGCCAAAGATCTTGGACAACTGTCAAAGCTCAAGGTAATGGAGCCAAATGGAGCTGTGATTGGCTTCCTCTGATGGAAGAAATAGGTGCAATATGAGTGACTGCGAGGCCAAGCCTCCTGCCACGTCCTTGTGCTTATTTACTGTAGTAAGACTGAATATGGCAGTAACTATTCGTAGATGAGTAATGATTTTACAGTCTCATCAAAACCAAATTCAGAATAAAAGCCTGCATGCTTGTATGGCAAAGTGCTCACTAGATGGATCAAGAAGATATTATTCCCATACTGCACAACTCAGCCTTATAAGCATAAAACATCATAAAAAAATACATTCTGAGACCTTTGTGTTCCTTTCTGGAACCAGTTCTGAAAAAACTCTGAGGTGGGAGTACCAGTAATTATTTCCTGCATATTATTTATGGTGTGTGTTGAAACACAGCGTGTACCTCCACAATAAACCCGCCAGCACCGCATTACTGGAGTCCGTAACACACTCGATGGAGAGCTCAGACATTTGATACTGAGGTCAGTTGTTTGCTAATCAGTTTTGCCATCAGGGTTTCAGATTTTCACAGAAATGTGGTAATTTGTGCTTTTATGAATAATTGCACAATTTGCTAGAGGAGTTAAAATGTTGCCTAAGCAAATTATAGGATGCTTATTTTAGACAAAGAATTTACAAGTGTATAGTTCACTTTATGACTCTAACTTATGTTCTAATAAGAAACATCTTTTAAAAAAAAAAAAAAAACATGGGACATTAACAAACAGTTAAACCGTCAGGTTTATTTAAAAAATTAATTATTTCAGTATCATCTAATGTAATGATTTAAAGTTTTACCTTTTCCCCACCCCCCCAGAACTAATACATCCTAGGAAAAGAAATAAAGGGACACAGATGCTCAGTATTAAACGTTGGTTCTTCCCTACAATCTGTTTTCCCGAAACAACATGATTGCTCTAGGTTATAATTTGTTGTGAAAGTCTGAAGTTGATTTAATCCCCGTTAATCACAGGGGCTTGGGGGCATTTGGCAGGTTGGTTTGTTTGTTTGTTTTTTCAAGAATAGACAGGCCACAATACTGTCTCGCTTTCAAAATCAAGTCAGGCTTAACTTGCTTTGCAGGACCATGTGATCCGAGAGGAAGCCAGAAGCCTGACCCTGAGGCAGTGTGCAATAATGGAAGTAGCCCTAGCTACTATAAAGGTACGGCTTTACGTATTTATTTTGTTCTGTGCTGGAATGAGCGAGAATATGATTGACATAAATGACAGATTCTAGTATAGAATGGTCCCTTTGAATCATAAAGCTCCTTTTAATATGTCAGGAACCATTTGATCCTAAACTCCTTGTATTGACTTGAAAGCAAACGTCTAATAGTCTGCTTGCAGAAAAGGTATCAAAATTACCAGCTGCAGACAGAACTTGAAGGAATTGGTGGCCAAAGCTTATCCTATTCTTGTGTTTCTTTAGAGTTTAGTTAGTGCAGCTGAGCTAAATCCTTATTATGTTGCAGCATAGCCTCTTCTTCTCCCACAAAGGAGGCACTGAGCCTGAAAAGTGTGGTTATTCCGAGCTGCACTCTCCTGCAAACATGTATGACACATGGTTTTTATAGCACATCAGAATATAAGACTTGTAATACATGCATTACCGTGCACTATTTTAAATTCAATGTCCAACTGAATTTTTCAACTTTTTATAATTTGGAATTCACCGCCTAATTTACTGTCACTCCTAAATAATTTGATTAAATTTAAAGCTGCCATTTAATTATTCTATGCCTTGGTCCCTTTTCAGTGAAAACAAATAATCATATTCATCACACACCTCTTGAAAACAGTTCTGAAAAAATTAATTTTCATGCATTACCAACATCTTGTTGATGCAGCTGTTGCAATGCATAAACACACTTTGGAAAAATCTTAGCATTGCAGTAAATGTTTTACATAAGATTTTTAAAGGAGCATATTACAGACAACCCCGCTGACTTGACCTGGTGCTAATTTCGTTACTAGAAATATAAATTTAACTGATAAAGTAACTCTAGGACTTGACCTCTCTGAAAGGATGAAAGGATCAGGCCATAGGCCAGATGAAATGTTCTGAAAACTTTGTTTTCACTTCCACTTATTTATGGTTATTGCATTATGCTCCTAAATGTAAAAGTAAAGAGACTGACAAAGTTTCTGAAGTCAAAAGAAGCCCTTACAGAATACTATTTAATGTACTTAGGAGGTTTTTTTCACATTGGCCTGGATCTTTACTTGATGTAAATAACTTGAAAGCCATCAGTTGATAGAATAACAGCATATTTTCATGTCTGCTGTTGAAGAGACAGCACATCGGGAAGGTAAGGAGGCAGCTACTTAAGTATAAAATTGATATAAGAGGACGTATTCATGATCAAGTCTTATCCAACAAAATAGTCTCAAAAGACAAGAAAGAAGTATCAGAGAGGGCTCCAATTTTCATTTTTTGTCATTTTTTTTGTAGTGGAATTGGCATTTCTTTCAGAAATAAAAATAATGTTTGGGGATTACTGATACTGTGGAAACAGAAATGGAACAAAATGCTGTTCTAAATAAAAAAAAAGCTGGGGACTGGAGGACTGGAAGGTGCAGTGTGTGGACTAACAAGCAGTGGACACTCAGGGACTGTAGGTCGGCTTTGTCAGAGATATGCTGAGGACAAAGCATTTCTTATATATCTGTCTGTGCATTGAAACGTATTACAATGCTAGTCCAAAACTTTATATGCTAGGATCTTCTAAAATTTTAACAGAATTTCCCTTTCCCTGAGAAAGAACACATTCTTTACTTGTGCTGTGAACCCTGCCTTGAGTTTAAAGGTTTTGTTTAGATAAAGAGTTAAAAACTATTCCACTCTCCACAACCTAAAAGAACCCTGCAAAAATGTGTCTCCAGTTCTGACATATAAACACTTGAGATCATAAAGACCAAAATTAAAATTTTGTGTATTGTTTTTCTCCCCAGGGCTTAAATTTTTACCTTTGGAAGGAGCTCTGTAGTAGAGATGATGAGAGTTATCTCAGCTGCTATGATCATAAATCTAGCTACACATGCCATGTGTTATTATTAAAAGTTTGTGTAAGAATTTTGCTTAAAATTGTATGTCTGTAACTGCTGTCTCTCTCAGACAGCTTCTCTCTCTGAACAACCCTATTTGTTTTTTTCATTTTAGCAATACTTCCATGCTGGAGGAAGTGGGCTGAAAAAGAATTTCCTGGAGAAGAGCCCAGACCTGCAGTCCCTGAGATACGCTCTGAGCCTTTACACACAAACTACTGACGCCTTGATAAAGAAGTTTATAGACAGTCAAACATCTCAAAGTAAGTGATCTGTAAGAGAGATATAAGTGCATCAAATTATATGTTAAATGTTTCAAATCACATCGCACAAACACTGTGGTGTGCGAGAGTTTATTGTCACAGATCTGGGGGTGTGCTGGTATCCCCCGGCAGCTGCAATCGTCAGTCAGGGGAGCTTATCTGAGGGCAGTGCGGGTATCAGCTTGTCACTTCACGTGTTGGATGGTCCCACAGCTCGCTCTGAACACTGAGTAGCAGGGTTATTTATAGGAGCACTCCACACACAAACAGGGTTGTAGAGGCCATGCCAGAATGGATATTATAATTGCAGAAAATTCATAGAGTACATTGGCAGGCGTAGGTACTTTCAGAGATGGAGGATATTCATTACTAATCACAAATAACTGCAAAAAGCAGGACCTATCCCTTAAGGTTTCCTTTTCAGATTAAGAACAATAAATTGTGAGCAACATGTGCTCAACATCGCAGAGTGATTCCACAGTACAGGACCCACCCTTCTAGCTGGTTGTCTGTGAATTCAAAAGGAATAGAAGGTTTCTGCAGGCTAAAATACAGCATTATATTTTCATTTGTGCATTTCAAAATTCGGATTCAAAACCATCCTGCTGAAAATGTCACATCATTTTTTATGCCTGCTTGTCAAAATTCAAAATGTTGATACTTTCCCAAAAGCAAACCAAAGCAGAGAACATGCAAGAATATGGTATTATGGGTACTTTGAATCTGGACATCAGCAACACTGCAGCCACTTTTTCCTGCTCTAGAATTTTGGTGTAGTGCACCAAAAAAATTGAAACAAAGTCCTCTTCATTTAAAACGTATACAAATGTAATGTTTAAGGTAATGTTCAAAGCTGAACGGTTTCTTCATTCTAGAAAGTGCAAATTTTTGCATAATAATCTTTACTAAATTTCTTTGATTGTAACGGGCGTTTATCAAAAGGGCCTGTCTGCCACTTAATATCTTTGGAAGGAACACGATTTGCTGCTCTGTAAAGAATTACCCTGCTCCCACTCATGAGAATCAGAAAAGTTTTAATTGGACAGTTAAGCTGAAAATCAATTGCTTTTACCTCTGAAGTACAATGTGTTACTCGCGGTATAAAAAGCATGAAACATTACTATTGCAGCTTGCCCTAAGATTAATTCTAAGAAATTATTTTCTAAGCAGCTTCCATATTAGACTAAGGATCTCTGTTAATAATTCATACAAGTGAGAAAATTGCTATAGAACTCTAAAATATAAGGCATAGATTCTTTTTTTCCCCTCTCAAAAAAAATTAACAATATGGATTTAGGCAAAAAAATATTAATTACTAGTGTATTTTGCTTTTCCTCATGCATACTTTCATCAAACTTCAGCAGAAAAAATTACCCACCTTGTAGCCATAAGCAGAGATCTTTTATAAATCCTGAAATGCAAAATTGAATTTTCTGATTTTCATCATGATTTCAGCCTGAGGTCTGTGTTCATTTCTGTGCACAGATTAGCATGCCTGTGCTTGCACACCCGTGTTATCAGAAGTCTGCCCACTGGGAAGGGAAGTTAAGGAAAAGTGACTCACAGCTTTTCATCATCCTTTAATGTCTCATTTAAAAGAACTCAAAACCTCATCCATTACAACCTGCAGCCTCACGACTGTAGATGTATCATTAGCATTTAGTTAAAATGGTCCCGTTTGCAAATCAGAACCTTTGTCTGAAGTATAATTAGGTTTATATCTACCTGCCTTCATATTTGTGCACGTAACCAATCCATAATCACTATACAGTTGGATGTAATTAAACTCAAAGCAATAGAAAAAATAAAAGAGTACTTTAAATGAAATAGCTATTGAATAACAACCATGACTGTAGGTAGAAGTGGATGCTCGCTTTTCCTGTAGTGACTAGCAGAATCAGACAATAATCAGACTTACTTTTAACCACAGGTGAAGATACTTTTTCATTTGCCACAGTTAAACTGCAGTCTTTCTAAGAAACTGGAAGGAACAAGTTTGTTTGGTGTGAGGAGGCAGAGTCACTTTTTGCCCCTAGAGAGTGTAGTAGCTGTGTAAAAGTGTGTTGGGGACCCTGATACTTCCGGTATTCCTGTACGGGCAGAGCCAAGTTCAGCAGGGATAACCAGATTATCCAAGAACATGCTTTTGCACCATTTCTAAATAGGGTTGCTTGCTTAAGCCAGAGTTTAGATTCCTAGCCTCTGTGCCTGTCATGGTTTAAGCCCAGAGGGAAACTGAGCACCATGAAGCCACTCACTCACCCCTTCCCCCTCAGGAACAGGAAGGAGAAATGAAGCAAAGCTCGGGAATCGAGTAAGGTCAGGGAGGGGTGAGGCACCCATTGTGGTCGCAGGCCAGAGACAGGCTTACTAGGGGAAAGAATAAGACCATCAATTAAATTCAGACACTAACACCATCACTTAACAGGGTCGGACAGTGAGAAGCATTACCACATCTTACAGACACCTTCCCGCCAGGCTCAGCTTCACCTTGGAGAGGCTGGGTGTCTCCACCACCTCCCCGCAGCACAAGGGGCAGGGAGTGGGCTATGGTCAGCTCCTCACCCGTGGTCTCTGCCGCCACTCCTTCCTCGCTGGAGGGAGGACCCAGCCACCCTTCCCCTGCTCCAGCGCCTCAGGATTCGTAGTTGTTCATGTGGTGGTTTCAATACACCGAACACTTGAAATCTAAACTCTTATTGCCTTTTGCAAATACGTTGGGAGATGTTACTGTTATGGACGTATGCTTTAAAAGCAGATTACACAGTCAGTGCTAATGAAGTTAATTGCCATAATGTTACTCTGATGATTTTTCCTTTTCAAAACACAGCTACAGACTCTCAAGACTGTTTTCAAAACAAACAAGTGTTTGAATAAGTAAATGACAATGCTGAGCATAACACAGCAGTAACTTTCTGAGTAACTGACAACATTGCTGCTTTTTTTCCTCTCCATGTAACAATTTCCCATTTAAAAGGAATATGATGATGTAAGTTGTAAATTCAATTCTTACTCAGTGTTGTGAAAACAAATCTGAAACCGCACTATGAAAATGAAAGATAAAAGTGTTTCTGTATTAACTTCATTTATAATATGACTATCAGATTAGCATATGTAGTGACATAGCTCAAATTCTGTCATATGCTACCATATTAAACACCTGTCTTTCTGCCTGGCACAGGAGAAGCGGCACTACCAAGAACCATTTTGTGGAGCAGGTCACTTTTAGAGTGTCTAAAATGGACTTTGATACAGACCTAAGGGATTTTATAAAACCTGAAGGCAGTTTAGTAAAGAATGGCTTTTCAAAGCCTGACTAGTATCTGACACACTGTACGGTTACTGGTACCTCTGCAGAGACTCACAGAAAACAGCCCAGTGAGGCTCTCGTAGCCCAGTACACCATTACCAAGCAGATCCCCTGAGGTTCAGATCTCTGATTCTGTTTCCTTTAGACTTTTGTCAGCTGCAAATTGTCACTTTTAGTTTGGGCACTAGTAATACTATACATGAGCTCATACTGTAAAAGTTATTTTTTCTCCTCTAAATTGAGCTCCATGATAACATTTTTGCATAAATTCAAACTACAGTATGGATTGTTTTCAACACCTTTTGTGACCAAACATGTCAAGCATGAATCAGTTGTAAAATAGTAGCACGGTGCCAAGCCTGACCTGTAACACCCTGCTCAGTTGCAGGGACTCGGGTTGGGTAGTGTGTGGCTAAAACACACCATGGCTGGCTAACAGCCAGCACAGAGTATCATCAAGGGAAGCTCAGAAGTTCCTGCAACAGACCAGGTATTTGTACACTGATGTGTTTACACTAGTTGTCAACCTACAACTCTGGACAAAAAGATCAAGTTGCAGTTGAGGCAGGACTAAGCTAATTTTAATTGAACTTAAGCTAAATTCAACTACATTTTCACAATCGAGTCAAAACTGTAAAAAACCGAAGGACAAACTCTCACTGTATTTCAGAAGAAAAGGAACAGACTCAGACTTCAGAACACTGAGGTAAAACTACATCCATATCTATTGGCCTACCGTACAAACTTTCCTACTCTGTGGTATATTTGACTTAAAGCTCAGACCAGTTCTGGTGATGCTTCTCAAAATTTTTCCTAAAAAATGAGAGAACTTTCAGCCTGGCAGTCACCTTTTTATTGAATTAAGTTATACCCTTTTAGACTACTTAATTAAGTGTTTCAAAATTTAAGGAGATTTATGGCTGTGGCTCAGTTTAGCAACAGTCTTAAATGTTCAGTAATTTCATAAACTGTAGCCTGTGTTGTGAATGTTTACATTGGGTTAGCATCAATTCTAATCACATTTGGACAAATATGATTTCAGTTTTAGCTAACTACTTAAAAAGACAGCACCTCAAACGTCATAGTGTCCGGAATTTGCTCTCATTACAGCTAATTTCTCCAAAGTAAAATCCACTGTTGCATCTAAAATGGTTACTTATTGGAAACAGAGAAATATTTTTTCTTACAAATTTACAGCAGCTCAGTTTTATATGACCTTATTAAAAACACTACTGTTCTTGTAAGGTATGCAACGTAACACTCCAGAGTGGCAGGACCGCAATATATTTTTTAGCTTGATTTTAAAGTGTTTGTATTACTTGAGCAGGAAAATCAATACTCATCGAGCAGCATGGAGCTGATACTACTACCCCTACTTGTGCATTTCAAGGACTGTAGGAAAGGCTATTCTGTCACATCAGCTGATTTGTATCAGATTTCTTTGTTCTTATGCTGGACAACTGAAAGCTAAAATGGGAAGAAGCATCTGAAAACAAGAAAATCTAATTAGCAGAATTTAAAATATTTACTTAATGAGAACGAGTAACTCCACGCTCATCTTGTGAAGCCACCAACATAAGGAAGGAAATTAGATGATCAAAAATGAAGAGAAATTCAATTCAATTCTGTTTTCCTTTGCAACCTGTAATGGTACAAGGCAAAGCAGAGCCTCATTATCTTCTGTCTTCTTAAATATATGGAATCAGGTTCAAATACTGAACTCATATACTTAACTTAGAAAACACCAAACATACAACAGTTTAGGCAAGCAGACAGATTACATCAGGCTACAGAAAATAAAAATCGTTTAGCAGCTCTTCTCAGTCAAAAAGGAAAGAACTTTTTCTGCTCTTCTGCATGTCAAAACTTGTATTATTAACTGTCATATTTTGAAAGCTCTACCTATATTCTATCACGAACTTCAAATCCTACAGAGCATTTCCAGTTCTCTCAATAACCTGTACTTAAGACAGAATTTAACTCAAGAAATAATCCTGCTTCATCCACTGCAGTTTCAAATTGAGGTCACAATCACCTGTTGCACAACCTTATTTCAAGGAAAGAAAAAGAAACAGACCTGCATAAATCAGCGTACAGTTGCAAGGAATGGATAGTGATGAACAACAGAAAACGTAAGAACGGTGAAGAAACTTGCAGGATTACAACTAATAGAAGTATTCTAGCATATGGTAAGATTAAAACAAATTCATTTAGAATAGTAACAGAAACTCAGGATTTTCCTCTAAATTATAGAGCCTCAATCCTGTAAAAAGTAACTTGATTGGTCATCTTGATCTTTTGTCTTGTAATAAAATAGCAGATGAAGCCCAGACAATTATATGTATTTTATTGGCATCATTAATCAGAAGATGACACATTTGTCTGAAATAAAATTTCATAGCTTGTATAACTCCTGGAGCATTGGGCACTGTAAAAGCTTAAATATTTCTTCAACATTTTCATTCTTATGTCCTATATGGAAAATAAGGTCAAAGCATCAGTCCAGTGTTTAAATAAATGGTCAGATTTATGCTGAAGCAGCTAGCTAGCAAATGGGATAGAGTAGTGTTACCACAGGGCAGCGTTGCCAGTTCAGCTGCTTTTATTGCCTGGCTCACAGTGCTTAGTGAGCTTTTCTCAGTCTCAGGTAGTAAAATCATGTCATGCATGATGATTAGTTCGCAGACAGTTGTTCTGCTTTTAAACTAGATTTCTAATCCTCAGAGAGGTAGACAAGGTCTTGAAATCCTGAATCCTAAAAGCCAGAGTAAAAAAATATAAACCTTGATAGATTTAGATTTAATACGGCTATAAAGTTTGTTTCAGAGCTTAGCTTATTATCTTTGACTACTTTGGGGCAAAAATACTGCAAAAGTCACCACTTGCAACAACTTTATGAATACCTGGATGAGAGGAGGAGAAAGCCAAGAAGCTACAAAAGTCCAAGAAGAAAACGGTCTTTAAAAAAGCATCTGGTCCCAGAACTATAAAAATGTAAGAACCTTGGGCATTAGGAGGCGGCAGTGTAGACATACAGAGAGAGACTCAATCAGGTATGTATAAAGTAAAGGGAAAGGCTGCAACGACTCGGTAAGAAAGAATCTCTTCCATCTGGTATGGAAGTTGGTGCAATCAGAGAGCTCAAATAGAGCAGAAAGGAACAATGTGAATGAATAATCTAATGTTGAGGGTAGAACCATGCCAGCTGGAAATGTGTTTCTCTCTGGAAATAATGCTTCTGGATTTCAACAGTAAAGAAAAAAAAAAAAGACAATAAAAAATAATTAAATCTGTTGTTATTGAAAGCTGTAATTGTTACTGGATGAAACAAGAAAAATGCATCCCTAGCTGAAGAACACAAACAGTGAAAACGTTCCATTATTCTTCTCTTGTGCTACTGGATGACTTTGCAGCATAAAACGAACCCTTGTTTACAAGCATGCCCTTAATATCTCTCTCTCTGACACACAATTTGCTGTTGTCTTTTATTCTTTATGTTGTGAGAAACACAAACAAAGCCTCTTCCAGATTTTACATGAAGCTATCCGCAGGAAGATATGACGAATACCAAAAGATCATACAGCACTTTCAAAAGAAAGAATTGCTGTGCTAAGATAGAATGTAAGATAGTTGATGTTCCGTGTCATGAAACGATCTGTTAACCTGGGATTATACAGCCACCTTCAAACTGTACCACAGGCACAGAGCAGATAACAGAAGGCTCATACAGGTGAGCGCAGGGACAGATTTTTCTCCTAGGGCTCAGTACTCTGCGTTTCTGTCCAGCAGGATAGTGTAAAAAACATCGCATTTATGGTTTTTTCACTGCTCAGTTTTCAAGGCTGCTGTGTTTCACTTTCTTACAGCTACCAGATTTTGCAGTACAGAACTGTAAATCGAAGAGATTGCAAGATTGATAATAAAATTTGTCTAAATGCAATACTGGATAAAAACTAAGTTTGTTAACAGACAGTTCAGGCAGTACCTTTTCAGACAGAGCAATTTTATCTTCCATAAATACTTCTGTATGAGAATTGGCATAATTATGTAAACTTCCCTATGTTTATATTAGAATATATAAGTAGTGCAAGCTTTAGGCATGGCTACAGTGCTTGTTTTAGTCATTATGTGCACAAACTCTGCTGTCTTAAGTACTCATAGCAGCATAACCGTGGCAGGTAGAGTCAGAGCCAAGGCCCACGAACAGTCCAGTGATTAGCTCAGCTTCTCAGATGTGTTTTGCCACTCTTACTGAGGTCCATGCTGCATACCAATGCTCCTAGTAGCCCCCAAAACAAACTATGCAATATTTTCCTTTTTTTTTTTTTTTTTTTTTTTTTTTTTTTTTTCTCTCTAAGAAACTATGAAAGCACCTCAGTTTCCAGAGCAGCTGAAAAGTACGCTCCATCAGAGGTACTGCTCCCGCTGTTTCAAGGTCTTAAATTCTATTCTTAAATTTCATGCTAGCTCATTTGCTGTGAAATTTATTTCTGCTGGGCTCCTTTTTCATGCAAACCTAGAAGTGTTTCCAAACTTTTTAAAAACTTTTTGCTGCTAAAGCATCAAGCAGGACAAAAGACCTTTCACAGAATGTACTTTAGTGCACAATCACAGACTGATTCGATAGGAGTTTCTTGCCTTTATCAGGAATAATATTCTAGAGAATAGAGAATATAGGGAGGTTTATTTTTACAAAATATACAAGACTCATTTTTACACTTGTATTTTCTGCTATATTCTCTACCAGAGTCCACAAGTTCGCACTCCTCCAAAGGTACCTACTAAGGAGCAAAAGACAGAATTAGTTCCTGTGTGCATATGTAGCCAATATATTACTATCATGACTAAGACACATTTGACTGGGTCCTCGGTCCAAATGGCTGTCTTCTCTCAAGATCATTGGGGCCATACCATCTATCACATCAATGACATTCCAGGTGCTAAATAAGGAAGGAATCAAAGCCTGAGTTTCTGGACTTTTTGTCCGTTGAGGACCAAGCATCTTTGGCCAGAGGAATTTTTTTCTCTCCTTTACAGTTTGTTTGCTACAATTGCATGACTGCAGTTTAAATGCAGGGGATCACTGTAAAGCCCACCTATGAGAGAATTCTGTATTTTGATTCATATAAATAACCTAACAAATAAAATCTAAAGCAGAGTTTAGATTGGAAACAGTTAAGTAACCATAAGGTTTTCAGACATAAAGCAGAGTTATCTGTAAATTTGTTAAGCTTCTAATGAGTTGTATTACATTACTAAAGGAAGACAAGTGCAATCATCCTCTGCAGCGATAGGGTAAAGGAATGTTTGCTTCTCCTCACGTACAGATGGATGGGGACCCAGTGAGTATGGTTGTTCTGTATAAACAGAAAGAAGATAGAAACTTTGCTCTGCTAACCCACAGAAAGAACAGCCAGTTATAAAGGGGTACTAATTGGCTTTAACATCCAGTTCACAGAGATTCAACTGGGGAGCAAGTGCGACACTCACAGCCATCCTGTTAAAGAACAAGTAAACAAATCCTGTTTTGTTTATATTGTGCTATTATAATCTGATCTATGAAAGGACCCTTCAGTACATACTGAGAGTCCTTTTAAGGAATCATGATGTGCAAAGTGTCTTAGAACTTGCACTGGTGCTCAAAAGTAAAAACCTTCCAAAATGAAGTTGATGGCTCCTCTGCCATCCTTACAACCTTCCCTTTTTTCTTTAAGCCCGTGTGTCTGTGCTAGTGCAGAACTTGTACTTTGCCTAGCCATACTCCCTAGCCAAGGATTCATCAGCAACAATACAGAAATAGCTTTCCAAATGCACACTTACAATAAGATTGTTAGGGTGCACATGCAAACAAAGTTTGACAAAATCACCAACTTTTGCATTTCAAGACACAAATACATTTTTTTTTTACTGAGTCATTTTACATAGACATTTTGGGAGTGCTAGCTACTTCTGTGGCAAAATCACTTACGAGTCTGTAACTGATTCCCACTTAAATGTAAAATATATGTCAGAAATTTCTTAAGTGTTTCGCAAAGAAAATAGCATTCTCCATTTATCACTGTCTACTTCTCTTGATGTATTGAGACCTACTATTATTATTTCAGATCAAACCACTAATAATTCAGTGGGTGAGATATCTATACAGGTGAATATCTCTACACATCCTGGAACTGGGGAGCATAAAGTCACTGTAAAAGGTAAGTTTCAAATAATTTTAAGAAGAAAACAATAAACAATAAAACAAAGCCCCAAGCACCACATCCTAAGTAAAACATACCACTAATGAAATAACTACTGAGTATCACAGTACTTGTGAAGCTGTGAGTATGCTTCAGGTGATTAGGATTGTACCTTGTCCTTCCTCAACATCAGCAGAAGTTAAGATTGTGCAGGTAAGCACTGTCTATGCTTCTCTGTGTAGACAGTTAACATTTATTACATGAAGATGGGGAGTTATAAATTTAAATGTGACAAATGACACTTCTGATTTTCTTCCATATAATTTATTTTTTCAAAAGTTGAAGCAAAGCTGGGTGGTGAATGACTGCACCAAGTCTTTAGAAGTTCCATTTTTAAACAAAATGCCTTTGTTCTGCACAGCCTGAATTCCAGAGGAAACTCAGTATCATTTAGATTAGTACAAACTGATTTTTTAATTACAGTGAAGGTAGCAGACAAAAGAGCTGTTAATGTAAAGCATTTGTAAAATATATGCTTCTATTTGCTACTGTTGTAACTGCAAGTGGTCAGACTTGGCAAGGAATAGATGAAGCTCCTCCTAGGCTTGCCTGGTTTTGGTATCCTATAGGAAACTCCCAGATCACCTTTCATGGGCTATACAGTCAGACTAGGTAATGAATTGGAGCTCTTCCAAGGGAATTTTATTTGACTTATTTTCTTTCTTTATAGTTGTAGCAATTAATAATCTAAACTGGCAAACAACAGCCATGTTCCGACCATTTGTGGAAGTTTGCATGTTGGGACCTAACCTAAGTGACAAGAAAAGAAAACATGGAACGAAGACAAAGAGCAACACGTGGTCACCAAAATACAACGAAACTTTCCAATTGTAAGTTTTTTCTGTCTGTTAATTTCATACTTTAAGCAGATTTTGTTAGAATTCCTTGCAGTTAAACCGGTAAGAACATAGAAAACTTTCCTAAGGCCGCTGTATACATCAAAGTACATAGAAATAGACCTTCAAAATTATTTAGGAACTTGTATCTTTGTTTTTTATAGGAAGATGAATGACAAACACTAAGCTTTCAGGCTTACAAAAGCTGGTTAAAGTGTACAATTCATTCCTAGAGAGGAAGAACTCTTTATACACCCAGGAATCTATCTGCCTAGGTAGCTATCTGAACTGAAGCATTAATTATTACTGCTGGATGTCTGGGCCTTTATGACTGTTGAGACATCTAGACATGTGATGGGTTTTGCATATGTTAGTTGTATTATTTATCTCTATTATTTAATCCTTAAAGCAATAAGAAACATTCACCTAACGTGGAGTTTTAAATCTAGTACTTCTCCCAGCACCTCTCACCTGTTTCTCCTCCTCCTTTTCATAACTGAGAACAATCGTTTTGCTCCCCTTAGCACCTCAACCCTGACTAGGACAGAGTTTCCTTTGTCAGTGCCTGATCACAAAGCTCCTTTAGAGGCTTGCTGCCAGCGATTTTCTTTATTTTTTGCAGTTAATTTAAAGACGTGTTTATAAGAGTTGTGGAACCAGCTGAACATTTTAGGTACTTTCTAGGGAAAGGTAACTGTTTATTTCAGATAGCGAGGGAATGATGAATTCTCTGTTTCTGTTCAGATCAGTAGGAACAGAGGCTACATCATCAGTAGCGCCTGAAAGGTTCACTGTGTAGGTCTGTAACCAAATGACACTCTGTTGCAACAAAATGGAACAACAAGAATTAAACTACCGCTATCACTTTCATTCTTACAAGATTTCCAGAGGACATTCATTCCTTAGGGGGAAGAAACTGAACTTTTTGTTCTAAATTCGTATTTTTAATCCACACAGCATTTTGAGTAACGAAGATAAGCCAGGAGCCTACGAACTTCACCTCTCAGTGAAAGATTACTGCTTTGCTAGGGAAGATCGCATCATAGGAATGACAGTTATTCAGCTGCAAAACATAGCAGAGAAAGGGAGCTGTGCGTCTTGGTACCCCCTGTTGAGAAACATCTCTGTAGATGAAACTGGGTTAACAATTCTCAGAATACTTTCTCAGAGGACCAACGATGAAGTTGCTAAAGAATTTGTAAGACTTAAATCAGAATCAAGATCTGCTGAAGAAATGGCCTAAACCAGCCAAGTAACGCAGGATTGTCACCGCCAGGAACATAGATACAATGCTGTTGTCCGAATACTGCATGCATGTGCAAATCTGTGGGAATGTTTAACTAACTATGTTTTTTCAGTGTTTGCCAGTACCTATGTACTATATTTGCAAGGTATGTCAAGGAGCTGTTTATCTTTTATACATATTTTGGTCTTTGGTAAAGTAATTGTTCCAATGAAGTGCCAAAACTAAGATTAAGAGTAAATGTTTCATCATATCTTTTTAAATGTTGATTTCACCTCATCACAATTCCTTTATTTTTTAACATCTATTAATAAATAATTAGCTTTTTTTAATTTATTAATAGGTTGTCTCTGTTAAACTGGTGTGTTGCTTATTCTAAATTAAGTTACCTCCCTTATTATTTTTAAAAAGATGTACCTAGTTTTCGTCAAACTCTCATTTTATGCAAGCTTCATTTTAGGTACCTTACTGATAACTTTTTCTACCATTACTACAGATGCAGTTACTTATAGAAAGTGTTTGTAATTTTATAATTACCAATATAAAGTAATGATTTTTGCATAAAAACTGAAAAAGGATGGAAATATTTTATGCTAATCTTTTTCCAACCTTTCATAAATATCACTGTGAAGAAATGCTGTTAAAGCAAGTTCTCAAGAAGCTGTGCTTATCAGAGTTTGTTACTGATGTTTGATATCTTGAGATAACTTTGTTCTTCAAAACTGCCAAGGTAATATCATATTTGTATTAAAAGAGTCAGTATCTGTAGAAAAAGACTGCCATACAGTACAGTATATGTGCTTTTAAAAAAAATCATTTTTTAAATGATATGGTACTGTACAAGGGTTAGTAGTTTGGACTACGTAATGCTGGTTTGTGGCTTGTTTCTAGAAATTGTTTATGAAAAGAAAAGATGCTGTTAGCATTTTCACTCAGAGTTACTAACGTTGCTTTACATACTTAGCTGTAACATCAGTTAAGTGCTTTATTTCTTTATTTTTTTTTAGAAAAGTTCAACTGTTTGTACTTATGCAACATTACTATGTATTGCACTAAAGCAAACTCTGTGTCCTGTAAATATATTTAGTGAGAAATTGTAAAATAAAGTATGAAGAAACTGCTTTCTAGTTTTGTCATTTGATATTATTTACATACCCATAGATTTTGTGCCATGGGAAGCCCATGCAGTGGCCTTACAATACAGCTTTAGAACGTATCAAAACATGATCTTCAGTCTCTAGCAGCTGGCACTTCGGTAAGTGTAAGGTTTGAGACGTCAGTGTTCTAAAAAACTGTAGTAAGTGCAGTAGACAGATATATAATGTACTGTTCTGTAATAATGCACACATTTGTCATTGGTTTTGGTTACAAGTGTTTCTAATAGCACAGGCTGGAGTTTTCAGTTTGCTTAGGAAAAAAACAGTAAGAGGAAGGGAGGACATATAGCTAGTGTGTTGATGCCAGTCTTTTAGAAATCTAGTACCTGATTCCACACAGGTAAAGCAGATTCTTTCCAGGATATCCCGTTGTGAGATATCTTTAAGGTCCCTTCCAACCCAAACCATTCTGATTCTTTAATTCTATATATAGATGAGATTTTAAGGATGTCTTTCAGCACCCTCAATCCTCTTGCTTGAATACTAACAAGTAGATTTGTCATAAGTATATTTAGACAATGAAAGAAGATCCGCATAGTCTTTAGAGAGTTAACAATACTCCACTGAGATCACAGCAGGGGGCTGGGACCCGACTTACCTTACTAGTATATATCCTGCTGATAGTTATGATTGCAGAATCCATTCTGGCAGAGGGGGATTTTGATGGGTACATTTTTAACTCATCACTTCAGAAAGTCCTTTCTCCATGTGAAAATTTATGCTGAAAATTTCACATTTCAATTTAGACATTAAGTGAATCCTTAAACAACTCTGAGAACGTAACCTTAACAATACCTACTAAATCGAGGTTGCATGTAATTGCAAATACTTGCAAAACTCTCACAAGTATTTAGAGACAGAAAAATCAATCTTGAAATCTTTTGTGTTTCAGATGTATTGTGTGTTGTGAAATACTTAAAAGTAAAATCCAGATGTAGGTCCAGTAACTTTAACAAAACCAAAGAGGATTTTATCCGAGCCTGTATAATACTGCCTCCAGAGAAATTTCCATTTGTATGTGAAAGTCATACTGCTTCCTAACTGAATTTCTGCAAGGTATAGCCCAAAGTCTCTACAGTGGATGACACTTAAAACACAGACTCTATAATCAGTTAACAAGATTCAATGCAAGAGAACATCAGCAAATTCAGTCTCAAATGAAAGAGGGGAATAATCAAGAGATGAGGTGGTTCCTGCAATACCTATTATTGTGGATAAAATGCAAAGACAATTCTACTCTGTAAATTAAAAAGAGAAAGGCTGGGGTAGAGAGCTTTTGGTTTTTTACCTGGAGCACTTCAGTGGTGTTTCTGTAGCTGTTTATTCCCTGTAAAATGGCATGCATTTTGGTGCATTATATATTCACCACCCTTTTAACTATTTATCCCTGAGATCCACCTAGAAGGGAATAACAACTGAACTTGTCAAGGCAGCCAATTACTGCTCTTAGTGTCTCCCTCAGTTGCACAAACTAGAAGTAATCAGACAATCTGGTAAAGCAAACCCTTATAATCTACAGCTTTAAACAGTACACTTTAATGTTTCACTGTTTTTAGTGTGGGAAGATGAGAGGAAAATAGGTGAACTCTACATCATGGGCTGTTTTAAACATTGTTATGAATCAAAATGCAAGTATATTCAATGGTGTAGCTCAAACATTTCATGTAGTAAACATGATTGCTATGGGAAAGGTTTCAGTGCTATTTTAAAAGCTGTTCTACTAGCTTTTAGGGAAGTAAATATTCCTTTAAAAAACTGAATTTCAATTTATGAGAACACTTTCTTAATTCAGCTGAGCTAACCTTAGTGAACTGACAGCTGTTTGAGCAGTTTCACTTCTCAGTGACAACTGATGCAATCAAAATTCCAGTTGGAATTCCACTTGTATTGGCTTGTTAAGAGAGCAAATATAAATACATGCACTTGGGAAGAATAGCAAAATTAACTTGAGAACAAATTTACCATTCTCTAAGGAACAGTTAACTACTTGGAAACAATTTGATGTGGAGAAACCAAATACATTTAGAGAAGCTTGTGATATGACAGCACTTCAAATTAACTAGTATACTCGGAACCGACACTTTTCTGTAACTTGTTCAAAAAGGGTGAAGAGCCAGATTTTCCTTGAGAGAGATGCCATTAGGATGACAGCCTAAGTCCAATAGCTCAATCGTAGCTGTGACATACAGCAAACTACTTATAAACAGGCTCTTCCATGGCTAACTTGAAGTTGAGTGGGCCTCTAACAAAATTATCATCACTGCCTTTTAATAGTGATAATTACAAAATCTGTACAGGGTCTCTATATAAAGATCTTTCATTATGAAAACAAGATGTAACAAAATTAGAACATGGCTGAGTTTATGGCTTTAATCACTACAGTTAATGCTAATCAAGAATATAATTATTATTTTGGTTTTAAGCTCTCCATGAATTCACAGCTGTCCAAAGGCAGCTGTAAATGGTTCATCTAATTTCTAACACTTATTTTATGGTAAGAAAGAGACTGCACAGAATTTGCTTGTAGAGACATTTCATCCTTTCTGCATCCCCTTTGCACTCTGATTAAATGCATGCTGATTTGCAAGATGTAATCAGCTGGAAAGTTACTGCATTAATGTATTTAAAAGAAAGACTTATGTCTAAGTTCTTGTCTCATCCAAATTGAGAAAAAAAATGTTGCAACTTAAATGTGCACAACAGGAGAATAAAATGTGGACATTTGAAACTGCAGATTTTGGTAGATGATAATCCAGTATATTTAAACCAAGAAGAGTCATATTTTCCCTAAGCAAGAGAAATCCGACTTGAAATTTGTAGTCAACATCAACAAGAATCTCTGGACCACATATACACTGTAGAGAGAGGACAAGTTCCTATGAAAAACCCTCCTGTCAGTTAGGGTGAAAAACAGGCCCACTAGTGTCAAACAGGAAAGAGTGTCTTCAACTCCAACAGCTTATCCACAGAATGACTTGAGAAGCTTACAAACAGAAATAATAAAATAATAAGTTTGTTTTCTCTAATCTGTTTTACTAGTTTTCAGTGATTTTCTCATGCTAGGGACTGTAGAAATCAAATTTGTAGGCAAATACTGAAAATAGAAGAATAATTAACCATTACTGCTTTAGTCTGAATTAAATACCCATTTCTTACAAATCCCTTGAAAACTAAAGAAAAAAAGCTGAACAAATATGCAGAAAATATTATTGTATTAAATTAAATTCAGCTAGCAGACATAAAATTTACATAAATGGATTCAGTGTTACTTGTAAAATACAGCTGGGCAAGTGTTGGAAAGTATTCAGTTGTTTACACATGCTTATTTTGATTTTCATATCATTTGTGTTTGCCTTTTGGCATCACATTTACATGATTGACTTGTACTATCAAAAATTCATAAAAATGAATTTTCAGGAGACAAAGCCTAAATTATTTTAGAAATTATAATCAAGAAATGGGAGACAAACATTAGACTGTGACTAATGAGCAGAGCTGGGATATTAGAAAAATGTTGCTGTAAGTATTTGATGAAATAAAGAAAAATTAACGTATCTGGAGAATATCTGCTTCTCTTGTGTGTGCTGCTCTGAGTGAACGCATATACACATCACAGTATAAATCAATTTGTAAATGATGAATCTACAAAACCTACTTTGGAGACAAACTCAGTTGGGAAGGAAATGAACAAAAGAATCTTTTCAAACAGAATCTGTAGCTGAAAATCAGCTTACCTAAACAAACGGTTCCTAAGACTCATGCTCTATGGCCGTTTTGCCATGAGAATTCAGGTTCAGATTTCAAAGACTGCGGCAATCAAAGCTGAAAGCCTTCCCTATGAATTCAGCTAAATAAATCAATCGCTGCAGAATATGAAATAACAAATAAGCATGCTGTAGACTTTGTAGCAAAAGCCATTGAATTGTCATAGATTAATCTTCTGCTAAATAAAAGATTAAGCAGAAAATCCAAGGAAGAAAGCGAAGCCTGCTCTTTACTATTTTTGGGGTATTTCTCCTACAGTACTGACAGTAGAGTAGCACAGTACAGTCCCAGGATCCCCTCTGCACTGACTTAGGTGTTCCCTAGTGAGACCCAATTTCTCAAGTTTTTCAGAGCAGTATTAGGTGGACAACCCAGAGAGCACTGTGGGTCACAAAACCAGCTTACCAAGGGGTTCACAGCTCTGGTCTGTAAACCAGCCGTGCACTGTTGTTTAACTCTAGACATAATGGATAAAATATTGGTAAGCACATTGCTTTTGCTAGAGCCGTAACAGAGCACTCCCAGGCAGAGCTCGGAGACCTCCACCTTCCCTTGCCCTAGATATACAAGAGCTTGCTGACAATTACTGCTCTTGGTTCACTGCCGTTCCTCTGATAGTTACTGAGGCAGCTCTAACTTTCATTCCTTTGAAGCCTAAGAGGCCTCACACGTTTTGTTCAATGTTTTCCCATTTAAGTAGGAAGTTTTTTGTTGCTGAGTGATGGCAGTTGACTGCAATGTTAAGCCCCCAGGCCAGGTCACAACAATAAGAAAACAAATGTCAATTACTGACTAGCAGAATCAAAAAAAATGAAAAGGAATTGCCAAAATATGCACTGAACAGTAGAACACTAATGGAAAACCAGGGTAGTGAAAGCACTCCCCAGGACTGAGTGGAGAGGGCACTGTACATGCACAATGCCTGCTAGCTTGCTGTCAGCTCACAGCACATGGTAGGGCTTTGTCCATAGACACACAGTTTCTCTGCATTACAGAGCAGTCACACATAAAAAGTACCACACACAGCTAAACTGGGTGCACAAAATTGCTGTACTGTCATATGTTTCAAAACTCTCAGTGACCAAAATTTTAGTATTTGAACGATATATATAAAAAGAAACAGAAAAGTAAACCATGCCCTTGCCTTGCTTTTAAACTTGAAGTGCCAAAGTAGGGGTGTTTTGAATGAATAGCTGCGATCATTGCTCTTGGGGTGGAAGAAAATGCCCTGGAAGACACGGAGGTAGCTGCTAAGAAAGAGAGGAGTCTCAGCAGGGGTGGCAGGAAGAGAAGATTCCATTACAGGAGAGGAGTAAAATGGCATGAGTATTGGGATATTTTACGGAGATAAGGGAAAAATAATCATCCTCAGAACATAATCAGCCAGTGAAGTAACTTTTATATAGTCTCCTTCACTATATTTTTCCCAATGGTATGGGGAGACACTGAGGAAAAGGTGGCGAGGAAGAAAAGAGAGGGATGGAGGTGGAGCGGTGCTGGCAGGCAGCCCAGCCTCCGACTGCAGTCCTGAACTCACAGCACAACCAGAAAAACCAGGTGTGACCCACAGAACGACACAGAAAGTTAGATCTGGCTCTTTATTTTTGTCACGTTCTAGTCTAGTCCAAGAGTTGCTTCTTTTAATTGTGTTAATTGTGATTTCAGTGGAGGTACAAGGCAGAATTCGATCCCTGAGAGGGTCTCCCCACTCCTTTTGTACTAAGTGGAGTCTCAATACATTAGGTCTGCATTTAACTATCTTATGTTACAAAAAGACAAGCATATTCCCAGCCTGGAGGCTATCACAAATAAATTCAAGCTAAAAAGTCTGCAGAGATTATTCCCCTGAATCATACGTACCCAAGACACAACAGCATTAACCGGGCAGAATATTCTCTTAAGGAGCCTGAGAAACAATAGCAATCTAGTGAGCGGCAATTTATCAACACGCTAATTTGCGCCTAGGTGACAAATCTCTCTGCCCTTAAAATGCTATCCTCTTTTCCTCTGTGATTTGTGAGAAACTCAAAGAAGCCAGACTGAGCTTCCTCAGCACAATGACCACTACAGAATTAGGTCAAGTTCCTCACTCTCCCCTACTCAGCTTGACATTAGAGATGAAATATTGCAGGAGCCACTAAAGTGAGCTGGAGTCAGTGGCAGCAGTGAACTTCCCTCCTATCAAGTATGCTCTAGAATATTCAATTGCAGCACATCTCTCTACTGAAGAGAATTTAATTTCTGATCAGGTAGAAATTCCACAGCAGAAAAAAAAATAGAAACCAGAAATACTGTTTACATTTAACATTTGCTTACTGCAATTTTATTAGATGAAAACAATAAAGAATATAACTCTGAATATATATCCTTCACTGTCACACAGACAGTAGAAAAAGCTCTACGCAAAATTTACTGCTTGAATCAACACTATTTATTCTATTTGCAAAGTGTTTATAAACAGCTGGGAATTTTGGCAAATGCTATTATTTAGACTGGGTGGCTAAATCTGTGAGAAGGGGTTAAATCTTTGTTGAATTCTCCAAGTCAGCTATTGAGGCTAGGGCCAGCTGAGAGAGTCCTGTCTGGCTGAATGCAATGGCTAGAACCACCTTATTGAAACACAGAACTGATTCAACATCCAGCACTTCATGCATTCCTTCTATTAGCAAATGCGACTAATCAGAAGAATACTTTGAGAGAATAACATCTGTCTGTATGCAGAGAGCAAAGTGAGCACCTTAGAAAACATAACTTGGCAGAGGAGGAAAGCTTGGAAAGATCATTTACAGTAGCAGTTTGCATCTGGACGACAGTATCAAATAAAATATCACTGAAAAAAAAATACACCCAAAACAAGATACATTGCTATAAAACACAGAAGGAAGGGCAGAAATGAAAGAAAAGGGCCTTTCTGCACAATTCTAGAACAAACTCATCAGCTAGAGTCCTTTGAGACTTTTACACTGTAAATTACTGGACAACTGACTGACAGATAATTAGCAGGTATCTACATACCAAGGTGACTGTGACTAACCATAAGAAAGAAAGAAACCAAAACTTCTGCAGACCTTAATGTGCTGGAGGTCTAAAATGAGGAATAAAGTTCCAGATACCATTTGAGATTCCATAATAAGAACAAAAATTACTAGATTTATATCTAGTACCATACATACTTCCAGTATTTCTGTGGTTAATATATGGTAGGGAAGTGGTACAAGAGGCTTTTCCCACTCTTTCTGCCCATGAAAGGTTTGTTTTTAGAACACTGTTTGAACAGAAATTTTAAATGGCTGTTGAACTCAGTTGTACCACACAGAGAACACAGAGATTTATATTCTGCAAAAACAGAACCATTAAAACAAAAGAAAAAAAAAAAAAGTTTGATTAAATAACCTATGAATATGGTCTTTGTCACCAGCATAATTTCATTCACAGGTATGATTTACAGGAAGAAAGGATTCTCATTGAGATTTATAACCTGTGAAATAGAGGAATAAGCTCTGTGAAACCGTTCTTGAGATAAGGGCATGACTGGATGCTAAAAGATTCAAAAAGAGGAATCAGAATCCATAAAACTTGAAGGGTCAAAGTCACCTTTGGCCACTATCCTACCAGACTGTTTTAAAACATTTTTGTAACACGTTTTTGTGCCAACTTTTTAAATAAAAGTATATTCTATTTTATTTTGCCAAAGAAGGAGCATTATAATTATGAAAATTAAAGCTATTCTGATTTTTTAAAGAAATATCATTAGAAAGTTTATGTTGAGTAAAGTTACACCGATACCCACCAGACTCAGTACATAGAAGGTAATGCAACTTCAGTGAAATAATTTTCTCCTTTGAAAGCCACCAGATTTCAGAATTTAACTTTTTTTTTCCCCCTCTCTTAGGCCTGATTCATATCCCACTGAAAACAAGCTTTTCCTGTTGAATTCAATGCATTCTCACTAAGAAAGAGATGTGCCAAACGTTATGTGCAATAATGTTTGTGTAAAGGCAGGTGTATCCAGAAAACAAGATGCTGTGCTGTCCCATGTGTAGTTTAATTGACTTAGAGTCTCCCCTACAGATATATACATTCCTCTAACATGCAGCCTCCTTTTTTATTTCAGATTCTTGGTGGTATTATAAGAACAGACTCCTGATTAGGCCATCAGTGAGCCAAAGGTCACAAGTCAGGATTTCAAGACCAGTGAGCCCCTCTCAGCATTCATCCTGTGCTGCTAACCTATGCACAGTCATATCCTTCTGAGGGAAGCAATGTCCCATCATCATTATTCACACACAGAGAAACTGAGGATTAAATTATTTGTTTAAGCTATAGAGGGCCAGTGAGACTCCGAATTGAAATTCAGGCAGCCTTAGCTTCCCAATTCACTCTCTAACCATTGCCCCTTGGTTTCTGTCTGAGGCACAATATGGGGTACGTCGCTATCTCTGCTTATAATTATGGGTGCTTACTGTTTGATATGCTTCAATTATTTTATTAGACCAAAGTAGGAAGCCTTCAACTGACTTTTCAAGCAAACCTGCCCTCTGGGTAATTATAGGTACTAAGGAAAAAAAAAAAAAAAGCAGCCCATGAATAACCCAACTCCTTGAAATTTCTAGAAAGATCTAAGTCCATTCTCACTGTAGTGAGTGTTGCAATATTCAGAGGCAAATAAATCATTCACAATTTAAAAGTCATCACTGGAGAATACTTCACAATGTTTCTTTACCTATATATTTAATATTTGCTTTAAAAAAAAAAAAAGTTTGAAGAGCTAAAGAGATCACAATCAGCTACAGCTATACTGTACAAGTAACAAACACCTTAAGACAAATTTCTATTAACCCTTTCTGTGTGATATGGGCAAATGGTAAATGTAATAAATATAACTTAGTGGATGCTAATTACAATGAGAGCAAAAGCACAGAGCACTGGTGAACACTGTTTACACAGACTATTGAAATGGAACAAATACACAGCTCAACCTGGGGGCTCTTAATGGAAATTAAAAAAAAATCTGGGGAAACCACACAACTGAACAGGCAGAGGAATTCAAAAAGTAAAATCTGAACCTCTTTGTTTCAGTTCAGAACCTTCTACAACTACCACATTCCCAGTATCACCTTTGCTAAGGGCAAGCTAATAGGTTTCACTTAAAAACTGAAGCTAGGATGCCATATACCCACAGAAAATTACTAACATTTTCTTTCTAATCAGTTGGTAGAGCTGCCTGAGATTTGACCATAATACAAAAACTTGAGTTTTCCCCACTAAAAGCAGACATCCTTTATGCCTTCTCCAATACTAAATTTTTATTCCATATGAAAAATACATCACATCATCTGCAATTATTTTAATTTCTCTCACACAACTCAGAGATAACTTTTATTTGAAAAAGGTTATTCAATAATTTAATGCCCTTTCCCAGCTAGAAATGCAGGAGTTACTGTTAGGAACTAGAAGATGTTGCAGGCACCAACAGCCATCAATAATTCCCATAAGACAATGAGCAATTTTTCTGCTAAACTGCAAATAACAAGATTACACAAGTACTTAATTCACAGCTTCACTAATACATTAAAAAATTCCCCTATTAAAAAAAGAAGCAAATCCATGCACACGCCACAGTATTTTTTAAGCTTTTGCTATACACTTCACCTAGAAGTTATAGTCACATAGTCCTACAATGATTTCCCTGGCTATTTTAAAGGTGCTTAGCTGAAACAGTACAGCAAAAACAAAATCTCATGACACCATAGAAACTGGGAGTTGTTCCCAGAAGCAAAATAGTTCACAAATAAAATATGGAATAATACCAAAAAAAAACCTACAAGGTTTTAGGTCATTCTCAGATATTACTTCATTTGGCAAAATTCTAATACTTACAAATTTTCTATCGCTACATATCAAAAAGGCAAGTCCAAAGAAAAAATTCATATATCTCAAAAGATTGAGTATTCTTCAAATTTAAGGAACTACTTAAATTCATTAAGCTACAAGGGCAAATTAGATCCAAATTTAAAATTTGAAGCCATCGAGTTTTTAATTCAAACTTACCATGCTGTCTGATCTATGATTATACTGAACTTTAAATTAAGTTACAGACAGCTATGTAAAATACCTTCCTCTAGGAAAAAGCAGTGAAGAAAGATTTATCTGCTTACACTTGTGTTTCAGTAGAACATGGTTTATAGCACATCTGGTGCAGAGACACTTTATATATGCCACCTATTAGCCGTAAACATGCAACCAGCAGTGGGTACTTTTGCTGCAAAGGGATTCTCAGGCTCGGTAAGGTACGCTAGAGTTAAGGGCAGCAGGAGCAGACCCAGGTGCCTGTGGTCACGCAGCAAATCCATGGCAGAACAAGGACCAGAGCCAGGCGCTGAACGCCACTTCGGGCCTCTCTCTGCAGGTTCTGCGCTTCACAGTTCGTTATTCTGCAGCATCATCCCGACTAACTAACCCAGGAAGCAAGAGATGACGGGTTTTGATTCATCGGCATGCGACCATACTATTGTCAATATAACTATGATGCTGCTGCTAATCAATCAGAAACATTAAAAGGCAGAGAACTGAGGGCCATTTGGAAATATCACTATGAGCATTTCTAACAGCATCCCCCCCCCAGCTATTTGATAAATTTGTGACTGCACCCAAGCTGGAAAAATAGGGACTATAGGTCTTATTAGCCTGAACTCTTCCCACAGTGATTTCATATTTCTTAACGTAAGAGAACTGAACTGGAAACCAGTCTCCTCTAAAAGCCCTTAGTTTAGTCAAGACAATTTTTATTATTAATCTTGAATTTGCCCAATAATTAAAGGAAAATAAAGTATTAAACATTATATGGCAAAAGATCTGCTAGGATTGTTGGAGAGAAAGAGAGGCATGTCTGCTGGACACAGGATTCGAGGCAATTCTTTTTCATTAAAAATATATCATTTTTAGTTATTAGCCAGGAGCTGCTTTTATGTTATGAATTAAACCTCACAGAAAATAGCTTAAATTTAAAAAAAAAGATTATTTCTTCAGTCATTACTGAAGTAATGAATTCCCATTGGATGGTCCTAGTATAGCAGAATAAATATGGATGAGAAAGAAGCACCTACACAGTGTCAAGGTTATTCCATCAGCTGGCAAGAGTTACACAGCACAAAAAACACACCTTTTTAAAAAGAGGTGTATTTGAACTTTAACTTTCTTTTAACAAAAACTATCAAAGAAGTAAACTTTTACACTTGAAAAACTGACACTGCTACTATTTAAGTAGTTTGGCTTTTCTCACAAAAAATATTTGAAGTATAATTTGTAAGTCTTTACATAAAGTGGATCAATTCCATTTCAAGAAGGACGCATGTATAATGTAGTGTCCATTTAGATTAAAAACTTGGAAACAAGTTTTAAGTGAAGGTCAGTCCAAGGACTTGATAAAGAAAAAAGAGCTAGAAACAAAGAAAGTTCAACGTGAAGCTTGTCAGCAAAGTTACTGTACAGAACACATTCATTAAAGATACCCTATTTCCAAAGATAATTATTTAGTGTATAGTAAGCTTTTAAAGTCTTAACTACACCTCAGTTTTTTCTAAATAATAATTCAGAACAATTACTTAGGGATACTGTTTCAAAACATGCTCAAGAATACACCTTAAGGAACTCTCCACCTCCATGAATAAGAGTTTTTCCTCTGAATGTGAGGAGTCTGAAATAAGAGTGCTTTGTTTTGAAAGTGTACACATTATACCTCTCCTTCACAAACAAGAGTCAGAAACACATGGAAAAGTGCTCCTACCAGATCATGCATGCGACATCACCACACAAATCGTAAATCTAACTGATCTCATCTGGTTGGAATGAGGATCCCAACGGTAGGTTCCCCGGTTTGATAAAGCCTCTCTCGTGTCCCTTCACAATTGCTCATGCAATCTGGCAGATAACACTGGCGGACATTCCCAACAGTACTGGTACACACAAAACCGAAGTAATTAAGAGTTTTCCTGAACACACCTATCGGACTTGGAAAATCAAGACCACCACCATATGCACACAGAAATACATTCTGAAAACTAAGCTCAGAGAAAAAGGAATTCATGCAAACGTTTTAGGAAACGAATAACAAAAAGCAACAACAAAGTTGTCAGAAACACATGAAAAAGTTAAAAAAAAAACAAACAACACTCTCACTGCCTTGATAGGTATTTAATAATTCTGCTTATTTTTATATTTCTATTACATGTCCATATAGAGATAGATACTTGCTAAGTATGCCACCTGATTTTAATAATACTAATTCAAAGGGAAAACAAAAAACCCAACAAAAAAATCTCTATTAGCCGATAATATTCAAATGAGCAACTCTCTTCAAATTACATATAAAGTCAAAGATGCTCTAAATATAAGGGCATATATTTTTCTTCAGTAAATATTATGTTTAATTAATTTTACTCTGGAAAATCATGTTTTAATTTTCCTGATCCTTTCAAAATATCCAGCAATACAGACATTTACTTCCTGATTGTTTAAATCAGGTTGAAAATACCTAAACCACACATCAGCCACTATAGCCTCTAGCCATGAAGTTCTCCTTTTGTTGGATTTTAGCTTAGTAAAAGAAATGGTTCGTCATTTCTTCTTATTAGCTAAGCTTCCATTATGTCATGCATCAGTTTCCTTTAATCAGAACAACACAGCATTGCCATGTTTTCACAAGGGTTTTTAATTCTGGCTCAGCTGCACAAAAGCACTTTATATACACTTTAAAACTATAAATGAGACAATACAGACTGTCAGTCTCATCAGCAATTGTGCATGTCATTCTGTTAACAGTTGGAATCTACAGAGCTTAGCAGTGCTAAGCAAGACCCCATCTACACTAGAAAACACATTCAGAATTATCTCACTACTCCCTGACACACTCTCACAGCTGAGGACTTTCATATCAATATGTAGATTTTCTTTTTCCAAGTGAAGAGCAGGTATATATGAAGTGCTATTACGCAGTTATGTTCTGAATTCACACTTTCCAGAACAGATTTCACTGAAAAATGTGCATACAAAATGCAAAACATCTTCAGAATCAAGACACTTGATTTTAGAATTTGTACACCTGTAGCAAGGAAACATGAAAATAAACATCTATGTATGAAGTTTACAGGTCACAACCAAGTTCAGATGAAAAAAAAAATCACCTGAGGAAGAAACATTTGTACGCCACTGAGAGGTTGTTCTGAAACTGCATCAAATCTCTGGGGAACGCAGAGAAGCTCTTGTGCTCAGATACTAAATGTTCATGGCAATTGCTTAGTGAAGGTTGACTGGATGTTACTGTCTCCATCTGGTTAGGAAGACCGTACAGATAGAATTTTTTAAATATACAGAGCCTTAGCTGTTGCTAGTAACACATAACAATCTTTTTCAGGAAGTTTTTTTCATTTGTATTTCATTTGTTTGCCTTTAACATCTCCACTCCAGGAAAAACAGTTACGCAGACAAACATTTCCCAAGGGTGAAAAAAAAAAAAAAAAAAAAAAAAAAAACCACCACTAAACATTTATGAAATTAAGAGAATTTTTTTAAATCATAAAGACAGATGATTTTTTCATTAAATTGAAGAGGGAAAGGTACAGATATGATAAAAACCACAGAGACTGTCACCTTTCTCCTATTTCCCGACTGAGGATGGAGTGAAGGGTGTTCAATTAAAACCACATGATGGAGAATGATTTCTCAGTACTTCTCCTCAATTCTTTTAGCACTTCTATAAAGGCAATCTCTGCATAGTGGAGCCCTCAGAGAGAACAGCTATTTACAGAGAAAAATTGATCCAAAAGGTTCACCAGCATCTTGCACTGAGTTTTAGGGCACATAAGAAACCAACTCTCATTCAGATACTCTAAAACAAAATTATGATCCCTGTCACCACACGCTCTCTCCTGTCTGCTGGATCACTGACACGTTGTCAGTCTGTGTCTAGACATCCAACACTTATCAAGAGCTGATTCTTCCCCATTCTGAACTCTAATATCAGTATGAAGAACATATAAGAGAATCTTTAACAAATTTTTGCATCTCTTTCGCAGTATACAGTGCAAAGCAGCAGAGAATTATATCCACACCACACTGTTGTCATAAGGCGACTTTCCAGCTTTAACTTCAGCAGGCAGCTGTGAGGAAATCTGCCAGAGACATGTCCAGTTTATTGCATTTTGAACAAGGACTTTCTTACCTGGCACTGTTGCTCCCTTACTGCATTGTGCACTGGTACTGCTTCACTCCCATGACCCTGAGGGCAAATGCATTCATCAGGGAATAATGACATGGGCTAAGCCAAAACCAGCATGGCTACAGTACTGTTGATCAACCTGCAAACTGGGCGCATCCTTCAGATGAAAATATGGCATAGTCTAAATACTGCCAGAAATCAACAGCACATTGTCTACAACAACATCGTTAGAAAGAGATTAGAAACCCGAGTGCAAGTAATTAAACCATATGAAGATGATCGTATAGGTTTGAAAGCAGTGATCTCTGGTTTACTGAATTAATTCTAAGACATTTTTCAGCTAGCTCTCCTTGAATCTCTCCCTGTGTGTTGCTGAAGTTCCCATTAGAAAACACTGAATTTTAGCCCTGAGATGAAAACCTGTTCTGACACCACAATTTCACATTACAAATTCTCCACTGTTAACGCTGTAGTGGAGCTCCTAGTTGGGAAAGGAAGAGTCTGTGTGAATAAGGAGAGAAAGCATGGGTGTCTTTCTTTCAAGAAGCCACTTGCATACATTGTGAGCCCATTTAGGCTCGGCTCGTCTTGTCATGATCAGTCCCTACTATGTCACTACAGAGCAGCCCTGAAATGCTGCACAATGCTTCTAGTTTCAATCAACCACCTTAAAATGAATGTGCGGTCATTACCTTAGCTTCCTATCCTCAACCAGGCCCTATTTCTAGAAAATTAGGTCACATTTCTCTTGTAGCATGCTAGAAATACTGTGGAGTTATTGCACAAGGCAACAATGCAGAGCTGATGGAGCTGGACATCACTGATGAGAATAGCTGCAATCTGAGTAACAAAAGTAATATCCAGAAAATACTGCTTTGAGAGACAAAATCCCTGCAAAAAGCAAGCTATCTTCTAGCATATAAGTGAAAAACATTCACATCAAGTGCTTGGGTTTGGGGGTTTATGCTGCTGCATGATAACAGTCTGCTTTCACCATCATTCATTGGTGTATAATTGCCCCAATGTTCACAGAAAATCTGAGGATGAATGGAAGACATACTCATGTTATCTGACTCCTTGCTTTCCGATACAGCACTCTATGCCCCCGAAAACAGCTCTGCCATTTACTATATAGACAGTCTTTCACTTACTGCTGTGACAATAAACAAGCCTTATCCTCCACAGACCCAGTGTGCTGTGATAAGAGAACATTCCTTTTCAGAAGGAGGAGTTCTGAGCTGCAGCAAGCTGAAAATCTCCTGCGAAGACACCTGCAAGTCTTCTGAGATTTGTGATTCTTGTTTAAACAGTGGGTCAGGAAGAGCAAAATCAGCCATCTTGTGCCTTTCAAGACTTCTCATTACAGTATTTGTAGATGGCAATGGAAATTTATGCAAGAAGTTTTATTGTTCATACTCCAATTAAAAAAAAAAAAAAAAAAAAACCACAACAACCAAACAAAACCACACACACACACCCCCCTGGCTTCTGGTAGAAAGAGTCCCAAGCCATACACCTCCCAGCCAAGACAAATAAAAGCTGGATTCATTTGGATGCAGGAACCTATTAACAAAGATATCATTAACAAATTTGCTTTTTAATGAGATCCCACAGGGAAGCCAAGGGATCAGGAGTTTAGGACTGTCTCTGCTTGTCATTTTTGTTATTTGAGTTATGATCTAACCAATCCTGGCAAATATTTGCCATTAGAGATTATAGTAGGTGTTCTTAAAAATCACAGTAACAGAACCAGTTCTTAGACTCACTACAATTTGAGAATTTCACTCTCACTTGATATTCTTTCAGCCTTGAAGTCTGTCCACAAAGAACAAGATTTTTAGCACCAGGTTAAGCCACGTTCTTGGCAGAGACCCAGAACACAGAGCACCTTCCTCCCCCACCCCAGCTCCTTTCTTTCAACCTCATTTTGTGTGATTAACCATGCACGGTTCATGGCTTTCTACAGACTGCAAAGCAAAGCCATTGCTATCATAGAAAGCTTTTTTTTGCATAATCAGATAACAAGATTTAACATGCCATTTGTATTCATTATACAGCTGATGAGCAACTCCCAGGTTGCATGGTTTAGTCCTCCTGCAGGCTGACTGGCCGTTATAAAAATGAACAAGTTTTGGAGCATCCAAACATGTTGATAGAAATAAACAAGAGTTGAAATATAAAGAGGATGATACATTGTAATACAGTCTATAGCCTGCAAACATAGCTATACCAGAAGCAGCAGAGGCTTTTTCTTTTTTCTTTTTTTTTTTTCCCCCCAAAATATACCTTCATTTGAACTTCCCTTCACCTATACATATTAAAGTTCATCTGATCAATGTGCATTTCAAAAGATTAGATGTGTGCAGACAGACCAAATACTGCCTGGAAGGATGCGAAAATACACCATAAATAGTTACACAAATAGAAGAGGCATCTTTAATACTGTGGAACCTACTGACCCCAAATACAAAGGCTGTTCCAGGGGTGCAGAGGGAAGAATGAAAGTAAGTATTTCTGATAAACAGAGCCCTACCTATTGGTGACGAGGCAATCTATTCAATTTAATGCTACTAACATCTGCTGTAGATACAGCCAACATAAAGCTAGGTAATAAATATTCTTTAAAGGCCTGTTTCTCTGCACACACACAAATGTGTGGAGATTTCATCTGTGTGAGCCAAACACATATAAGATAACACCCCAGGAACCACCTGTGTATCTGGTGGCATCTGTATCATTCAGGCATATTTGTCCACACTTTCTCCAACAAAAGGTGGTGTTTGAAACCCTCTTCTTTCTACTTCCATTTCCATACATACCTATTCCTCTCTTTTTATTCTCTCTGATTTGCTTTGTGATTTGCCAACATCCTCTCAAGAAAACCCCTGCAACGTTGTGTAGTAACTCGGCAGAGGCAGATTTAATCATTGCTGTACAGGTAACTTTGTGTAAACAAGCACATCCAAAATTATTTCATTTGTTCATACACCTAAACTATACAACAGGATAATTTACACTTTAACAATCTGAATAGAACTTCCAAGACTATAATTAAAAAAAAAAAAAAGTATCCTTAAGAAGTAATTATCCCTACTGGCTTTAGTAAAGCCTCCTTCATCAGAATGTATTTGCTACTTGATGGCTGACTGTTCTGGGGCTCCCTAGAATCCATCACCAAAAAGAACTGCAGAGCTGAAAGGAACATTGCTTTTTTCAAAAAAGCTTTTCTCTTGTTTTCAGCACAGTAGATGAATGAGTATTTTTCTCTCATTTCACACAATTCTGAATTATAAGATGGTCCTGTTCAAATTTTTCCCCTCACAGCACCTGTGAACATTCGTTTCATCTCCCCAGAGACCTGTTACCAGCCCTGCAAGCTTTCCTTCCTGAGTTTTATTCTTCTGCAAACTTTGGAATTTAGCCTGAGGAGCTAGGCAAACTTAGATACACTCTCACTCTTTTCTCAGTGGCTTTCAGCCTGTATGTGCTCCAGAAAAAGGTTATTTGTAACCTCCATTAGTTTGCTGTATTTGCATACACAAGGAGATGGCATAAGGTTGAATAAAGAACCAAGTGCAGGGAAAATTCATCACCAAGCATTGCTCAATTTTTTTTTTTTTCCAAAAAAGATGTGTGTGTGTCTATATATATATATGCTTCACCCATTTGTCTCAGCATCCTCCTGCATTACCTTCCTTTCTTCCCAGGCTGATTTTCAAAGCCTGAGCCAGGGGCTAGATTGATGTTCTCAGCATGTCTTACATTTGTGAGCATGGTTTTACCCATCAAGCCCACCAAAGTGACAGATCATGTGGCATCCACAGGCAGAACTCTTGTTTTTCATAAGGAGAGCTGGGGGGTGACTCATGAGAGTAGTGGCCAGTGTAAGACATGAGGACATCAGCACTTTCCACAGCCACTCCAGTTTGTCAACTGGTGATCATTCTTAATACCTTTTTCATAAAACCTGTGGAATAACAGTATTTCTCACCAAAAAAATTTTGATTTTCAGCTTTAATTTCTAATAGCAAAACAATGGGCATGACAGAACTACAGATAAGAAAAGGACCATTGTTAGGCTGGGCAAGTACAGGTGAAGTAGAGCATGATTCCCATGCACATTAAACATCAAAACACATTTTCTTCCTTCACTAATATCTCCACCTCTTAACCAAAGAATGCAGTTTTGTCAAGACATCCTACATCTATTGCTGATGATGAAATTAAATTTGCTTGCCAGAACACATGTATATTCACTTGCTTATTTTTCCTTTGCTTTCTCCCTTGATAGAGTCCATGGAATTTGTTAAACAGATCGTTTCAGTGAAATACCATACACAATGTATATGGTATTGTGAAATATTTTTTCCTTATTCCTCTCTCTTCCCGTAGCAGCATTCATTCTGACGCTGCTCTTCAAAGGAGGGCAGATGTTTGGGGGTTTGTGGGTCAGCTTTCTAACGGCGGAGAAACAAGCGAGATCAAATCTGGGTATAATTTCAGTGTGACTTGTTCTGTTTATGCAGGACCTCTGTTCAAGGCTTGCAACAGAAATTATCAGATTGCCTCTAGGCGATCTCTTCTTTCAATAATAAGCCCAACAGCAGTGAGCAGTCCTCAAAGAGCAGCTCTGCTTCAAGAACTGAATTTAATCAGAAACCTGGGTAGAGAGCAAATTCTCCTGCTGCTCTCACACACCCTCTCCCAAAGACCTGTCACTACCCTGAAACTTGCATAACCAAAGCTAACAGCAACACAGCATGTCTTCCCGAGACTGAACATATGCTCACAGGCTAAGGAAAAAACTCACTTGAAAGACTGCATGTAGTAGTACCATCTGTTGACACCCACCATGCCCCTGTTATTTACCATTTACAGCGACAGCACCTACAGGTCAACAAGTTTGAGGCTTTGCTGTGCTAGACTTCCTGCAAATACAACACACATGACAGCGTCTCTAAAGATGTAGATAGCACACCAAAGACCCAGCCATTACTTACCAAGGACTAGCAAAGTAAAGGCACTTTTACAGTTTTTGCATGGAGCAGCTCTTGAGATATATTTTTCAAAGTGGGATTTTATTTTTCTAAACACCTACAACACTCATGTTAAAATTTCAGATTTATTTACATGAATAATAGTTTCTCTCAGTTATTATGAGCTTGTCAAGAGAGGGAGGGGGGTATATTTATAGCCAAAATTTCCAGGCAGTAGCTGAGCTGGAACCTTGGCAGGTATCCATTGAAGATGACGGCGATGTCAACAAGGACAGAGCACAGGGGAAAGAAGCAACCACAGAAGCAGAAATACAGTTGAAAAACAATTCTGACAACACTAGATAATCAAAGAGGCAGAAGAAAAAAGTGACTGGCAAAGCAGCATAGAAGGAGTAGTAGTCACAAAACGACTCTGAAGTCAGAGAACAACCTAGACACCTGCCCAGACAAGAGACTAAACACACCGCCTGATGAAACAGGCTCCGCCGGAGACACGGTAGGGCTGGACTGCTGAGAGCAACTGCTAATGAAGAGGCAATATATGGTTTAATATTTAGGTTGCCCTGTCAGGAGTTGGAATCATTGATCCTCATAGTCCCTTCTGACACAGGATATTCTACATTTCTATGAAAATGCTCAGTGTTCCCTCTCCTCCCTCAACAACACGGCACTTGCTGTCCCCATCTGACTCTCCAGTTGCTTCTCCCACATTCTTTCCCAGTTCAATTCACTCTCTTTCTATCCCAAAAATGGCCCAGCACCCTCACCCTGAGACAGCAAAATTCAGTTTTAAAAAGCCTAAACCAGCTCTTAAGAGACCAGTTGTAAGGTGATAAAACAGATGACATCTGCACAGCAGGAAGATTAGAAAGGAGAGGTCAGCCATCTCTAGGAGACATATGATGCAAATGTACAAGACAATAACAAAGTTTTTGGCATATCTTATATAATTCTGACAAAATGTTCAATAAAGATGGTGTTTCCAATTCATATTAGGTAAAAATGTAGGGATAGACTAGAGACAACCAAATGAAAGATTAAAAGCTTTGAATTGGAGAACTGGATTTCAAATTTCAAAAGCAATTATTATATTTAGTACTCCAAAATAATCTGTAGACTAAATGTGGTTCATGAAGTGATCAGTAAATGTATTTATGCTTTTAAGTGCTGCATTTTGCAGCATAATACAACCCTATTTCCTCAGGTGTTAAACAATGTTTAACATCTTATATTCGTATGGAACCAGTAGAGAAATAGCATTGCACTAAAAGGAATAACAGGATGCTAACCTAAACATCTTTAAAGGCCTGCCTTTCAACATACTGTTGTTTAAAAAAAAGTTACATGTGAAAACATTACAAAGAGGAGGGATGTGGGAAAAATAATCTTCCCAGCCATTCCGTCAGTAATTAGAACTGTCTGCACTAAAACAAGTAATGGCAGATATATAGCCAAAAAAACTAGAATCTCATTTTCTAATTTCATTCACAGGACTCACATCTGGCACCAACTTGAACGTTACATGAACCTCCAGAGTTATCAGTCATCCCTTATTTCAGTAGAAATACACGCACAAAAATAATTAAAAAAAAAAAAAAAAGAGGACAAAGGACAGATAAAGAGATAAGCTAGAATCACACAAAGAATTCTACATGAATAAGTGACCCCAAGGTTTGCAGTGTTTTCTAGACACATGTAGTTTAAGAGTAAGTTCCCTTCACAGACAAAAATCAGTTGTCTACAGACAAACCGCATTAAATTTTTTTTTTAAATGATTACATCTTCATCTGAGCTGTTTTCTCTTTTCTTACTTCCCTACAGAACACATCATCCCCACTATGGCTAAAAGAATTAACTGGCATCCCCAGTACCTGCACAGCTGCTTTAGATTCAAAGCACTCAGACATTTAAATACATCATGATCCAATGTCTTTTTATAGCATGTGAAATAAAAAATTTTTAAAAGCCCTGAAAAAAGAACTCACCTCAATTTATATTCAGGATTTGATTCAGAACTACTAAAATCTAAAGCACTAGTGCTAAAATTAGGAATACAGTTTATTAACATAGCAATACGCTCAAAGATTTCACTTAGTTGTGTTCACTCACTTTCTGTTTGAGACTCTTCCAAAGAAAACAACCATAGGTTTTACTGAATCAACCGTATGATGGAAAAAAGGGACAGATGGAGAACAAGACTGTTTCAGTGCACTCACAGATGGAGGAGATGGTAAATGATATATGCAAAATATTTTACACCACTCTGTATTTTGAGTAAACATTGAAATAAGATACCAAAAGGCTATCACTGTTGTTGCTAGAAGAAACAGTTCGTATTTGCAAAACTATGTTAGCATGCTATACTTGTAACACTTTGCCTTGAAGTTTTAATTTCTGAAACCCCCTCATTCTTCACTTCCAAGAAACTGGTCTCGGTAACTACTGGGTACAGTAGCTTCATCTAAGCCAACGCCAGATGAGTCAGTGATAGATTCCTATCCATTCGCTAATCTGATTGCTCTCAAATGGAGGAACCTCGACAGTCCTGGCCAAATAATCGGATGGACATTCTCAAGAAGTTACATAAACAAAGATTTACTACTTAAAATTAAGAGATCACGTGATCCCACATGAGATGAATCAAAGTAGTAAATCAGTTTTAGCTCAGCTACAAACTAGTGGTAGATTTTAATGTAACATCTTTCTGTGTCATATTACTAACCATGCCCGAGGTATTTGCTGAGAAATGGTATTTTAACGTGCTAATTCCAAATTTGATGCCAATTTTTACATTAAAAATTGATGAAAAGTTTTTACAATTCTTCTCACCTCCCCCCTTGTTTGTCTGTGTTCAGTCACCATATATTTCTGTTTACAGGTCCAGTGCCACCACTCTGAGGAACAGACTCCAGCCCCATTGCGGCCCTGAGGGCCATTGGGTTAAGAAAATGTATTTAAGAGAAAAACTGCCTAGTTAAAGTGGGTCCCACCTACCACACTAGCACTGAATATACCAGCGTGTCAGGGCAGGCAGGGGGGCAGCTGCGCTTGAGTACGAGAGGAGCACTGAGGGCAGGAGGCTGCAGGAAAAGGAGGCACAGTGCTTGCCACAGGCCAGACCAAAAGTTTCTGGGCTGGACATTCCCCACCCCTGCTTTAAGCCTTTGCAGACCCCCTGTGATGAATCGTGGCCCCCCAGGTGTCCATGGACCACAGCTTGAGAACCAGTGCTCTAGACTCTTCACCAGTTTCATTGCCCTTCTTTGGGCACGTTCCAGCCCCTCAATGTCTGTCTTACAGTGAGAGGCCCAAAAGTGGACCCAGTATTCAAGGTGCAGCCTCACCAGCACCAAGCACAAGGGGGGCAATCACTTCCCTAGTCCCGCTGGCCACACTATTTCTGATACAAGCCAGGATGCTGTTGGCTGCCTCAGCCACACTGCTGACACTGAGCCAGCTGACCAGCACCCCCAGGTCCCTTTCCACTGGGCAGCTTTCCAGCCACTCTGCCCCAAGCCTGTAGCGTCACATGGGGTTGTTGTGCCCCAAGTGCAGGACTCAGCACTGAGCCTTGTTGAACCTCATACAGGTGGCCTCAGTCCATCAATCCAGTCTGCTCAGATCCCTCTGTAGAGCCTTCCTACCTCAAGGAGATCAACACTCCTACCCAACCTGGTGTCATCTGCAAACTTACTGAGTGCTCTTGATCCCCTCATCCAACTTACTGATATTAAAGAGAACTGGCCCCAGTACTGAGGCCTGCAGAACAACAGCTGTGGCCGGCCACCAACTGGATTTAGCTCCATTCTTCGGGCTCAACTATCTGGCCATTTTTTTTACCCAACAAAAAGTACACCCATCCAAGTCATGAGCAGCCAATTCTGTGGGAAATGGTGTCAAATGCTTTACTAAAGTCTAGGTAAACATTCACAGCCTTTTTCTCATCCACTAAGAGGATCACCTTGTCATAGAAGGAGATCAGGTTAGTCAAGCAGGACCTGCCTCTCATAAACCCATGTTGACTGGGCCTGATCACCTGGTAGTCCTCTACATGCCATGTGATGGCACTCAAGATGACCTGTTTCATAAACTCTCCTGGCACTGAGGTCAGGCTTCATCAAGACTTTAATGTAAAGCTTCCGAATGAAATAAATTATTTTGAGTTCTTCACACTCCAGGTTCCCAAATGGAAAATTCAAAACAAAATGGCCATCTTCTAAACATTAGCTTGTAGGTCACATATTGTTGGTAGAAAAACTATTTAATATGGTGCCATTCCCTACTAGTATGTGGTGATTAACTGCAGATCAAATATGTTAACTGCATCAGGAGTTAGCTACAACATTGATCTTATAATGCCACTCAATAGAACAACTTCTCCTGTTACACTAAGAAAACCAATACTGCAATTAATAAACCTAGATATAATGTTTAAAATAAATAAATAGATAAGCCCTGGTAATAAAACAGAAGGGGAAACATTTATGTGCTGATGAAGTACAATAAAGCAACCTGCTCGTATGCATTTGTTTAATTCCTCCATGCAATTGCTTCTGCCTCAGAAGTACAATGTAAAACCCCCAAATTAAATACGATTAATTCAGTGGATTAACTTCACACCAGTAAATGACACATTAATACTCCCAGACACTACAATACCCTCTCTTACTAGTGTTCACACAGTTTTATAAATCCTTTGAACTAGATTGCTCTGTCCTTCTCTGTGCTATGCCCATTTATTCTTGGCACTAGAATATCTGTATCTTGTGTTTGAATTCTGGGACTCAACTCTGATCTGCATTGTGACTATAAACCAGTGACTATCGGGTGCATGTAGGGAAGGACAATAAGTCAATCCAGGGCCGGACGACTCTATAGGTTTAAGTGGCACAGCTGCTCCTCCTAGGATAACTCTATCCCACAAGCAGATGAGAACCCCAAGGTATAACCTTAAGTCTTCAAGTCTCCTACCTCACACAGGGCATAGGCTCCTCGCTAGCATGGGTGATACAGAGAGTGATATTATAAAACCACTACCATACTCTTCCGATTCAGGATATAAAATGCTCTAAGGTACGCCTGAAAGCAGATGGACCTCTGCACAGATTATATAAACCCATAGCACCCTGGGGACACTCCAAGGATGGCACCATGCCACAACACACTCTCCTTGAAAGCCTATTGGGCAAAAGAACTAAAGCTCTGCCAAAGTACCCTCCATGGCAGATCAGGCTAAATTTAAATAACATTCCATGATACAAATAGGGAAGTGGTCACTTTGTATATACAAGAAGTTCTCAGCTGAGGGTTCCTTCACTTGGATTTCAGACCTGGCATTATAATAGTTGATTTCATGAAGCCGCCAGAGTGCTGTTCAATGGCAGTCAAAAAAGTAAATTGAATCTTAGGCAGTATTAAGAAAGAAACAAAGACCAAAACCATCATTATGCAGTTCATGGTGGATTAATATCTTGAAACACCATCAACTTTTGGTCTCCTAGTCCTCAAAAAAAAAAAAAACCAAAAAAAACCAACCACAAATGACAAAGAGGGCTGACAAAGATGAGCAAAGCTATTGAATAGCTTTGTACTTTGTATCAGAATCAACAAGGACTCCTCAGTCTTTAAGAACAAAGGAGACTTTTGATAGAAGTCTATAAAAATCAAGAGTGTGATGGAAAATAAAGCACACCAAATGACACAGACAGATGCCAGGTTCCAAACCAAAGAATGTGGTCCTTGAGAATATTCAAGAATTACACTAAGGAAGAAAAAAAACAGATGCTTTCTGCATTTATAGGAATTCCTTTTTGTTCAATATCTTGAGTAAATATCAGAGAAAACCAAGTCAAGTAAGTTGTGAGTGAGTTCAACCCGGAATCAAAATTGAGTAAAATAAGAAGGATTCCTTTTCAAAATAGGTCAGGTTACATTGCAATATTAATCCTCCTGTAAGTACAGATTGCTTTATCTACATTCTAGTTTCTTCTGTTGCAAATGCCTTGAACTATCACAAATTATTTTATGCAGAATAAGTATCATATTAGTGTCTAAGTAGTTCAAACAGCACAGAACTCTTGTTCAGCACTGCAAGGTTTTCTCATATTCTCTCAAACAATGAAAAAGGAAATATATATGTACACACACTATATAGGGAGTGAAGCAGAATAAATGGGTCACACAGTGTTTTTAAAAGTCTATTACTGTGAAAATACATGCCCACTAATGGGATGTAAAACCAGGTTCTCAGTAAGTAGGTCATGCAGCATTTTTATAGTCTATTAGAATATACACATGCATACTAATGGAATACAAAACTGGATTCTGTAAAAGTAAGAAGATTAGCAAGAGAAAAAAAAAAAATCCTATGACATGGATGGGGTCTGAGGAGGTTGCTCTATTAGACAGCTGTATATATTTGTCAGGGATAATCTGTTTCCTGAAATATTTCTGTCTCTTTTCTTACAAAGTTGTTTGGAACAGCCTCTAGGGAAATCGTGCTTTTCTGTTAGCTCAGAGCAATAAAAATATAGCTCACTTCTAAAACTGGATGTTAGAAAGTAATTCTGCCTCTAGACAGCATTACTTTAAGCAGTCCAAAGAGAAAAGAAAGTTTTGTTTCTGTCATCTTCTAGCTAAGCATAAAGTCATATTTAAAGCCATCATTCATTCTCCTGTAATTTTGCTGACAGACTAATTAAGCTTACTTACAAAATAAAAAACGTTGGACTGGCATGATATATATCTATAATAAATAAAACTGCTATAAGATAATATAAAGGATGTAAAATTATGTGATTAAAATATAAACATCTATCTTCTGTACTTTTATTTAAGAATACAAATTATTTATATTTAATGCTCAATTTTATATTCAAATATATTTGAAACCTACCAGACAAGATCATTTCTACTCCCAAGAGTGATTTGTCACAACAAAAAAAAATCAAGAAACATCGAAGCAAGAGATTTCTGAGGAGTGAAAATACAACCTCAGATTAAGAAGCAGATGATCCATCTCAGAAGTGAAAATGTATTGGTCTGACTAGTTGCAAGTTTACTTATCAGACGATGGCTGCACTAGGATCTAACTACCCAAGAACCTAAATGCAGCTTAAGTGCAGATCCAGTATTTGAGTGCAAGTTTTGTGTCTTGGCCTTGCACAAGTTTGGGTGTTGGTTTTTGGGGTTTTTTTTTTAGTGTAGGCTGTCCCGAGTGAAAGAAACAGTTAGTACATCACCTTCTTCATCCTTCCACACAGGCATGCTGAGCCCCCCACCTTTCCTTAATTTGAGAAGCACAAATTCCTTTAAGAATGACGGTACGTTACAAACTGTCATTCACATAACGTTCATGCCTGCAAGATAACACCTCTCTATCTTGCCAGACACTTGACAGCCTAACTACCGATTTGAATTGTATGCATCTGTAAATACACTCTGCACAGATTCCACGATGTTTGCCTGACTGCACTGACAGACAACAACTAATAAATAACTTTTAAAACTGGCAGAGATGGATGCAAATGGATTTTTTGGAGTTGATGCTTACAGAATCAAAAAAGCAACCAAAATTTCCCATCATTACCGTTTTTGCGTTTGGGTTTTTTGATCAAATGCTGTTTCACATTATTCTTTCATCCTGACACTCTTGCAATACCATTAACCATACAGCACAGCCATACAACTGGAACCTAACATAGGAATTACATACTTAGTATACTATTTCAGTTACTCAACAGAGTGACATCAGTGAGGGAGAGCATCTTAGGAGCAGAAGGTGTAGAAGGTAATAATAGTTTTCAATCCCAGAAGCCACTTGAGACTTCCGGGAAAAAAAAAAAAAAATTACTTTTTTAGAAATGAAAGTTAAGATCTGCTAAAAACTAAGGGGGGGATAATTCTCATCACAAGTATTTAATGTCGACACTCTCCCAACAGACCATAACAACCTTCATTTTTTCAGTTTCCTTTCATTTCTTTCCTTGGCAAATGGCAAATCTAGCCAGCATGCAGCACAAAGCACAAACCCAGCATAAATTATAATAAACAAATCCAATTTAAAACCTCATTGAAACAATTCAAAGGTCGAGGAGGTAGAAGCTAAGTTTTACTTCTTTTGTGGAGGAAGAGTTGGAAAGTGGTGATATTTCCAAATAATAATATGAGTACTGAATGTTTCCTGATGATCAGAGCCATTGGAGTGAGAAGTGGTAGCTTTAGTTTTCCACTGAAATGAATAAATTAGCACACTATCTGAAAAATTAAGCCGGCAGTTGCATTTTTCTACAGTAAGCTGTTTCTGCTTACAAAATTACATCCCATTTTGTTTAGGTTAAATAATTCCACATTTTCAGATATGTCCAGAAAATTGCAAGAAAATATTTGATTCAATCAACAGGTGCCAAAACAAATGTCTACTTGTGATAACAGAAAACTATTTCATAAACGCTTGTCCCAGACTAATCGCAATGGTTAGACATAATGAACTTAAGGATTTACCACTATCTTTGCCAGATTTATTGCTAAATCAGAATTCAGAACTAAAAAAGTTACTCTGATGAGTCTGGCGAGACTTGTATTCCTTGATATCCCTCCGTTCACAAGCGCTTATGGTATTTTGTGTCACAGGCTGGGACTTGAGGTAGAAAATGTAGCTCTCTAAAGAAGTAATTCCATAAATAAACCACAGACTCTCAAACTATTCCCTCGGGAGGTTTAATTTGTACAGCAACACAGAGCTTTTGGTGGGCATGGGATTCATTCTGCTTCATGCCACCCCCTCTCCCCATGGATAAGGGGGCTCACTCCCTCCGGTTTAACACACCAGAGGGTGACTCACACCACGAAACCCGGTCCCGTTTCCTTTATCTCCTAGAACTCTCCTCATGGGCATGGAAAATGGAAACATGGAATCTTTGACTTACCACAGTCCAAAGGCCACAGAGCAGACAGCTGCCTTTCCCCTCTGGCCCCACGTCCTCAGCTGGTCGCCATGTTCCTGCCGGCACCTCCTCCCCGACGCCATTTGCTGCCTCTCTCAGGGCAAGGCCCAGTTCTGGCGGCTGCTCCCCGCTTTACGGGTCACCCCGAGCCAGGCCGCGTTTGGTGGTGGTGGACCCACTGACACCTCCTCCTGCATCGAGTCCCTAGTAAGTCAGAAAACATTTCACGTTTAGGCAGAGGAGACTCAGAGGGCCCAGAGAAAGGACTCCGAAGTTTTACCAACAGCAGCCCAGGGACTGACCTGCAGCCCTGAAGGTCCAGAGGCCGCTGCCACCGCTGCTGCTGCCACCACCACCTGTCCCCAGCAGCACCCAGCTGGCTCCAGAACCTTCTCTCTGAGGCACTGCCCTCGCCCCGCAGCCTCTGAGTGGGAGCACAGGGCCCGCCCTGGGGGCACAGCTGTTTCCCATTTCTCCCCCATTTCTGCCCAGCTGTGGACAATGATTAGTGCCCACCCTCACTGTCTGACCTGCACGTACTTACCACACCTTCATGCCCAGAGTTGAAGGGAGAGAACCCGGATATATTTGGTTTGGAGCAGAGAATTACAGGGTTTGGGTTTTTTTACTCAGAATTAGGAATCTCAGTAATATTCTTTACTGCTTTATTATGATGTAATTACACTGTATGAATGTCACAAAGATATTTAATCACTTGTACTTCTTTAGCCTAAAATAATAGCTCTTGTTTTCAATATAAACTATGTCTCCTTGTTCTGATTTATACTTTCTCCCCTGTCATGTGAAAAACATCATTTCTAGTTAGCAACATCATTTGGGGGATTGCATTTTTTTTTCCTTTTGTTTTTTAAGTCTGGAAACGATAAGGAAAGGAAAGATAATACAATGCAATTGCAAAAGCTCCATATATGAAGACAAACAAACCACTGAAAACAAAGGCCCTCGGTTAATACAGAAATTTATATGAAGCATATATATGTATATTATCAAATAACACTGATCTTGTTATGTAACTTGCAAGATTATATTGCTTGTATTCTAGAATTAGAAAGCACAGCTTTCAAAAACAAAAGCTTTTTTGGCACCTAAGAACTTTATAATCAGTTTTAAAAACCCCATGGACCATTCAGGCACCTATATGATAGTCAACATAAGCAAGTAATTGCCTGACATTTTTTTTCCACCAGCAAATAAACCCTTTAATAACCAAAGACTCAGCAGTGTTGAGGGAGCAACAGGCTTTAGAGTGAGAAAATGTATAGACTACCTCCAAAATGCAAATTACATTGCCAGAATTTTCTGACCTGCACCTCGGTTCAGGTTCATTTTGAGCTGTTCTCACCACCCACAGGGAAGACTTCTGACATGCCACTTGTTAAAAGTGAGGCAGATGCGTTCTGTTCTGCACCCAGGTGTGCAGGAGATGGTTTCACTGACTTCTCAGCTTACAGTTTCCCCTGCAGGTTTGATTTCAACAGAATTCCCAAAGCAAACCACTTTGCAAGGGTTCTTGCCTTTCAGCAGCTATAAAAAATAACTCCTGTTGTTGGCAGAAACAGAACAGACTGTTTTCATCTGAAAATGACCTTCTCATTTCTGATGCCTTCACCCTAAGCAGCCTGCCTTAGGAACCAAAGGATATGAATGTCCATTCAAATCTCTCTTTTTAATTTCTACTTTGGAATTAGTCTGACACAAAGGTTTTAACATGCCAAGAAACACCAATTCTCAGGTTGCTTCTAGCTATTAAGGAATACAGAAAAAAACAAGAATCAACATTTTTAAAAAAGTATCCAACATTCAGAGTAAGCTGTCTGCATGGGCTGCTTCTAAACAGCAGCTAAGGTAATATATGTGCAGCATGTCAAATAACGTTAAAATTGCAGCTGTTGATCAGATTAAAAATTAAGGTTATCTGAAACAACCACCACGCTGTTTGCATGGTATTCGTAGTAACAGAATGGTGTAGTAACCAGAAACGGGGTGGTTTCCCACTCGCTCTGCAGAACTCTTCCAGGTTGAATTGTGCTGTGAAAGAACAGTAAGTACTCTAGAGCCTGGATGGACAGATTCTTTTTCACCCTGGAGGATTGGAGCAAATTCCACTAAGAAATCATTTACATTGAAATCCCACTAGGTGACCTTCATGGAATCATCTTACCCACACCCTATGAGTTATCCTGCAAAGTCTGGACAGTTTAAAGCAGATCATTATAAAGGGCTTTGGTTTTCTTGCTGAATTGTAGGGGGGTTTCCAGCTTTACACATGCACTGCCTGAAGGTGACCCTGCGGCTCAGTGCCACCAGATGAACAGCACTGAATTCTCACGGGTCCATCTTAGAAACACATCAGAAATGTAGCTTGTGTGGAAAACCTCTGTCAGGCTCATTAAGCAGTTACAGTGATTTCTCCGAGGAATAACAACTCTTCTTGTAACAGCACCCTTAGAAACAAGAACTGTTCTTACAGATGCACTGCATTACTCCATAGTTCCCCATTACATAGGCTACCTCAATAGAAAACAGTTAAAAATTTATTACATGTCTACTTCTATCAGGTTCTCTCCACATCAAGTAGCATTTCCAAGATCTCACCATAATTTATCTTCTGCCTCAAAAGTTGTTTCATTAAAGACATTGTCAGTTTAGTTTCGCTTTTTTGGTCTGTCCTGAAAACCATCATCTTTTGGGGGCAAATGCCATTATTTAAGCACATATAATGCTAAAACCTTTACTACAAGTAAGATATAAGGTAAACACATAAAATAGAAGCTAGGTCTGAGAGGAGAACAAAACAACATGCTATACAAAATGAGAAGAGAAAAAAGCAACCGTTTTCATCCCATGCAGTTTTTCCAAATCCCCATTCATGGGATAAATACCAGCCAAACTTCTTAGTACTATACTAGATTTTTTAGGATGTCAGAATGGGGAGAGAGAGGAATTGGGTTTTGAGGAAAGGAGTTGGGTTATTTGTTTATTTTTTATGAAAGAACACCTGAGAAACACAAAATTAAATTCCAGGAAATTCACTCAGTTCACCCGTGAATCTAAAATAATTAAGTTTTTGCAAAAATTGTGAATTCTAGAAAGACTTGCTGTATCATCACAAATACTCATTTCAACATTTGAATCTCTGAAGTTTTTAGCCAGGAATTATTACACTGCTCTTAAATTCAGAATAAGTGCTTATAAGAATTATGCAAAGGCCAAAATTACTCTTAATAGAAAGATCTGACTTCACTAATTCAATTAACAAGAAATGGTCTCCAGTTGGTGCAATTTTAAACAAGAAAGTATTATACTGTGGTGCCCATCCATCTGTTCCTCAGCATAAAAACACTTGCCAGAGAGCCCAGTTACCAACAGTCACTCTCTCATGGGAAAATTCCACAAACATTTTGTGAAATAGAAAGATAACAAGTTTGGAATGTGACAACTGATGTTCACTTTAATAAGTGCAAATACAGGGCACAGAAACTTGACACTTTGTACAAACAAAGAGGATTTCACACTATGTGCAGCATTGAAAGAATGTTCATATTTTACATAGAACATTAAGAAATAAATGAAAAGATGTAAACTGACTGCAAAGGAAATTGGTCATGATGGAGTCCTAACACAGAACTGCCTCAACTTTTGCTCAAATGAAGAATGAAAGTATTTTCATGCTGACTTGCCTATAATGTCAAAGAATGATATGGAGAAAGGTAGTAGGAATAATCGCCCTACTCTTCTGGTTACTTCTAGCTGAAATGTTAGCAAGTGTATGTGATTAATGGTAATCTGTCACCATCACCACCTCGCAAAAGAGGAAGAGGCTAACAAACAGCAGTTCTACCACCATATACTGTATTGTCAGAAGAAAACAGAAAATCTGAAGCTAGCCATTACACTTCACAGAGCCAGAAGCAGCCAAATACTAGAGCAAATGTCAGAGAGGTCTCAGAAGAAAAACTGGATGAGTGGACAAGTGGCAAGCAGAACTATCCAGTCAAGTTCTAATAACCTCATTCTGGTAACAGAAGAGTATCAGTATTTTCCTGGCTATTCACATCCTTCTCCACTCGTAGGACTTCTATGACTTTCCATCCTGAGAAGCATGTAAACTCTTAGCAACAAAATGAAAACAAAAATCACTGTGTGTTTTAGTCCAGGGAGAAAGTTTATACATTATCTATATAGTAAGATTGTACTGGAAAAAGTGGACAGTGAGATGTTCCTTCTTTAACCTTATCCTTGCCTGAAAAATCAATCAGAACAACTCCAAGTGAGTTATTCAATTGCTTTAAAGTAATTTAATAAGAGTTAACACTCAATACAAAAGAAAAAAAAAATCAATGCTTTGATCCAACCATTTCCACAGCTATATGTCAGGTAACATTTATGTGGAAGGGCAATAATGAGCACAGACACACGTGGCATAAATACACAGAAAAGGTTGGCGATTGGCGCTGAAGAGTTCCAGAGGGCTGATAGCTCACCGTAAGCTCAGGTTCTCCAGAAGCTGCAAGGCAGCCTTGTTTTGACCCTTTTTAGCTCAGTTCCTTCTCTCTTAAGATTTACTTAACACACAGTCCTTGAGTTGTGCTGAGATCAAGATGAGGTTGTGCTGTGATGCAGATAGAAACTCGTGCTGCGTTCCATTTACAACAACAGGCATCAGCAGAAACGGAGCGCGTGCTTAGTTGTACCACTACTCCAACTCCTGCTGCTTTCTCTCTCAGTCCCTGTCCTTGGATCCTCCTCTGTTTCTACTCTCAAATACTTACCTTAAAAACATCTGCTGGACTATGGTCCACTTTCCATCTCACTCTTGAGCTTTATATTTCATTTCCAATTTGACTTCACCTTTACTGTGTAAAAGGACACTTTTACATGAAACTAAGATTCTGCTCTAGTTGGTACTTTTATTTATTGTTTTAGGAGCCAGTGAATTTACACGTCTTCCTGCATCTTCCCTTGTTATAAACTTGGACACTTCATTTTACTTCTCCGCCAGTTCATCTTAATGCAAAAATAGTGACACACTTGCAATATTGCTCATTGCTGGAAGAGGTATTTCTACTTCTTTAAAAAAAAACACCAAACCACAAACAAAACAGAAAGTTAGCTAATAGCCATACTATCAAAAGTAGCATAGCAAACATCATTAGGAGGGAAGCAAGGGCTCTCTATGATTTGCTGCAAATCAATCACTGTCCCTCATAAGCAGGTTTAGGCCTTAATCAAAACTCCCTGAACCACCTTTCAACTGGAGGAAAGTCCAAAGAAAGATCGGAGCTGTGTATTTGGAAACCTCCCCTATGGAAGATCACCGAGTTAGTGCTTCCCTCAGAGCTCGGGGAGGGGATGGCTCCGCGGGGTGAACAGCCCAGATCAGCCCGCACAGTTGTACTGACCCCCCAGGGCAGCTGCCTGCACTCAGAGGTAACCATAAAGTTCAAAAGGGACTCCAGCTTCTTCAGGAAGGAGAATTTAGTCAGATCCTGCCAACTTGTACATTTGTCCCTGAAGTATCCCAAAATATTTGGTTTAGGTAAATTGACCTAAACCTCTATTTCGTTGTTAACATGAATCTTTGTAAATACTGAGACACTAAACGTTTTTGCAGGAAAGTTATTGGACACTTTAGCCTTCTCTGAATCAGAGAATTTATGCTTTTTATGTTTAGAAGTGGACATATACTTCGTTTCCTCTTGATTCTAGGCTTGTAAGTTACCTTGCATGTCCTGTCTTAATTGGAATTCCTATCCAATTTTATCCCCCACAGATTTGTTCTGTTCCTTTGTATTTACCCTTAGTGATACGTTCTTCTTCCCATTTTGTCTGATTTCTGTTTGATCTTCAAGTCAGTGAAGAGCTCCTTGTACAGGCATTAGGTCTGTTTCTATCACTCCTATTCTACCTCCACAGTGTAGAACACGTACAAAAGCAAACTCTCAATCTCCCTCAGCAGCTGCACTTTTTTATCCTTTAGCTTATCTTCCCAAGAAATCCTACATATCAATTCCCTGAATTTGTGGAAGTCTGTTTCTCTGAAATGTATTATTCTGCTGCTCCAATATCTTCTTTTTGTTAAAAAGTGAGTTCTACCTTTTATGGTTTTTTTACCTTGTGCTTTCGGCTTAGCTTTGTAGTTCCCCCCATTAATCAGAAGCCAGTCTAAAGTGGCTGCTCCAATAGTTTTTCACAGCTTCTGAGACAAATTACCCCGCACATTTGAGGACTTCTTTTTTACTGTTAGTACTCATATGATTTTACTAAAAATGAGGAAGTTCTAATAACTATATCATCTGCATTTCTGCAGATATTGTAGTAATAATAATTACTATATTAAGTAATAGTTGTCAATAAATATACAATTATGTGTAACATAATACATAATGTATAATTACAATCGTTATGTAATTGGTTATATATATAGTAATATACTTAATATAACATATTACTATTAATATATTTTTGTATAGTAAAGTGAATTCATACAACTGGTTATTAAAACCATTCAAGAAACATTATTTACAGTATCTTGCTCGATTAACCACAAACACAGTGATATCTCTTCTAGTGCAGAGACATTATTTTCAGTGTTTATGTTTTTCCTACTAACCTGTTACCTCTACTGTGGCTCAAAGACCTCAGATAAAGAAAATCCAGAATATAGGAACATAACATACACAGCCAGATTTCCATAAGCTAAGTCATTCCTCTGAGAAAGAACATGAGTATAGGATTTGAGTAGAATCAAGACGCTAGGATAAAATCATTCTTCTCTAAAAACTGATCACGAGTTAAAACAAAGTGAGAATTCACATTTCACAACAAAATAATCTTTGCAATTTTGGAAACATTTCAAGCACTGTTCTATATAATCACTTCACTAATTCTTGTTATTTAAAACTTCTGTGCTCCCCTGTAATCTTTTTCTGTAGTTCTCACTTGCAGGCTATAACCACAACATGCTGAAATAAATAATAAACTTTGTATTTTACTTCCTTCCAGCCAAGGAATTCTAGGAGATGAATTATTAATGCATTACTTTAGATTCATAACAACTCTACCGTTTCTCTTTATGCAGCTTCAAATATACCAGCTAGAGATTAACAGAAATGAGAAGGATCTAGTCGATTCAGTATGAGCTCTGCTTCCACTAATCATTATGTGAAAATTAAGATGTTCTTTTTTCACTTGCTATGGACAGCAATTACCCTGAAAACAAGTCCACACCCACTACCTTGATTTCCTTTAAAAAAAAAAAAAAAAAAAGGCACATTAAGCCATTAAACTCTATCAACCTGTTTATATTTCCAAGGCAGTTTTTTATGAGAAGCGGTGAGCAATAAAGAGCCAGTTGCTCACTGTAGGAAAGGAAAGCTGCAGTCAGTATTGTGTGAGGCAAGGACAGCCAATTGGGCAAACAGCCTGTGCACAGCTCTATCTGCCACAGCAAATCTTCCGTCTCCTGGCCAGTCAGACGTGTGAGTGACCTGGGAGGGAGCTAAAGGCAAACTGAAGGATACCAGGGGCATACTGAGCAGGTGCCCAAAGCTCTGGGGTGATGATAAGGTCCTCTAGTTATTGTACTGGGAAGTCATATTCTGCTGATAATCTACTAGAAGCTTTGTGTTATGTTTGTGAAAAAAATCAACATAAATAAAAAGTAGTTTCAAAGGACTGCATTAGTCCTGCTGCTGGGGAAAGCCTTGGGAGTTTGCCAGTTCTGTGTGACTCTCCCTCTATTGTTGCTCTTATCACCCTTAGAAGTAATGAGAACAGCATCCCAAATAATCCAGCTAGTTCTGCCAGCAATGACCATTTCCTAGTAGAAAAAATAACTTTCTTTTTAATATGGGCAACATGTAGGTTAACAAAAAAGCAGCCTTTGACAACATCAGCATTAGAAATACTGCTCAAGACTAATGCAGCTTACAGCTAGTTAACCATTACCCAGCCTCTACCTGGCTCTGCAGGTGGGAGATTAGTTTCCCTAAAAACACTTTATTCTCCATTACGTCAAACAGTGGAAAAAAAATCAATGTTCAAAAATCTGGATTTTTTTTTCAAACAGTGCAAGAATTGATATTCTTTCTCACATATTAAAATTTCCCTTCTGGACACAGCATTAGCCAGTTTATCTGCCTTCAAAGCACTGAAGAACTGAGAATTAGGCTAACAAGGCACAATTAATATCTTTGTAGAAAAACATCCCTGCTTCCATTTCCATTACTGGGGAAAAAGAAAAAAAAAAAAAAAAAAAAAATATCTTTTCTTCCCCACTATTCAATGGTACTATGAATTATTTCCTAGTAACTACTTGCAGTTTATGAATCATTTGAGAACTGATCAGTATTTGTGCTTGTGATTTGCTACTCAGTTATATAAATGACCATTTTTAATCTCCAATTGAGTAATGTTGTCTTAAATATAGGGAAAGAATTCTTGATAACAAAAATGTGTAGGAAATATTTTTGGAATATTTGAAAATAATTTCTTCCCCCCTCGTACACCTAGCTATGCATGTTGATCTACAAATAAGTACTAGCATTTATAATAGACATTCCTTCCATTAAAAGAATTACATTACAAATATATAGCAAAATACATCAGATAGACACATATAGGGTGGTATAGGAAAGCCGTGAGCTTTCTCAGTGTGGAAGGGTGTGCTTTAAGCACCATAAAACCCCAAGCATTTGGAGTTTTCCTGGATAAAACTTGAAGCAAGGTGATGTTACAGTTGTTAAATTTGCTGTATCTTACTGAAAATTGAAGAGTTTTCTCTGCTGTCAGTGAGGGAAGTAGAGGAGAGGAGAATTCAGGTGCCACAACATACGGCAGGGTCCTCTGGACATTCCTGTTCAGAACTTCAAAACAATACATCTCATTCAGATTCATACTTTCACTTTGCAGAATACACTGAAATCTCTCAGGAGAGCTGTAAAACATTTTCTGCAGCAGTTCCCAGTATCCGAGAAAACATCCCTTGAATTTTCCTACAGAAACACGTAAACCTCAGTGAAATAACCAACAAAGAAAACAACAATGATGACATTATCATTGCAGGGTGAAAAGCTTTCACACTATGGCAAGCATCATTATGACCAAGTATTTTGTTTGTACGTTTAAAAGCACCACAGAACTTTTTCCTCTTCCCTGAGGAACATAAACAAATAAACACTGGGGTCAAATGGAACACAGACCTGTCTGATGGAACACAGACCTGTCTGATGATCCCTCTTTTCTCTGAGTACGGCAAAACCTGGCAGAAGTGAAAGAGACTGGGACAGATGTGGAGGAGAGCACACAGGATCACAGAGAACGAACACAAGTTCAAGAAACAGTAGAACCAGATTAACTGAACACCCTAAATTAACTCCCTTGAGCAGAGCTTCAGTCTCAAAGCAGCTTCTACTGAACTAACCCAGGGGTGTTTCACCACACTGCAGGGAAATCCTGCCTTCAGGGCAAAAAATGACTGTGTCCAAAATGGGCTTGTGACTGAACACCTGCACAGCTCATCCTGTTTACAATTCATATGTTCCTGATTTTACAAAGAATACAGTTCTTGGAAAACATTTGGCTTAACATCTTAGACAGAATGAGCATGATCTCACAGGATGAGCCCATATATTTGGGACTTACTCAGAGAAATAGCTAGAAAATGTTGTGAACATTAACCATAAGCAAAACAACTGAATTCAAATATTGTTGGGGATCCACAATCACATCAACGTTTGACAACTGATTATGAAGCTTATATTTTACAATATAATAAAAAATATATATATACCAGAAGTTGTTTGGAAGAGAGCTACAGGGTTTAAAGCTTCCCTAGATGAGCAATAAAAACACTGTAGAGTCAGCCTCAATGCCACTGCTGGTGATGCAGTCTGAAAAAGCCATACAGAAGAAAAGAACATGCAGGATTCAAGGTCTAGAATAATTATTTCAGAGGTTATCAGAAACAGTAACTCTGAGGTGTCCACAGCTTTGCATCTGCAGAGACCTTCACCTGTAGCAAGCTCCCAAAAGCGGCTCAATTCCACCCAAACTTCTTAGAGAAACTTGATGCCATTACAAGTATAAAAAAAAAAAATAAAATACTGTCCATAAGTCAGCAACAGAAAAAGAACAAGATCAAATGTAAGAAACTCTCTACAATGTGTACGCTATTATTACTTTGTGAGTTTCTATTTCTTCTCACAAATGCAGAATATTACATAATTCAAACACATATTCCTATACTGAAGTTCTTAGTAAGTAACCTAAAAAGTTATGCCTTTTTAGAGAAGGTTCATCATCTTCATTGCTAGAAGAGTTCCACAGAATAGACAATGGGTTTATTTTGAAGTGCTGGTAGTGGTATTTTAAAGAAAAGATATTTCAAGTATTATCTTTTAGAGAAAATGTCTCTTTACTATCTCCTCATTTCTAGGAGGAAAAACTAAGATAAAATCAAAATGGCTTTTGCACCATCCTAAAAGTAAAGGAAATTAGTACATACATTGGAATAAATGTAAATGTGCAAAGCTACAAAATCTGGCTCACTAGACTTTTTGTGATTTTTGTTAGAGCTTTACAAAATAATGACCATGTTCATCAAGACACTGAAATCCTTTTGGCTCAAACAGCAAGTGTAAAGCAAGTTACCATAAAGTTTTCTCAAGTACTGTATTTTGTTCTCTGTCTCACAGAGCCCCACATCACTTCTGTCGCCCCTACAGTGAGAAATGCCGCCAACCAAGAACTCTAAAATCTCCCGACACTAGATATGACAATTTGAGAGGTGGCCTTTATTTTTTAAATTTGGCATATAATATCTTCTGTCAAAATAATTACAGTCTCTTTGGAAAGGTTTTCCTGTTCTATCTGGATTTCTTTGTGCGAGGTTGTCCCCTTGTCATTTGGAACCATATCCATAACATTTTAATGGCAATTGCTGGACCTTCCGCTCTCCTGCTGAGCCTTCTCAAATACCTTTGACATTTTTTATTCCCCAGACTAAGCATGATGAACAATTTGGGTTGACAAACCATCCCAAGCAACTATATTTGTGACTGCCAAAAGTGCCTCAATCTTAGCTATTAAAGTCACTAAAATACTTCAAATTCAGAAGCTTATTAAATGTGTTTCAGGACTCCAACTATATCTGTGAAAAAAACTAAGTTACTTAAAAAAAACACAAAAAAAAAAAACCAAAAAAAAAACAACACAACACGACAAGCACAACCATAAATGTGTATCCTCTTTGGCAGGAATTTTGTTAAGTATTTTCCGGTTCTCTTCCATACTATACGTTGCTGTCTTCCTACTCCATCTTCAGCTAATTGAGTTTCAGACTAAAAATGGGATACAATATTAGTCTAATGTATTATGAGACTTGATATCAATATTTGCTTGCATTTATAAATCATCTAAATACTAGTAAATAAGGATAGAGGAAATCACCAAAACAGCTCACCTGGTATCTCAATCAATTAAAAGAAAACCTATCTAGTAAGGAATATATACAGTAAAAAATCAGGTTTCCTTTTGACTTTTTTTTCAATTATACTTCACACTACAAATACTCTAACTGTCTACAATTGAATTATAGAATTCTAGGAGCTGAATCTTCCCTGTGGCCAGTAAACCTGGCCTTAAAGGCTGGATAGGTGTTTCATAGAAACATCAATTTAATTCTGATTTGGCATCAGTCTTTTAATTCTCAATGAAACAGAAATTCTGAGAAAATTTTGCCCTAAAAAGACTGCAGTATTCCTGAAACAAAACATCCTAGAGTCATGTCAAATTAACTCAACAATTTGCTCCCAGGACCAGTGGAGCACAGAAGCCCTGAGAGCAGGGCAGGTCTCCTCCCACGCTGCTCCATGGGCAGCGCAACCGTGCCTCACCCAGGACTTCAAGGAGCCAGGAACCTCACGGATCTAACCTTAACACAGTTTCAGGATTCAGGACAGAGTCCCCTTGGCCACGTCGTGCCTTGAGGAATGAATTCAAGACATTCAGGGCCCACACCTCTGGAGCAAACTTTTCATGGGAAACCCTATGGGCCATGACCCAGAGTTTCGATTGTCCACGAATGGGACTGACCCACTAGTCTCATCCAGCGAAGGAAATCACTAACTTTCAATATCTGCTGGGTATTTCATTTTGTCAGAAAATTTCCTACCGACTCTCATTGCCAATTACTTCTCAAGCAGTAGGTAAATTCAAAGAAAAACAGCTCTGTGACTGCGAGCAGCCGCAGCACTTCCAGTGACTGCAGAGCCTGGCCAGGCCGCGGCAGCGCGAGTGCCATTCATTAGCGCCGTCTGGGTACTCACACAAAGCGGTGACACAGCTGAGCACCAGCCAGGAGGCTGCCCCAGGCAGAACATTTGGATATTTTCTTGAGCAGAGGATATCTGTAATCAGCTTTTTGTCAGAACCCAGTGTGCATCATGCATGGAAATCAATAGCAATTTCCTACTGCTGCCCAAGTCTTTATTATATTTATATTTTAAATTAAATAAAGCTTCATCTCAACTGCTGCCTATGACTATGTTCTGGTATACCACGTCATTTGAGAATCTATCTTTTGCATTTCTATGGGGTGACATATATAATCCCACATCTAAAATGCTTTAGGCAAAGACAAAAAGAGGAAAGAAAAAAAAAAAAAAAACAAAACCAAAACCAAAATACCACTATATAAAAGTTCATGGAAGTCAAATCATAATTTGAATTTTTTGTTTTCTCTAATCGGTGAAAACCAAGTTGAACTTAATCATACATTTCCAAAGGGAGTTTTCAAGCATTTTAAATTAATTAGGAATAATCTACCAAGGTCTTTCCCTTGGCCTTAATCTGCTTCTTGGAGTCTGAAAACACAACAGAGGATGTGGTTGGAATGTCACCTGGAAGAATTACTGGGCCCACTAAACAGTCATTCTCTTGGCTGTTACACTGAGCTGTCGGAATGAAAATGTTTTCTCTTCCTATCCTCTCATTTCAGTAGGGATCAATTTACATGGTGCACGTAAATCTGTGAAAGACAGATTGTACAAGAGATTACCTAAAAATAAAAGCTTCCTTGGTATTATTAAACTTTAAAATACATCAAAAATATGTATTTATCCTAAGCCAAAAGATGTGTACTCTTTTCATGTGTTTCTGTTAATCTGTCCTATGAAAACAGACTGATTTTTTCTAATTGTATGGTCTGTGAAGGTTTCTAACTAGTCCACTTTAGTTGAAATAGAAAGGGAGTTTTTCCTCACATTATTTTCTTAAAACCAACTTCAGTGTGTCTTTCAGAGGTCAAGTTTCAAAGGTCTGAACACCGACCCAAGAGACAAGCGATATGATCATTATTCTGGAGCACACTCGGCTTCAGAAGATGTCTTTTTGGTCAAACATTTTCAAAATAATCAAGAATCATCCATTAGCAAGAAAGTATTTCTAACAATTAACTGTAACTATAGAAGGAGGAGATCCTTTGTACAAGTTAACAAACAGAATACTCGTGGGAAATGCATGCCCTGTATGTCTGGACACCATCATGTTTCTACACTAAAAAAAAAAAAAAAAAAATTAAAATAAAACAGTCTCCCTTTTCATTCCATTCAATTCGGCTTCTTTGTATGTATACTTAACCATGAAATCCAGTGTTATTTCTGCAGCAAATAATCCCTTTATTGGTTTTGGGTCTTATCTACAGCATTAACATCCATCAGCAGCAAGTTTTACATCAGCATCATAAAAATGTTCTAAATTAATGTCAGCCCTTCACAGACACCGCAAATTACTGTCATAATTTATGCTGATGCAACACATATACATACACATTCATTACAGTCTACATTTTGTTTGCAATGTATGTTCCAAAATATTGCTTTCAACATCTAAATAGGTTAATGCTGATGGCCATGGAAAGTTGAACCAAAGCAGTAAAATTTCTGTACTTTGACCAAAAAGATATCGATCATCAGCACTTATGATCCAGATACAGAGTAAGGTAGAGGACTGAAAGTTGAAATATTCTGAGGAAATTAAACTGAGATATGCACAGTAGGGTTTAGATAAGGAAATATTCAGGTGAAGAGATGACAAGAATTTCTGGATTTTTTTGTATAGTGAAGCCGCTTAGGCAACGAGATCATATCGCCATCACTCTCTTCTGAACAGTGTCACACTGACTGCTTCTCACTACCATGCATTAGAAAAGTCTGATTAGGAACAACTTTGTGCCAGGGGGAGATGAGATGAGACAACTTCCCAGCTTGAATCTGTACTTTAAAATTGATGGGCATGTTCTTGGTTTAATGCTGAAGACTAGAATTGTACTAAATTCCTCTTACATTCTCTATATTTAAAGTATTCAGGTGGCTCAGATGAGAAAATACTTTTCTTGCTTTACGAAATACTGAGCTCTGTATGTACCCTGCCAAGGCAGAAATACAGGGGATTAAAACACCGGACATGGGTCCTATGCTTTTTTAAATTTTAAATATAATTTCTCAATTGGGGGCTTCAATACAGCAGTTATACACATTTACATAATATAAAACAATGTTTTCTTAATGGAACTTGATACCTGTGTACCTATCCTGCTGAGATGGGTTGAAAAATCAGAACCAAGGAGACAACAGTTCTATGTAAAAAGTTGTAAGACAGTGATTCTACAATACCGTAGTTTATTATCTATCCCTGTATAACATATATTCCAGAATAAAATACAAATACGTCTATCAAGAAAACAATATATCACAAAGGCTACTTTTCACTAAATGTTCCTGCAGTCTCTTTCAATTTCAGCAAATGTTTTGATCCCAACTTTCTTTCCAAATTGGCTAGGCTATCGATCAGACCTTTATTAAGTATGATGTAACTCTTCTACTGAAGGTAGTTTTCAGATGTAAGGTCATATTTCTTCCTTTATGCACATTAGTTTCTTTAAATTAGAGCATTTCATTGAAAAATATCGTGGCATAGCATAATTAGGAATATATTTAATCCCCATTTTATTGACGAAGAATGTTATAAACCTGTCATAACCATAATATAATAAGGGGTTTGTGTCCTTCAATTTTATATTGCCTCATTTTTGATACATGGACACAAACTAGTCTTGTAGTATTGCATGACACTCAGTGTAGAACTACAAATAATTCCCTTTCATTTACACAATTTGAATAAGAGCATAGAGTTCCCGTGTCTACAGAAAATATATTTTCACATCTCATGTTGTTGCTCAACATTACAAAATTATGTCTGAGGAACTACTAAATATTTCAAGCAAGTCCCAGAAAAGTCTGAAAATTCTTTCCAAAAGATGAAACATTCAGTAACTTAGATTTTATTAAATCTCAGTGTCCTAAATTAGATTATATTAAAACTCAGTGTATTGTAGAACAGACTGTAAAATGATTAGACTGCAGCTGGCAAGTTCTTAATGATTTCCAGGAGAAAGCTATCTAATGTTATGATTTTCAGTCACTGACACGCCAAAATTGCTTCAATTATTTAAAAGGAGACTTTTTAAAAGTGCTTTAAACATATTTGATTCTTTGCTGTTTTCACATATGAAGTTAAGATTTAGGAAGAAATATATATTTCTTTTTAAAAAAATGTTCAGTATAAAGAGTAATACAACAACTTTAAAAAGAAAAAAAAACAAAGAAAAACAATAAAGCATGTTTGGATGTGCAGAGCCATCTGTGATCAAAGCAACATATCACCATGATCAATGGCTACAGTATTAATCGATGTTAACATTGAGGTTTTATTACTTTTGTAACATTAAAACTATAGTTGAGTTAGAAACTCAGCTCCCCAATTCACCCTTTACCGGAACATTTACATTTTTAACAGAAAATCTTCCCTTCCCCATGCCTAAAGCAGGCTGTCTTCTCTCGCCCACAGATTTCCACCCATGGCTCTAATGACAAGAGCCCTTATGGTCCGACTAGGCTGCTACAGAGTCTGACCGTGAATCCAGAACCCAAATTTCTGAGACTGGACAGCCTTGCCCTAAGTGGGAACTGCTATTTTATACGGGTTTTCTCACTTAAGGAAATGAACAGGAGCATTTTTTAAATTCTGGGCTCTGTATTTACTACAGATCCACAACTCTCTAGGCTAGTGTTCTCAAAGCACTGAATCATCAGTTCCCCCATGAACTCACTGCGATTTCTTTTTTTTAAAGAACCCAGCTCATGTATTTATCCTGGGCTTGATCCTACGTCCCCTGAATGCCCAGCACGGAGGAATGCACTGAGCATCCCACAGCGCTCCGTTAGCAAGTCCACACTCTGAGCTGAGGGAGATACATCAGGGAGAGAACTACAACCCAACAGTACTACTCTAGTTACTGCTATAGACTGTCATAGGTATACTGTCTGGAATATTAAAGAATAAGTAGAGGGAATTTAGCTTTTTGAGGAAAATAATGAAAGAAAAAAAAAAAACAAACAAACAAACAACAAAACAAACCAAAAAGGGGCTTTGCTGTGCCATCAAGTGTACCTACAATAGTATATGGAGACAAATGTTATTTTACAGCTTAAAGGACCTCCATATGTTACACATGCTTTAGAAGGTAATGGGTATCAATGACATCATACACTGAGAACTTATATTACATTGTCTAAAATGAGTGGGAAAAAATCACTACAGAAGCCAAATATGTGGGATTATTGATGCAAACAGCTCATTCTACAAGCTACAAGTCTTCTACTTGTTATACTTTTTTATCAATAGTTCAAATATGAAGCTTTTCCACTTTTTTTTTTTATCATGGCCAGGATTTTTGCAAAGGTACAGGGATTCAACTAGCTAATGACAATGAAGCCAAAATTACAACATACCCATCAGCCTTTGGCAGATCTAGGTCCAGAGATTTTGCACTATAGAAAGAAAAATAATAATAGTGAAATCTGCATTACTACATCTGAATCTAGAAACTTAACATCAGGTTTTAAAGATAGAGTTGGTGGGCAGATTATCATCATAATTCTTACTGATTTCATACAGCATTGCACAGGCATTTACATTTTATATTTTAACATAGCTACCAGGAAAAAGCTACTGTCACCCTGTTACAAGGAGAAGACTCAGACATGGTTCTAAATCAAAAATAGTTTGCAGCATCATTACAGGTTTTTGCAATTTACCCTTCATTTATTATTTAGGTAATAAAGTGTGTTTGGTTACTTTATAACATAAAATTAACATGTCTCATAACATAATGCAGCTTGTATTACAGTGTAATTTATGGGTTTACACTTACATGTGCTTACACATCTTTTGTTTAGCACCAATTTCTGTGTGATTTAAAGCAGAAATGTCAGTGTGACAGACAGCTGGTCAGTTGTTAGCCAAATTAATCACAACATAATTTACATTCAGAAACAACTAGCAAGGAGGGAGAGCTCTAGATACCAACTGCTCATGAGATGTAAAGAGTTAAAGAAGCTAAAATGGGACTAACACCAGAACATTCTTCTATCCTGTGGAGTGGCACTGGGAGATGAAAAACAGACATTTCTGAATCTCAGACGTGGAGCTCAGTCTTAGTCTTAGTTCAGTTCCAGGTGAGACAGGTATGCAGCTGATTCTTACAGCGTTTACTCACCAAGTGAGACTGTAACTTTTCCCTCGCTTTGCTCTTAAATTCATGTTTCAAATTCTACATTTTTTGGTAGCTACTTACAGAGTGTGTTTGCAGAGGTATTCTAAAACCCGATACTAACTGAATTTCAATCCTGGACCTAAATAAAACATACTGTAACCTAAAATCAAAGAAACCAGTAAGTTAATTTAAATGAATGTGTTAGCTCCTTGTGATGAGCCCAGAATGCAGCTAAACAGTCCAAATAGCATCCAGATAGACAACATTTTGGCCAGCATTTGTTGCCCAAAGCTTCCAAAAGTTAACTCTTCAGAGATTTGTTTTTCAGTTATGCAATAAAAAAATAACTTGGCTTCAGTTTAACCCTTAAGATAAGAATACATTTGTTTGAAAAGGGCTGGAGTCATTCCAGGAAATTCAGCTAATCTGAAACTCAGGCTAGTTCTACCTGGGTGCTTTCAAGAGGATTAAAGTGCTCAACTCTTGGGCACCCACTTTTGAAAATGCTGACAAAAATCTGTGAATGCACCTGTGGGACAGATACCAATCCAAAGCCTATCACATAATTTGGAGGCCTGCAGAGAAAAGTCTCAGACATTTTGCTGAAAGATTGAAAAAAGAGCTTGGAAACGGAGGAGAAAATAGGATTGTTTTTAAATTCCACTAAAACCCAAAGAACGTTCAGGTAAAATTGGTAGAATTTTGAACAACTTCTGTTTTCTCAATCAATTTACACATCCAAACAGCTACAGCCCTGATGCCATATGGTATGTCTGCCACTGAAATTCAATGTCCAGACTGATTTTTATCCCGTCATTACTTATTAGACATAATTACCATTTTCACTTGATCACTTGTATACACAAAGGCTGATGGGAGAGATGATGTTTCAAGTGTCTAACTGCTAGGAAGTGATTTTAAATAAATAGAAAAGGATAATAAAATAACAACAATGATATCAAACCCTATAGATGTCCGTAACTATTATTATCTTGATATGCAGCTGTCCTCAGAAAATTGCATCAAATTGTGTCCCTGGTTAAAGTCACGCAGCTGCCCTGAACTGTATTGTTCAATTAACACAAGTGCAGAATTTGGCCCCAACAGAATGTTTTATTCTTTTTCTTGAAAGGACAAGTTTCTGCAAGCACGGGTACAAAACAAGAAAGGAAATGAAGTGATTTAAATGTGATGCTATTTGTAGCTACCCGGGTGAAGTTTGAATCAAGGACGGGTTTAAATACGTCTGTGTTATAAATCCACGATAGCGTGTCTAATCTAGTGCTACTTCTGACACCGGGAAAAGCTACTCTGTGCAAAGCAGGCTTCATATATCTGGGGATGTCTTGTAACAAACACTCCTCAGTATGGAAAAGAGCCTCAGGACACACCTTACTTTTCTTTCTTTTTATATAATAGCAGTTTTTCCAAGCAAATTGAAATTAATAATATTAAGCTTAAAGACCATGATTATATTTCACAATCACTACAGAAAACATAAAACTGTAATAAAATACATCCAGTGTGATAAGTGTAATTACTACATATGAAAATACGAATGAGTCAGACTTTTAAGATGTAACTTTACGTGTCCATCACATTAGGTTTTAAATCTGAGTGGCCTCAATGCCATCACAATTTCCATTATAATCAATATTATAATCAAGTTGTCTAGGGCCAAAAAAAGGCTCGAGAGACCTCTGCCCTGCCAGCTGCGGGACTGCTCCCCGACCTTGGGGATCAGGCAGGCTTCCTGGCACCCTGACAAACATTCCTAAATCCCCAAGCCTCCCTCTCCTCCCGCTGCCATCATGAAACACAAGGTTGCTGACAGGTTGCTTTCCCTTCTATTCAGCTACAAATAATCTCTGTTCCACTTTCAAACCTGGACCCTCCCCAGCCCACTGTAGCTAGTGGTGGTTGTAGTCAGCTTCATTCATTAGCCCCTTTTCTGGAGAATACAGGGTTTGCATTAAATAACAGTGATGCTTAATACAGACAGAAAAGTGCTACTTTTATAGCTGAGGCTGTCTATTCCAGGGGGTTTAAGGTGATTCTTCTCTATAATCAGTGTAGTGCCTGAAATTTTAGGTTACACACTGTGAACTACTCAGAAAATATGTTTTCCCACTGTTAAACTTAATCCTCAGAAAGCAAATGTGTTAATGTAGCTGGTAAATCACTAACACGTATAAGCCCACAGGAAAGACATTGCAATGGGACAAATAAATAAAGGGCTAGTTATTATTATTCTGTTTTTCAATATGCCTGACAAGCATTCACTGCATCCCATAAAGCAAATCACTAGGGATTTGACTTTGGAGACTCACAGAGAGGGGTAGGAAATACATAAAATGGGCAGTGTTATCCATCAGTGACAATCATGAAGCTTCATGAATATGTAAGCCATTCAGTTTTAAGCCTTGTGCAGTTCATAGTTGGCTTTGCTTATTCAAAACCTGCATGCTCCTAGCTGGGTACATTATGTTTGTAGAGGAATTAGAAACAAAGTATTAAATAACTATCATTTTAATTCAGAAATTATTTTCCCAAATAAAAAAACAAACACAATAAGCACTAAAAGGTTTCAATTATTACTGATTAATTGAGTCTGACTCCCCTAAGGTCTCAGTGGAGTACTTGAATTATTTGCATAATTAACTTTTGATAGCCGTATTAAGGCTTGGCTCCGTGTCGTGGTTTAAAGCCAGCCAGCAGCCAAACACACCCCATAACCACTCCTCTGCCCATGGGATGGGGGACAGGATTGGAGGGGTAAAGGTTAGAAGGCTCATAGGCTGAGATAGAAACAATTTAATAATTGAAATAAAATAAAATTATAATAATAACGATAATAATTATAGTAATAATAGAATATACAACCAAGCGATGCATAAGGCGATTGCTCACCACCCACTGACCAGTGCCCAGCCAATTCCCAGCTAGTGATCCCAGAGAAGAGAAAAATCCCCAAACCACAATCCCAGAACAGGAGACCCAGCTTCCCAGGTAACTCTCATCTACATACTGAGCATGATGTTACCTGCTGGGGAATATTTCCTAGACCCACTGCGGTCCCCTGCTCTGGCTATGCTTCCTCACAGCTTCTTGTGCACCTGCACACTAGCAGGACATGGGAAGTTGAAAAGTCCTTGATTTCTCAGCAACAACTAAAAAACTCAGTGTATTATCAACATTTTCCCCATACCAAATCCCATACTGAATCCAAAACACAGCACTATTCTAGCTACTAAGAAGAAAAAAATAGCTATCCCAGCCAAAACGAGGACACTGCAACTTGAACTCTATTAGAAGTAAAACTTGTTTTTATTGGGAGCGTGGATAAAATAAAATAACAACCTATAAAATGAAAGAAGAAGATAATCCTAGGGAACTACATCAGCTGAGGAGTTACAAGTCTTGCACAAAGCAAGGTTAAGTCTAATCTCCAATTTGTGGAGCCAGACCAGAAGCCAAGGAATCCTCTCTTCTCCAGTCCCAGAGCATAGGCAACTGGCATCTTTTGGGTTTCACTGACAAATGATACCTCAAATTAAGACACCAGCATCCCAATTTAGACAGCAAAAACGCAAGGGTGTGCAGCACTGGCACCTTGAAACACCAGCGCAGGCACGGTAACGAAGGTTGCTCCCTGAGTCAGTGGTGGAACTGTACGGAGAGACAGCCGGGCCACTACGGCCACGGGAAGGCAGCTCCTAGAGCACCGGTCACGGGCGCAGGTCATCTGCCAAAAGGAGTTCTGACACAATCTGCTCTTTATAGTTCAGGACTTAGAAAAGAAACTAACCGCTTGTACATGAAGCCAGCCTATATTCATAGACACTGTACTTGTCGTTTTCTTTGTTCATTCCCAAAATGTGTTTTAACCTGAAACTCTTTCTTACAGACACAAACACACACACACACTCAACCCTACACTGAGAACAGTCTCTTACCAAGAACTATTCAAGAAGCACTTGTAGCCCTGAAACTTTAGGCAAGGACTTCCATGTGTTCTGTTAATATATGACAGGAACTGCATGTGCTGCATGGAATGAGGCACATAAATGTGAATTCACGAGACCAAGCAGCAGATGGTAAAACCAGATTGGCCTCTTCCTTCTCATTTCTGTTAATCTCTAGCTGGTATATTTGAAGCTGCATAAAGAGAAACGGTAGAGTTGTTATGAATCTAAAGTAATGCATTAATAATTCATCTCCTAGAATTCCTTGGCTGGAAGGAAGTAAAATACAAAGTTTATTATTTATTTCAGCATGTTGTGGTTATAGCCTGCAAGTGAGAACTACAGAAAAAGATTACAGGGGAGCACAGAAGTTTTAAATAACAAGAATTAGTGAAGTGATTATATAGAACAGTGCTTGAAATGTTTCCAAAATAGTAAAGATTATTTTGCTGTGAAATGTGAATTCTCACTTTGTTTTAACTCTTGATCAGTTTTTAGAGAAGAATGATTTTATCCTAGCGTCTTGATTCTACTCAAATCCTATACTCATGTTCTTTCTCAGAGGAATGACTTAGCTTATGGAAATCTGGCTGTGTATGTTATGTTCCTATATTCTGGATTTACTTTATCTGAGGTCTTTGAGCCACAGTAGAGGTAACAGGTTAGTAGGAAAAACATTTCCAGAGCATCTAAGATAGAAGGGCTTTGACTCCAAGCAAGGTATTTCAGAGTAAATGGAACACAAGCTAAGTAACTGATTAAAGAAACACAAGATAAATGCTAAATTTCATTAAGAACTTTACAGAACACTATATAAAAATAAACAAAAGAACCCAAATAAACTATTAAGCTCAATGTATTTTTCCACTGTTTTTAATAAAAGTGAGTAAATGTCTGGAGGTAAAACAAACAGAACATGTAAAACCTCTCATAGTTGTACACATAGGTTTTACTAGAGAAGAACATTTTACAGCAGAGTAAGCAGATACACACCTCATGTAAAATTAGTCCAACAGGCTTTAAAAACCTGCTACTAAAATTCCAAGAGTTTCTAGTAAAATAAGTGATTTATGACCTCTGCTTTCAGACAGATGCTAAAACTGGATTTGTTCAGCCCAAGTCTCATGGTGAAAAAAAAAAATCAATGATGGATTTCAGTGAATGAAGCAGTTTGGTAAAGATTCATGAGCTTTATATATAGTGATATAAAAATCAGTTGTGTGCGTAAGGATCCACTCCCTTGACTGTCCTTCGTACACTGAATAATAATGCCGTCTGATACTTATTTAGTGGTTTTAATATTCTGGAAAAGAGTAGTTGCTTCACAAGATTGCACCTCTGGGAGCAACGTCAGGTAAATCCGCACACCCACCGCGTTGTCGCGCTGGGATGGACCGCACCAAGTTTAAGGGTCGTGGTTTACATCCTCCGTGCTGCTTCGGAGGGAAGAACGTGGGGGGGGTGGCCAGTGGCTTGGTCTGCCTTCCTTCCACCACCACCAGGTTTCTTCTGCTGTAGTAATATGCAAAACATGCAACAAGATGGGCAGTGGGCTTTGGAATTTCCCCCGTTTGTAAGTACCGCGCTGCTCCAGGGTTGAACTAACCCTGAGAGTCCCCCTGAGCTGTCACTAACAGGGAAACCTCTTTGTCCACAATGGTTTGCAGGCATGTAAGACAGTGCCCTGAAGGACCTTCTTATCTAAACTCTTCCCATTTGGAAATGTGAATTTTTTTGTGTTCTATTAGTGGCATTTCTCTGAAAAAATACTTAAAAGAAAAACTTGGAATCTAAAACTATAAATGCAGTATAATTGCTTTTGAATATTCAGTGATCTCCAGGGTACTGCTGAAGATAAGAGTGGCTCAAACTATATACTTTTTATTCCCACTGTCTCGCAGACCTAGTGCCACACAGAGCGAAAGCCTCTTCCTACCCTGCTTCTCATGTACAGTCCGTAACCAGGCTTGGTCTCCAGCACCTTGCACTTACAACTGCCAGGGAAAAATCTCAAGGCAATGGGGCAGCACAGATGAAATGCAAACTCTGCATCAAGACACAGGAGTCAAGGGCCATAACTTGGATTTTATCACCATTCAGGGTGATTTAAGCCAGAAAGTAAACCAGATTTTTAACCGACTGCTTCGTCTATTTGTAAAGCGAATACATTTGCCTCAAAGACATTAAAACATACAGCAGGTCTCCAGATACATATAAATTATTCATACAATAACAGATACACCGCAGTCAGCACACTATTTACGCAGAAAGAATCTTTCCGTTTTTTCCAGATCTGAATCTTCTAGGCAAACAATTTCAGTTAATTTTGTCTGCAAAATAGAGACAAGGTTTACCTTACTACTGCAAAGGAACCTCTCTGTTTCAGACTATCTTTCCTCTAACATCTAAATATTTATATGCAATGTATCTTTCATGTAAATATTTAGAGTTTCATCCCAGGCAGAAATGAAGAAAAACATCGAGAAAATGGCTTTTTTTGATTAAGATTTGGGATGAGAAAGATGTGCAAAAGAAGAAAAAAGAAAAGATATTTCTAAAGCATCAAATTAGCCTGCAAGTATTCACTCTTTGGTAGGTCTGTATCCCCCTACAGTACCTGTTTTGTATAAGATAACTGACTACTGCCATTGCTCGCTAATGCCATCCCTTTAATTCAGGCCGCCTTTTCCCATTTTTAGTACCCTTACACAAATGTGACTGGCAGTCTAAGCAGAAGGTCACGTTCAATAGTTTCTGTCATTTCTAATATTTTCCTTAAGTTGCAACTGGTGTCACACTTTCACCACCTTACTTGGCAACAGAGATCTCTCCTTGGGACAGATTTCTTGTATGAGGATGCTTTTAGTCTATACTTGCTTTCCTTTTGGCTTTTTTCTACCTACAAAATGCAAAGCTCCATGTAGATTTCACTGGATACAAAATTTCCTGCCTAAACTCAGAAATGACCTCTCTATATGCTGATAATCACAGAGGGAATAAACCAGACACTGAGCCATCATAACTTTTTTTTTCATTAGTCATTACCTTTGAACTACAGTCCTAAATTTTTTTAAAAAAAAAAAAAAAGGTTTTTTGCTCATCCAAATCAGAAATAATCCTTTAAAAATGGTTGTTTTGTTTCCTCCATTCACATCTGAGCTGGGGGAAGAACAGCTCAGAGGCAAATCAGAACACAGTGTTGTTGTTTCTGTGTTACAGAAATGCTGTAGGACTATGTCCCTATACTTTGCCCTAGAAATACACTCGTAGAACAACCACACTGTTGTCATTCCTTTTCAGAGGCCCACAGGTTATTAAAAAAGAGAATCATATTTATCTGTGAAACTGTTTGGGAGCATCTTTAACTGCCTATAAAATGCAATATTAAAAAAATCTGACTGTTTTTACTAACTGGTATCACCATTATGGCCTCAGACCACTTACAGTGTGTCTGTTTCCACATTATATTGTTCCGAAAATTAATATCATGGAAACATAAAAAATGAGTAATTGCAGTAATATCAGTAGATTTGCTGCTGGTACTGGGTATGCTAACCAAGCTGTAAGATGGGATAGATGGTATTAGATTTTGATCCAAACACATAGCTGAAGTTCAGCATTGTCTTCCCCCGAATAGGAATTACAGCATTCGATTCCATGATGGGCAAAGAGCTTTTTCTGGTTTTATGAAATCAGACATTATTAAAACACAGTGCGCTTTCAATGAGAGCCCAAAGGCACAACCATTTAATTGTGTCCCTCTGCTGGAGGGGTTTTCACATCTCTAATTATCGTGTCTCTAATTATCTGGTTTGCATCTCCAGATACAGTCAGACCTGGCAAGTACAGCTCCACCACCCCGCTAGAGCTCACTCACCCCAACATGCATAAGCAGGATCAAGCAGATAATCTTTCCATTTGTATCCCAGTTGCAGCACATCTGTTCTCAGCAGTGCAAGGTTCATGAATTTTAGTAGGAAAATAATAAACAACCCCACTAATGATGACTAAGCAAGGAGTTTTGTGAGGAACAACGCTCAGAGTCACCTGCAAGTGTATGGGGAGGAGGGAGGTTATCTTATATAAGCCCAAGGTATGGATTTACTAAACATAAATGTACTTGATACTGAACATAAGAGGGTAAACGTGCAAAACTGCCCTTGGTATTGCTCTGTTATTGTTATGATTTTGCAGGCAATAACACAGGGTCAAACAAGCAATATAAAGGAATACAACTGCTTTTACTGTTAAATTCTTTTTTTTTTCTATTTATCAGAGTCTTCTTTCAAACAAAATAAGATAAATAAATTAGTCAGAACATTACTCAGATAAAAAGATCAAATTGGTTTTAGGTTTGTTTTACCTTTTCTATCTTAATCCTGGTTTAGAAGTAGAAGATTTTCCCTGTGTGGTTTCCTAGCATACCTTGTAAAGTTCAGAAATTTGAAATTAAGACTATTTTATCCATGAAAAATTCAAATCTGTCAATCAGAAACTATTAAAGATAAAAAAACGCTGCAAATATTATTGTGAGGCTTTGAGCAGATACATTACCAAGAACATAATACTTCTGAGAGATCTGAGACTGATCAATCAAGAATTTGAAAACCTAATCTTTCATAAATGGAGTTGCATATAAATTAAAACAACTGCATAAGAGAATGGGTCACTTCTACCTGCAGCACAGGTGCACTGAAGGCAATGCATTGGAAGCTGGCCAGTGTTGCACAACAATCTGCCTCGCTCTGCAGTTTCCAGCAAACGATTGTGAGCTGCTCTGGTGTGCAGACAAGGTGCCTTTCATGCTTACAAGCAAAATCTCTACAAAGTTTTAACTGGTGAGCAAAGAGAAAGTTTTGTTCAGAAACAGGCTTGCTCATGATGCTCAGCTAAACAATTTCACCTTTTGTGCAGGCTCAGTGCTTTATCAAAGCTCAAGGAGAATATTTTGTAAAATTCAGTGCCTATTTCATGTTCAGATCATTTAAATTTTGCCACGGAGATTCAGAGCTTCTGCACAGGGCCCAGTATCGGTGAGATTTAGAGGCGAGTCTGTTGAAGAGCAACAGAAATTCAGTCTTTCCCCCGATAGAGCTCCATGGGGGAAAGGGAATTACCAGGGACTTTCCATCTCCTGAGTTTTTATGGTGCAGTCTCAGAAAAGTACTAATGACTCCCTTCAGCTTACTGCTGAGCTGACAAGCCTCCTCACCACCCAGCTGAGATGGCCATTGTACAGATGGGGACATTAAAGTGCAAGAAATTAAAACTCATATTTCAAAAATGTCTCAAATTTCATGACTTGATTTTCCAAGGGTGTTTTTGGTTTTTTTTTCTACAAATCTAGAGTGTCCTTTAAGTAGTAGTTAATAGGAGAAGCAGGCCTTCAATCCTCTTGATTTCAGAAAAAGCAAATGGCTAATATTAGATACCTGTCAAGCATGGAGGAACTAAAAATGAAGGTCATATTTGAAAACAGGAACTTCACTCATTTGCTCACTGTCCAGTATTAAATTAATCGGAAAGAATGGTTTTGTTTCCCATGTTTTCTGTACACACAGCTGAAATTACTTTGTCAGCAATGTAAATGGCAGAGAATGGTTCAAACCTTGCACTGAAAAACAATAACTATTTTCTAACCTCTTCCAAAGCATCCAGGCATTTCTTGCTCACATAAGAGCATAAAAGCTTTCCCATGGCTGGAAATGATCAGTATGGTTATGAGGCTCTACACGTGATGTGACACAAATTCATTTTGTACAGCTTGTGATCTATGCATTGCTGTCACAGTCAATATTTTGGTATCTCCACAGATGAATACACGGTTCTTCAAGTGCCAAGAGAAACACCAGCTAATATCTAAGGAATGGAACATTGAAAATCTGTAGGAGGTTTTACATTTGCAGCTGCAGACACACATTCCCATCACAAGGAAAGCTGGAATGGTAATTCAGCACCAGCTTTGCATTGCTAACAGTCTTGCATCAGCTGAGGAGTTTATCTAAATTGGTGACCAGGGGCCATAAATGACATAGAAGAATTTTGTTCTTCTCCCAATGGAGAATCCTCAGGTTTGCCACTCTATTTAAAGTGATAGCGATGATATTCATTACACTTCTAAATGTTAGTAGACTATTTTCTTTAATACCATAATCAGTTCAGTGGCACATTTTCATGGGCCAGATGGCATTCCTTATGCTTTTATTTCTCAAGGATAATATCTACTCCAAACAAAGAGCCCAAGCTCTCCTTATTTCAGCTATCCCACACTAGCTTTCAAAAAACAAAAAATTATTTTCATGAGCCGATTGCAAACACGCCATTCTATTACTGAACTGCATTAAGTTATTGAAGAATACTACATTTGGAAAGTTTCTACCAAACAGGTTTGTTTTCATTTGAGTCTTTATAAGCATATTTTGAAAGAGCAACTCTCAGCAATGAAACACGCAAGTTCAGAAACTGAGAAACCCTATTTAATAAACTTGAAAGAGTCTATATTACATAGCGCACTGAATTCCCTCCTGATTCTAAGATGAGACATACTGTTTCACTTTCAAAAGACTCAACTGCTTCACCTTTCCCTCATTTGCATGACTTCTGTGCTCAGCTTGGAAGTTGAAACTTAAAATAAATTTAAAAAAAAAAGAAAAAGAATCTTGACTTTACTCTTTTCCTTCCAAATAAAACCTTTTTTGTATAATCAGCCCATTTTTCAGAGATTTTTTTAATATGGAAGTTGTCTCTATTTGGTTTTGTCTCTCTGCATTTTTTTTTATTTAATGCTATATCCAATGTACTTTGTAACTTCTTTCTTTAGGAAAAAAAAGTGTAAAAATAAAGACAACGAGAATTATAAAGTATCCATCTCCCAAAACCTTTTTCTTCTTTTACATCCTATGCATGTGTAATAGCAAAAACATCCCTGCTAAGAATACTACATTTCAAATTGAAAACACTGGCAAAAATCCTACTGGACGCCAGCAACCCACACTTTCACAAACCTGAAAAATGCAGCGCATTTAAAAACAAGAGCAACAAAACAGAACTGTAGTTTAATCATCAATAAAACATACTAGTATAAAAAGAAAGGTCCAAAGCAAAAGGTTAACATCCATACTCCAAGATATAATGCAAGTGGCTGATAATAGACACTGAAGGAATCAATCAGAGAGCCAGTGGGGTCACAGACATCAAGAACATACTCTTAAATACAAATTCTGAAAAAAAGAACCAAGCGAGGCATACGCTCAGTGCGTTATACAGGTAGTACAACCGAATATCTATTCATAAAAGGAAGAGATGTTTCTTAATTCTTTGTGCTATGTTTAAAACAGAGCACTGAAGTATAAAACATATTTTTATCTTACCTGACTGTGAACAAAAGGGAATTGCAGAACCTGTAACAAAAGATGTAAGGAAGCATCTGGAAAAATTTAAGTTTTGAATCAACAGGCCCAGTAATTAGCTGAAAAGCTCTCTGAACTACTGGTAATTTTTTAACAAACCTAAAAATCTGAGGAAATCCTCAAGCAGAAAAAATTCCCAGTGTTGTTGCAGTGTTTGCAAGCAGTAAAATGGTTGGGAACTGGAAATCTGGGGAACTGGGAACTGGTCAGCCTTATGCAAAGCCTAGAACAAGGAACCTGTAACTAGCAAGACAGATTCAGTCATCAATGCCAGTCCACAACCAAAATATGATGTGATGTTTTCCTAGCAAGCTGGTCCTGTGAAAACAATCTGTTCTCTTTTCGGAAAGGTGCATAGCAGCTTGATAAAGACAGCTGTGCCAGCACAGTCCGCTTGGGCTTCTTCGAGAAACTTGACTTAAAAGGTAAAGTTTCCATGTGGAGTATTAAAAAGAATATAAGTCGTATTTTTAAAACTTGTTTAAGAGATCTCTCAGTGTATAGGCAAGGGCAGCCCACCAGTGTAGCTCACAGCATGCCTTACTAGAATAAAACCCAACTCTAAATCCCCCAGTGATGGAGCAGGAGGCCTGCCTCCTTTCTTCAGACAGCCTCTGTTCACGGACTGAACAGTGACTCCATGCACTCACTGCCAGAAATTCTGCAGTGTTTTTAACAGAGATATAAAAAAGATCCAAAGCTTTCCATAGGACAGTGTGAAATGAAAACAGTATTTCTTCAATTGCTATAGTGAGTTCCATGGCAAAATGCTTTGTATGTCAACTCACTTTTCTACTGAAGAAAAAAATGACAGTCCCCTGACTGAAAACATTTTTCTTGTTCTGTTTTGTTTTTTTTTTCTTCTGTGGATATTAGTTGCACTTAACTAATATAACAATGTTCTACTGTAATCCAGTCTCTAACTTCAGCAGCCTAAGGCAAGGTCCTCAAATGTTCATTAGAAGATTTTAGGGAGTTAGGAATAATATTATTACAGCCATTTTCATTCTTCTCAGTCCTGGAGAAGCTCAATTTGACTTGTTCCTGCTCTAATTTACAATTAGAGCAATTCCAAGGCTGTTTCAGATACACACTAGATTCACATCAGTCTTTGACTGGCTTTTGCCAACAAAACACAAGGTGAATAAACTTCACATCTCCTCTTCCCATACCATGGCAGGCACTCATAAACAAAACAAAACCCAATACTTCAAGAGCATAAAAGAAGGTGGCACTGAGGTGGTTGTATTAGCTATGCCCCTGCCACAGATCTGTCCTGAAGTGGGGAGACTCCTTCTGCCTATTCCCAGCAGTTATCCGGCTCTTTAGGACCACACAAGGACTGGATCAAGGGATGAAAGTTTGTCCAAAATACTGGAAGTGAGCTATATGTAGATAGCAAATGCTCAGGTCAGCATGTTGACTGGCTTTAAAATTAAGAGAAAGTGTTTTTTCTGACCATATGAAAAATGTTATTTAAAAAAAAAAACAAAAACAAAAACCAAAAAAACTCCCCCAAAATACAGAAGTCATTCTCATTCCTCAAAAAGCTTTTGTCAGAAGATGGTACCACATCAAACACTAATGTCAAATCCCAACCATTAATAGACAGTCATTCCAAGAGAAATGTTATAAAATGATGTTGTTTGGAAATACACTACACAAAAATATAGTAATGATCAAACACTAAAGGAAATTGCAGAAGCCATCTACACACCCAGGAAAATTACTTCTTTTGCAGGAAAAATGTGTTGGTTTCCTACTTAATTTGACATCCACTGTCCTTAACAAAGGCATCCCTGGATATGCATATTCATAGGAACACTCTGCCTATTGTTGAATATGAAACACAGATCGTTTTGCCTTTCCAGCCAATCTGTCTTTGTAAACCTCAACTTTCACCCGTTTTATTGACCTGCCTGTGTTATTCAAACACCAGGAGTAAAGATAGTTTAATATTGCCACAGAATTTGCAGCATCAGACTATGTCACTGTTATAGAACAGGCCAGGAACTCAGCTATAATGGAAAAATTAGAACCCACCAGGCTCAAGAAATAACCACATTCAGCAGATGTTTAGGAATATTATCAACTGCTAAAAGCCAGCATCTGAACCTAAGCAGCAAGAGATCCATGTCCCCTTTTCAGTTACGCTAAATGTTATTTTAGGTGCCTGTGAGTTTTTCTCCCTCCACATTCTCTTAGTCTTTCTGCACCCTCATATTATACATTAACACTTCAATAAAAATCGTGATAAAAACCCAGAAGGTCTGAACTTGATGGATGAGGATGCAAAGAAGGGTGAAAAACTGAATGTAAAGTAGCCTCTTCCTGCTAATCTGCAGCTGAACTACCAATTTAAAGGGGTATAGTTCAAAATTGTGGAAAGGGTTGAATTTTAATAGAACTAAGTATATGTCTGTGATACTTTAGAAAATATATTAATGCAAATGGGGAAAATAGGTATTTCCTCTGTAATGTAACTCTCTAAAATCTACCATTCATTAATCCCATTACAACATGATAACGGCAAGATGATATTTACTCAAATAAGATTTGGACCACTTGTCTACTTAAGTATGTGTTTTGGTGCTCTTAGGAGCAAATTTGTTCCCAGATGACAAGAATGTTAGAAAAGATACTTCCTTCCAAAAACCTCGTATCATTATTTTAACAGCTTTCAAATGCATTGAATCCATCTCAGACTTGCAGCTCAAGTTCTACAGCCTATTATTTTGAATACATTCAAATTGCAACACTATAAATTTTAATGTTAAATGAAAAAAAATACGGTCACATCACATTAACATTACCGGCTTTACTATTCAGACTTTTTCCACTGTTTATTTTAATAACACACTTTCAGTCTGTAATACAATGCATTGAATTTTTTACTTATACCTAAGTAATTTCCATCAACTCTTCCCCTCACACAAAAAGTGTTGTGGTATAAAAACTGATACATAGATATTTAGTATTAATAGGGAATTATTTCATCGTATCAGTAAAACTGGTATCCAGAGATTACTGAATATTGTTGTAACATGTATACACAAAAAATAAAAGTAATTTGAACATGGTACCATCATTTCCTTCCGTTTTTCAAGATGTAAATGTGCAATTAACCTGCACTCCATTTTTCAAGAAAAAAAAAGTATTTCTGGGCTGTAATTTGTTGGGTGAGAGGCAGCTGGGGTCAAGCTGGACGCTGTGCATTTGAAGTACCACGCACAGAACCAGAACGTGCGATGGGAGGCCTGAAATTCTGTTGCAGCTGCTGCGGACACAAAAGTGATACACAGGAAACCGCCAACAGATCTGAGAGCTGACCATGCACTTCCACTTACACGATATGGCTGAAAGGAACATCAGTACCTCTGGACTCCTAATACATTTTGGTCGCCCCAAAATTTGTGTCTTTATACATGCCCATGATTGAAATCCTTCAAATGCTCTAAATAGGATTTATATTTAGTAAAATCTACCACACTGAACAAAGCAGATCATGCAGAATATTCCAGAAAGAAAATAAAAAAGAGTTTTCATAAATCCTGAGAAACTGAAGAAATCCAAGAATGATAAAATTAAGAGGCAATGGTTAACATGGAGACAATGAGCTCTGAAACTGCATTACTAAGATTGGATCAGATTACAAATCATTTTGTTAAACACAAAGAACTTTAGAACTAAAATGGTATTTTTCTTCAAATTAGATTTGCTTTGTAGGCTCCTTCAGGAGTCAGCACAAGGCTAAGTCTGAAGAAAATCAGTTTGGTAATTTTAAGATAAAAACACTTAAAGCAGCAAGTCATGGGTCTGATTCAAGTCCGAATGGATAAATTCAAAGCCGGGGGTTCCAGATCTTCCCAGCACGGCTTTAGCTTTGACTGATTCTAACAATGCTACACGTACATGAATAGGAAAGGGATGGAGTCTTAAAACACTGGGCCATTTTTACCCTTTGGATAGTTAAGATTCAAACTACAATAAGTGCCAAAAAAAGCGCTAATCTTTAAGATAGATAGCTATTACTTTTTTAAAATGTTGAAGTATTTAAAACTGACAAGCAAGTCAAGTAAATGGACAGACACACAATATTATAATCAAATGGTCAAACCCAAATCACTGCCACATACACCCACAGTATTATTTTACTTTAATTAAAGCCAACCTTTTTTCTCAGCCCAAACAATACCAGTAGTCCCCAGCCTGCCTATTTTTGTCATAGTTTGTCGCAGAAGAAAATGGGAGAGGGGATTTTTTTTTTACTAATAGGAAATAATATGTTCTTTCACCTCAAATTAATTCAGAATTGATTGATGGAAAAATGAAACCTTGGACAAAAAGCAATTGTGGATTTTTTTTTTAGCCAATAGTGAAACGCTCTACAAAATTATGGTGTGCAGAGACAGCTGTTGCTATGGAAACTATTTTGCAACCTTAAATGTGACGGCAAGTAGCATGTGTCTGCTGTAATGAGACTTTAAGGTAATTATGAAATGTAAATAAACTTTGCTGCCAAAGTCATTTAGCACTAAGGATGGACTGAAACCAGGGACCCTCTCCAGGCCTGAAGGACAAACCCCTCTCTGGATAACGTGCTGGGGAGAAGGTGCAGTGCGGCAGGGGCCAAGGCACAGCCCACCAGCCACACCGCGCGGCACTGGCCAGCCCTCTGCTCGCAGCCCCAGGGCCAGGGGAAGGGCCCCAGCGGGGCTGTGCGGCGGGCGCTGGGTGCAAGGGATGCACGGGCATGGCCAGCAAGGAGGGAGACACACCTCCAGACTTCACCTTTGGCCTCTTGCCTTCTGCAGCACCCGGGAACATCTCTTCTGCTCTCTTCGCAAAGGAGCCACAAACCGGAGACAGCACAGGTCTACACTGCGGCTAAAGGGGAAGGGAAGCACCAGGAGGCAGGTGCCCAGCCACAAGGACCGCTTTCCAGCTGCAGGCATGCATTTCCTTCCAGGGCTGACTCAGCTTCTTGAGGATGCTCGGAAATAGATAGTTTCCCCCTTGTGCTCTGCCAGTATTACATAGCAAAATCAACCTGCTGATTTTCCAAGTGATTTTATAAGACTATGATGCATTTATTTTTGCATTTAAGTGATGGACTTCAATTTCCAAGGCTTCAGTTCTTAAAACATACTTCAGTAACTGGCCCTATGGAAGTTACTCACATAGGCAGTGTTGAATCAGAGCCCAAATCTGGCATTGTTGAGAAGTCAATTAAATTTGCATTTTGGTAGGATAAATCTTTAAAACCTTCTCCTTGAAGAAGAATCTAAACAGTTCCTCTTCTGAAATTTATCTGTGTTTCTACCAGACACTTCTGGGTTTCTTAGCCAGTCAAACAAGTGCTCAGAATTCTGAACGGGTACATATTCACAGAACCATCTCAGAGCTACCTCTCTCACTCCAGGGGAAGAAGAGGGTTGCCTGTAACACTGACTTCTTCTCTACCAAGGGCATCCCACTCCAGGGAATCAGCATCATGGGCAGCTCAGTCCCATCTGCCTTCACGCCCCGGGGGCACAAACTGACCACTGTAACCAGCCTGGAGACCACATTAAGGGACGACTCCTCAGATGCCAGCAGTTATAATTTCCTGGTTTTGCTCAGACATCTCTAAGCCAAGTCTCATAACATTAATGAACTGACATTGAAAGAGATCCTTTACAGAAAACAAACTCACTTGAAACTTAAGCAAGACAAAGTTACATTCTTCAATGCAAACTTTCCCAGCATTCCCACTGGCTATAGAGAGTCTCCAGCTGCTGCCTGCATGTCAGGGTTTAACCCCAGCCGGCAATGAAGCCCCCCACAGCTGCTCGCTCACTGCCCCCACAGTGGGATGGGGAAGAGAATCTGAAGGGTAAAGGGGAGAAAACTCCTGGGCTGAGATAAAGACAGTTTCACAGGTGAAGCAAAAGCCACGCACACAAGCAGAGCAAACCCAGAATTCCCCGAGCCCTTCCCATGGCAGGCAGTGTGCAGGCACCCCAGGACAGCCGGCCTCCATCCCACGGAGCGGTGACTGGGGCAGACAAACGCCGTCACTGCCAACACCCCCCTTCCTCCTGCTTCCCCAGCTCCGTGTGCTGAGCGTGAGGCCACAGGGTCTGGAACATCCCTGGGGGCAGCTGTCCTGGCTGTGCCCCCCCCAGCTCCTCGCTGGTGGGGAGGGGGAGCAGCAGCCAGGGCCCTGAGCTGTGTGAGCCCTGCTCAGCAGGAACTCACCCCTCCCTGGGTTATAACACCGTTTCCAGCACAAATACAAACCACAGCCCCATGCTAGCTACCCTGAAGAAAATTAACTCTATCCCAGCCAAAACCAGCACATTGCAGAAATTTATTTCTCACTGCAATCACATGAACTCGAGCCCACTCAGATGACTGCATTTATTGAAATGCATGTGGTCCCTTCCAGCCAGTCAGTGCCTGTCTCTCAGAGAAGCCCTAGGAGCCATACCTCGTATTCTAGACACGCCATCAAAGGAATTTGACTAGAGCTTTACAGCATAGCATCAGAAAGTCAAGTAATGGTAACCTTGACAAAGAGCCAACACTAAAAAAAGCAAAATCACATTCATATATGCCTGTAGTGCTGGGGGGGAAGGGGAGGAGGAAGAGGTGCAATGGAGCATAGTCATTTATCTCAATTATTGTCTGCTTTTCCTAAATCAGTTTTGACAAGAATTACATTTCATAATACCCACTATTCTCTCAGCCTTGTTGGGTTTGGTTCTCTCTCTCCATATTAACAAATCCATTGATGTCTCCCTAAACCACATCTCCTGCTGCCACTGACAAAGAACAAACCCTGGACTGGGTGGACCACCACAACACCCGCACACGGTGTTCTCACAAAAAGGCACAAAGTGCTGCTTTTCCCATTGAGCACAGGAGTGCCCCGAAGGGAAGGTGGGTTTTTTCTCGGGAAGCTCACAGATGTGGGAACCACTGGGTCCCATGCACAACCAGGAGACCTTATCTACAGATGATTCACATGATTATAACACTGCATAAACACACAGCAATAGAAAAAGCAGGAATAGGGCAGAGAGAATTTCTGCCTAGGCAGTCTTCTTTAAAGAGAAAACAAATTGTTTTCAAATTGCTATTGTAAATTGCTAAAAATTTTATCTTACCTCAAATGCATGGTGATCCTTTCTTTACCTTTAGCAGAGTTATGGGAATCACAAGCTTCCATATACAAAGAAATAAAACATTTTATGTTGTCAATATCTATAAGTGACAGAATTCTAACCTAAAGAGAATTACTCATGAATCAGGCTATTTGGGTAAGTGAGAGAACATACCTTTCTATTGTGGTGCTGTCAGCAACACAGCAATAAAGAAACTGATTTCATCCTGAAAAAAAAAAAAAAAAGTCTTTAAAATGTTGTTGCAAAAAGAGAAAAATATCGCAACACTCTGTATATTATCACACCACCCTGAAGATACCATTTGGTTTAATGCAGCTATTAGGTTTGTTCTCCTCTTTCTGTCTTCCAATTTCTCACCTTGTGAAGTAAAAATACTGACGCCAACAATCATTCCTCAAATTGCTTTGCCTTTAACATGACATTTTTCAACAGATAAAAGCTATAGCTTTGCCTTAGCCTTTCTATGACTTAAATATTCAGTGATTCATGATCAGAACATCTTCAAAGACAATTTGTTTTCTGTATTTTAATTTAGCCCCTACAGAGAAAAGGCTTTTTCCTGCCATTAGGTTCTTCATTTGTAGAAGCTAGAACAGAACAAAATACATCGCTTTATGTCCAGCTACTGGTAGGAATGTCGATTTCTCCTTTTAACTACATCAGTTATCATGTTCCAGTGAATAAGAGTGAAAATACTTTTCACTCATTTGACAGTTTTCCATTTGTTTTGTTATCTAGATCTTGATAATTCAATAGATCTCCAATGTTTTAGAAGAACAAGATCCAAAATATTGTCACTGAGGAATGAATTATGGCCACTCCTGCCTTTATTTCAATGCTTTCCAGAGCCTGTTTAATATTTGATTTTCATAATCAGTGTCAACCAATGTCAAATATACTCTGCTTTAAAGGAGTTTGGTTATCCAATTAACTCACTTTGTCATTAAATGTTAAATGGCAGAGAGACATGAGAGTTTTATTCAATGATAGTGAGAAAATATTTTTAAATGTTATTCAGTGCACCAAGCGTTTTATGACAGAATCATATCGATCAAAATTATTTGTATGGTGTAATTCAGTTCAGGAAGTCATCAAGAATGCAGGTCATTATTGGTGCATTAACCAATCCTGAAAGGAAAGAAGAAAATTGAATAACACAGAATAACCATAATAAACTCTGAGATGGCCAACCGAGTGACCCAACCTGGTAGCAAGTAATATATTGGGAGCCCTAAAGTAACAAAAGATCACAAAGATTAAATATATTAGGTAGATTAAAACTGCGTCTACAGAAGGAAGATTATGGCCTAATTGTTTTCCTCCTCACTACTGAAGTGATAAGTAAAAAGCCACAACAGAAAAGCAGCAGAATCTCTGGAAAACACCTGTGCTGTTCTACCCAACAAATTCATTTATAAGAGCAGAGGTCATCAGCCAGGAGAAGAAATTTGAAGGCACACAAAGTCTAACATAAGGACAGAAATTTTCACATAGCAGCAGACAAACAAAACAATGAACTGGATCTGTGTGGGACATAGCTGATGTGACACCAAACGCACTTTCCTTTATCAGTGGATAAACGATACCGTGTAGTTCTGCACAAGAAACAGCTTTGTTGTTCAGAAGACGTGTCTTCTATATCGCTAATAGACCATACTTCAGCATTTTCTCCGTGTGAACTGGACACTCAAAGTTATCACCACACTAATAAACAGAGATGATGAGTTTTTGCATTGCTTGCAGTCATGCTTCCCTGGGTCCTCATTAGCTCCTACAAGCCTGTGCAAAATACTTTTGGGAAGATCCCATAGTTCAATATCTGATCTTTTCCTTGGGACATTTCTGCCACTGTCAGTTTGGAGACAATTCTCATATTTAATTAAATTCACCAGGAGACATTTAGATTTGTACATCTCAACCCATATAAAACAAAAATATAAATAGGACAACACTGCGGAATTCTCTGTCTTCCAGCCTCCACCCCTCTCGGTTGCTTTTCTGTAATCCAGCGCTCTTTACCAATGTTAAAGGTTCCCACATGGACTGCAGTTTTCCTCCTAAACATTCCAGCATCACCTGATGCCCTAGACTTTCAGTGGTTCATCAGATGGAGCTTGAATTAAATTTAATTTTAGTACAGTTTATGTTTCTTCAAATGACTTGCTCCATGCAAACATTTTTATGCTCTCATTTCCAACACAGAAAGAAAAGCCATTTCAAGGAAAAACGAGCAAAGTACAAAAAGCAAAATCTATTTGGAAAGACAAAACTGTTTTTTGTATATAACCTGACAATAAAAACCTAAAATATCAACATGAAACATAAATAACATCTATTTCAGTAGTACTGCACCCTTGACAAGAAACGTGGTATAAAGCAGCACATTTCACAGCCTGTCCTTGCCATACCTCTTATATCATGATGTCACACTACTTAGACTTTCTGAGTTTTATTATAGAAGAAAATGGTCCAAAAACCATATGTATATGCATCATGAATTTCTCTCACGTGGACTATGGTTCATTATTGCTATTCATGCTTCCCAGACAGGAACTACTACAGCAATCAGATATCGAGATGGATGTAAAAATCCATGTCCATGTTTGCCAATCACAGCAGGATAAACAGAAGTTATACTGAATCGGTTTGGATGAATCAACAAATCGGTAACATTTCATGCAGCTGAAAATTCTGGTTCGTTGGTTATTGGCACAAGATTCCTGAACCAGGAAGTTGGAAAAACAACTAAAGGTGGTCTGGAAACTCCAGATAAACCAGATAAATTCTTGCAATTATGTTTGACTTCTAGTTTCTTGCTGTCTCCAGAGCTGGAAGCTAATGCCAGTGGCATAGATGAAATTAAAAGTGCCTTATATTAGCTGCTAATCTGACTCCATTGAAGCCAATTAGTTAAACTAATCTTAATTTGCTCAAAGGCTTTATCACTTCAGCCTTGTCTTTTTTTCGTAAATCAAACATTATTAAAGAGATAATTCAATAAACTTACAGTGGGGTTATTTGGGATATACTAAAAAAAAATTCATGTGATAGCAACAGATAACATCTCATAACTTTGTTCTTTCACTTAAAAAGTGCGTATCAATGAAATAAAGCAAAAAAAAATTCAAGAAAGATCATTTGAGTTCACACATTTTCTGAATTTATAAAATAGATTTTATGCACATAGTACTACACAGGCTGAAAATTCTTGGATTACTTGAATTAATTCACACAGAAAAAAAAAAAAAAAAGGTTATGATTCTGAAAAGCTTTAAACTATCACTGAAAATATATTAGCAAAATTACTATTTTTTTTTTCAGTCAGACTGATCATGAAGATATAAACTAATCTATTCTTCTCCCCTAGATTAAAGAGGGGGAAAAAAATCTACCTGAAAAAATCACCATGAGAAAGACACAAACATTCAAACAGCAGAATCTGCTGCAGTTACAGGGACCCCGGACTGCTAGGTGCTGGCAGACAGAGGCCCCTCTGCAACTGCTCAGATGCTTACCTCTAGCAAATTGGTGGGGATGGGGGAGTGTTCAAAGGTTATTTTGCAGATTCGATGTACCAGTTAAAAAATGTCCTTATGCGCCATATCACCAATGACACCAACTGGTTTTTCACTTCAACAGTTTGGTTTATTGGCTCTTCAAACTTCACACCCACGAAATGGATAACTAAAGAACAAATGTTTGTCTCCTCTCTGCTTCTTTTTCCCATTTCGGTCAGTAGTGTGATCACAGTCAGACAGTGTGGACACAAACGGAAATCCTAACCAATGGTCATGAAAAATTCAATGCCTTCAACCATTATTTCTAAGTTTCAGTGAGATTTTCCAGTTCAGCTCTTATTACTGTTCTTAAACTCTAAGAGATCAATTCAAAAGACAAAATTCAAACTCTTTGACCCAAATTGCTTACAGGTAATTAGGATATCAAAAGTCCACAATAATGGGTACAGTTCTATTCCTTTCAAAAAGTACCTGACTGACAATGAGTGTTTGATGGTACTTGCAGTTCTAACAGAAAAGTCTAGTGTGAGGACTGGAATTCTGCTTTTAAGACTGCCATAGTACTATCATGGGGGCGGGCAGGTAGGTAGGGGAGAGCTTAAATAAGCTTTTTGTTGCAATGAATAGCAATGAGCTTGGTACCTCCTACAGACAGACGAGCTCATTAGTCAGAAGAGCTCAGCAAAGCAATGCTATTTTAAAGTTCAGTGACTCTGAGCAATGATCAAAACAATGTGGAATCACCGCAATAACAAAGAAAGATGGCTCGCTTCAAGCATGCCTAGCCAACCTCTCAAAGTTCAGAACCTCTTTCAGCTCACCCACCCGGACAAGGTCATCGCTGTGCCAAGCAGCCTAGAGCTAGCTGAGGGCATCAGCCCTTCCCGCAGAGGGGCTGCATTAGATCTCTGCCCAAGCTTTACTGATAGTTGTAAATCAACTTTCTTTTATTCTGAGAATAATGGGAAGTTGTCTTTGCTTTGTTCATTAATGTACAACTTTCAGTAATACCTTCAGTGAAGATCTTTCATTTGTAATCACTATAGGTTTCATGCCCTTAACCCAGAGCATAAAACTGAGATTTTATCAGGTTAATTTTCACTCCCATATGTTCATTAACAACCTCCACTGGGAGCAAAGAGTTTTCAGTAGTCCTGCTCTGCAAACAGGCTATGGACTTACAATACTTTCCTCCTACATATTCAAAACATTTTCATGCAGGGGCAAAAACTAATATTATTAAAAGTATATAATGTCTTTAACTGAATATTTTCTGTTTCCTACAGCTATTTGCTCCACATACAGAAATGGTTTTCCCTCCCCAACAATTCAACAAAGATCCAGATAAGGCCATCCAGCAATTACTATCTCCCTGACCTTTCTTACCTGCACTAACATCTCCTGGTTTAGTTTTCGTATGCTGAAACACCTAGGAGGTATGCAGTAGTGGCTATAAATAGCTATTTCCAATTATTCTTTCTCTGACCTTTCTGTCTCTCATTCTTGCCAATGTTCCCTCTCAGGGCAGCCAAATGACAATTTTGTCTGTAGTTTTTTGGATGTACTCTCTTCTCTCATTTATATTCTTCTTTTTTTTATGTATGCAAAAAATCTCAGTAAAACTTTCCAGTTAAATTCTACACCTCCCTTTTGTCAATCAATATCTAGTGCTCCACATGCAGCTTACAAATTATAGGTTACATATATACCTACAGTACACAGCCTCATACAGTTCCTCCACCTTTGCTCTTTTTCCACCCTGCTACACAATTTATATCCTATCTTTCTGACCCTGTTTGGTAAGAAAGAAATTCAACAGTCTCCTGTAATATTTTAAATTTAAATCTATTCATTAATGACTATTAGTGTACACAGATTTGTTTAAAATGTCCCCTACTATGTTTTCTAGGAAAAAAATATTTTAAGCATACAAGTGTATACATAGATCCTGAAGTGCATAGAGAAATTAGTGAAAAATCACTCTCCCTCCAGCTCTTGCAAGAGGATCTTGAGTGAGAAAAAGACCTGAAAGCCATAGCTTACAATTGCAAGCGTACTACTTTAAAAAATTTGGTACATACAAAACCTTGAAATAACCAGTGTTTTCTACTGCAAGCACTGCCTGATCTGTTTTCTGACTTCAGCACAATAAAAAGTAACAATGCCATATTCTTGAATAAGAGCTTAAAGACAGAGGAGTAAAGTTATTTCCAAATGTTTATGCACAGAGCTATAAAGTGTAACTCTTGCAAAGTTAGCCATCAAAACACATCCCTACTATAAAACTGTACACACAGTCATCTTTTTAGTGGAAAGCTTATTCAACATTTGCAGCACGAAGGAGACATCAATCACAAGTATTGGGAACAGTCTGGGAGCAGAAATGTGCACTGTAGGTGATACTGAGTGGAGAGAACTGATATGAGGATGAGACGCTTACGGATTTAGCTTGAAAAAGTTGAGTGAGGATTCACTTACCGATTCCCTCATTCCTTTATGAATCCATTAATGCTGCACGCTGAGACAAACGGCTGTTAAACATTCCTGTCCATTCAGCCAAGGATGGCATCCATCTAACAGAGGTTGCTCTAAACCTAAGGGTTTAATCCTGGTCTGTAGACCCCCGGCAGGGGCTCTGCAGTACTTATAAAAGGTCTGCAATATGTAACTAAGAGCAGAAAGCCTGTTATCAGTAGATTTCAACCCACAATACAAGAAACCAAATTTTCACTTTAACAATGTAAGTGGTCCACAAGTGGATAAAGCTTGGAAGTCACCGATACATCAGGCAAGGCTCATGGTGTGAATCACAGTTCACCCAATCTAGCATTGCACTTCCATTAATATTGTGACAGTAGTCTGTGAGGAGATGATAGATCAGAATTTGCCTATAAAACTGTCCTGATTCTCTGGCAACAGGTATTAAGCAGTTCAAACAACATCAGCCACATCCTAACCTCTATTACTTTTATTTAAATTTGTATGTGCTCTGCAGGTTGAATACATGAGGGACTTACAACACCTGACGTGCTTCTTTGTAAAAAAAAACTGTAAATGTTACAGAAGGTAAATGAGATCTGTGTTTTCTCTTAAAGCTCTGGACAAAACTGTAGCTGACAGCTTAATCTTGACAAAAGTTACTGCAAATGTTTGAGATGTTCTGTAGTTTAATTTTACATCTCCAAATCCCTGAGGTAAATAAAAATCTATAAACTTCAAAATTCTTTAAAGATTGTTTCTAGCATTCTTCAGAAATCAAGTTTTTCCCCCTAGGACCATACAGGCTGATGGATGATGACCTTTTTTACCGTAAAACTGCATATGAAGTCTACCGGTAGAAGATACAAGAGAAAATTCAGATCTGGCTTCCCCTCTCAGCTGATGAACAAATAGAGCAGGATGACAGTTTACAGACCCACGTTCACTCTAGAGAGTGCCACAAGGATTTAAGCTTTCTGCAAAAAATGTTTTAAGGCTACTTTATAATGAAGGCAATTCCTATATTTCTTCAGTTTTGCAAGGCTTTTAAATTCACATATATTTTTTGTACAATTTTTTGATATATCTGATTTCAAGTAGTGAAATAAATGGGAGACCTTCCACAAAACCAGAGGTGTTACGTGGGTTTATGCTAGTGATTCACAGAAAAAGTTCCTTTTATTGGGAGAGTAAACAGCCCAATGAGACCTCAGGGAATACATACAAGAGATGACATTCTGCCCAAGGAGTAAAGCCTGAGGCCTTGACATTTTCTCATCATTAAGATTTCATAAAGCCATTAGTAAAAGTCAGGGACACCAGTCCTTGCACGCTGGCCCAGCTCCAATTTTTGCACTTACTCTCCAACAGCTTAAATTCCCCTTTGACTTTGAAACATCTTCCTGTTCTTTGTACAAAATCCCTACCACTTTTTCTTTGTTCGGTATCTTTGCTTTCTGTGGAGGTACAGGCTTCTATACATTGAATTCAAGATCAAAATGAAGCTTTATTGCTTTGTATCGCTCTCACTAGTTGAAAGGCCATAATGTCTGTTGATGCACAACCTGCTCTGGTTTTTCACTACAGGGTGGCTCATGGGGTGCCAGCGAAACCAAAAGGTGCTCTCAGTCACCCTCAAGTGATCTCCATTAAAGCAATGGGTTAAATTTACTCCTAATAGTTCAGTCCAGGGAAGCAGGACTTGAAATTGCTGATGAAAGAAGCCATAAGGAAAACAAAGTGTCTGAGATCTTTGAAGTTTAATTCCCAGAGCAGGAAGACATAGGAAGAAGGACTGGAGGAGATAGGCTCCAACGCAGAGGGAGAAAGGGTCAAGCTTCAGGTCAGTTCCTGTCCGTGATGCTTTCAATGGGATCGCAGGTAAGGAAGTAATCTTTTAACCACTGTTAACAGGTGACCTGAAATTACAAGTAACCTAAGGAGGCTGGTTATAGGCTGTGAACTATAGTTGTTACAAAGCAGGTTTTTTTTCTTGAAGTCTTACGCCTTCCTATCACTGTTTGGAGATTTGTATTTGCTCTGTCCATCCTTCCAGCCTCCTTCATACGGCTGCTTTAAAAATCCAGGTACAGAGACTGTCCTCGTTACTGGTACAGAGAGAATCAAAACTCCAAACTCTTCCAGACATAACTACAACGAAAATACATGCAAGTTTGGACACAATTATATTTATCACAGCTGTGGGTTTGATTGGTTTTTAATGCTAAATGTAATAAAATAATATTTGCCACACAAAACCCTGCGAGCAGAACGAGAACTCCAGGACTTACCATGGAATTCTGCTTTGCCCTTTGGCCCCACTACAGACAGGGCTTGGAAAATCCCCATGTGCTGCTGGATTTCACTGTAAGATTTTAATTTGCAGATGGGAAATTTGGAGTTGCTTAGATTTGATGAAAAACACTTTACTCCTGAAACACTTCTGCTGAGATCTGGAAGTCACCTTCCCCACACAGCAGTAACCCACTTTGCTGTAACACCCTTACACTTACCAATATGAGATGTTCAGTTAATCTATAGCTCCTCTGTGAAGGAAATAAAGGTTTTATAGACAAAAATATGGTAAAAATATTAAAGATCACACTCTACTGCTTTGTACAGTGTCTCGCAGTATGTAGCCTCTCTGCAGTCATCAGAACTACTCCCAGCACAAGAAAGTCTGAGCTTGAGGCAGTTCTACACGGCTGGCCAAGGTCATGCAGCACATCTGTGACCAAAATGGGCAGAGAGCCCAAACCTCTTCCAACTCCTGCCTCCTAAGCCTTAATTTTCAAACTGTGCCTCCTCTCACTATGACATTCAAAGTCTTCAGAGCTCTTTAAAATATTGATACAGTACATTAATTTCTAAAATATTTGGGATAATGTATATTCTACAATAGTATGCATACAAAATGTGAGCCATAACGAGAAGACACAAAGGCCATTCGTAGGGGGCACTGGAGTTAGAAGCAATAATACTGCTTAACCACAAGTAGCTTTGTGTCGCAGGTATCTTAATATCAGAGTGTCCTGGCAAGGCCATTTGACCAAAGGCAGCGAAGCCCAGACCTGCACAGCACACAGCAGGGCTCCGTCACCCTCCCAGAAGCCTGGGAAACACACACACATGCACAGAGACAGTGTTTGCAATCCACAGCTCAGGAGTCTCTATACAGTCACACATTATTTTTCAAGTGTCCTCCTGGACTTACTATTTTCTGGGATGTATACAGTTACAGTTACAAGGAAAAATCCTTAAATAATTTTATGTTCCTTCTTGAATGCACACTTTGGGGTGATCTAATGCTAGAGACAGTATCTTTCCCTTGAAATGTCAGTCTGTATCTACTGCAGTCTGATGCTTTGGCTGGTGACCAGGATGCTTCTGCCAGCTGCATCCACTGTTTGCATCTTAGCTTTTCACCTTTTAACTTCACTTCTTTCACTGCAACAATAACCTCAGACAAAATTTTTCTATGACAACCAGGGCTGAAATCATCTTGGGATTTCTTGAAACTTCCTGCCTGGGTTAAATATGTCCCACAGCACCCCACCTTTGGTGCTCTTAGACAGCAACATCAAGTGAGTAACACCGCAGGCAGAATGGTAACAACCCAGATACTGCTTCTGCGAACTGCAGGCAAGAGGGAAAGAGCTCGCAAACGATGTGTGGCTGCTAAACCAGAATTATTGTGCAAAGTTTTTCATTCCCATTGTTGAAAGATGAAGCATTCTGGACATTCTCTCTCAGAGAATATTAATAGCTAAAGAGCAACACCAAGAAACCTATCAAAATAGCTGTCTTAAACCATTTTTGCAGAGAAAGTCCCACTCTTCACAGCTCCATGTGCTGGTAGGGAGTGCAAAGAAGCTTTCACATTTTTGATGCCTGAAGTTGCTACGCAGTAAAAGACAAGGAACGTTACTCCACATTTCTCTCTGGGCTGCCATGCGGAAAGGGGTACAACTGTTACCTTTCACTGGATTTCTAGTATCTACCTTCCTTAATAAGAGATCGGGGGGAGAGGAGGTCACCAAAAAAGAGCACCTGAGAGAATTAATTACCTACCTGTAAGCTCAGCAGTCTGGGTGTGCTACTCACCTGATTTCCTGTCCTGCTCTCCCTGCTGACTCCCCAAGCTGAAGACAGCACCATCCACCCCATTCCCACACATCAGCACATGACTTCTTGCAGTCTAAGACAGTCCCACTCAAGGACTTTGTCACCAGAAGCTATTTTCTTCTGTTGCCTCACACAGGTTTTGAGTTTCTTTCAACCAAAATACGATTCAAAGGTACAGTCTGCCTCAGTCATCAGTTTGTTTCAGTCTTTGACATTGCAGTCTGCTGTGCAAAAAGAATAAAAGACAGTATTTCCATGGCACTGACCAACAGTACTGACAGAGTGATGAGTAACTAAACGGTGTATTCTTGTTAATTTGACTTATAAAGATAATTGCAGCTAACCAATTACCCATGAACTAGATACCTCCACAACCAGGTTCAGTGAAGGCCCTTTAATTATCTTTGGCATCTGCAGCAAACAGCTCCTGCAGTATATGTTCTTCATTCCCATCTCTGTAACTTCACATCCTTTTGGCTTTCATAAAAGAAAAGTTATTATGTGAGCATCTATGAGACTCTGTGAATAACAAAGCGAGGCAGCTTGCAGCACTAGGAGTTAAGAGCAAATCTTCCTGGAGACAGTGTGAGCAGAGCTCACATCAGCCATGCAGCCAGCTCACCAGGGTGTCTCCCTTGATTACAGCTGGTTTAGTTCTGAAAATTGTCAATGGAGGTAACTCTGCCTCACCTGAAAAAAAAAAAAAAAAAAAAAAAAAAAGGCAATATGCCTACCTAAGTATGAAACTAAAATAAACATATCTGTTTCAGCGTTATTCAGAACACAAAAAGTATCAACGGTTCGTTAAATCTGATTCCATTCTTTCATACAGAATACCATGGTGGTTGGCTATGTTAAGCATCATCATTCAAGACATTAATTATTAATTTAATAAATTCAGGATAACAGTCTCAGAGGGGATAAAGGTCAGTCATTTAGCAATTAAATTTGAGCAAAAATTAAGCAAAGCAATAAAGTGCCATAGTTCAGACTAGAAGTCTGACTCTTGCAGTGACATGAACTGCGCTCCCAGCGCTGCGCCAGGCACTCTGCATTCGGAAAACGTCATTATATAACGATGCAGCTCGCTCACCTGCCGGGCAAAAATCCACCAGAAGGAACCGTGGGGGAAAATTCAGTCATGATGAATATACGCAATCACTAATTACATATTTTTTCTGTCGCATACTTGTAGACCTTTGAAACATGGCCACTGTCTCTGAACAGTCTGCAGCATGCCACAGCATATAAAAGTATTACAAGTTGAAGTAAATGTCCTTGGAAAATAGGGCTGTTTATATTACTTTCATTTTCTTTTTGAATATTTATAACTATGCCACTAGTGCACTGCAGTGTGGATGGATGATCTGTATTTCATATTGATCTTAGGCAACTCGGCAAAGGCTTTCTTTAATCTATAATTAAAAATTAAAACCTTTAGGGGAGCTATTCATCTGACAGTCAGTTTTCTTCCTGCTGCCCTCTGCCCGTAATTAAGTTCTGCTAGCACTTTCAATTTTTATAAGAACTTGGTTTATTATAATTTTCTTCAAATTTGTTGTCATAAAACACCAGAGGCTTATGTGACAACAACTTCCATTTTAAAAAGCCCTGCACCGTAATACTGTTAATGTATTTAAAGTGGTTATTACTACCAAGCTTTATGCTATGAAAATCTGCGCTGTGTATCCATCTGTCTTTACCCTATACCTATTACAGGTAAAAGCTACAGTTTGTGGAAAGAAGAATGTAGCTTTCACCATTCTGGATTCCACTTTTTAGTTTAAAACAGCCTGGTTTTACCTAGTAAATTCAATATACCTGACCAGTAACAAGAAAGGATTGATGCCACAAAACACCTGGTTATCAACTTGCAGTCAGAGACATGTGCTGATCGAGACTCAATATGTTTTGTGCAAGAGTATCCCTCGGTGGGACTAATGCTGATCTTTGTATTAACCACAACACTTTCCACCCAAAGAACTCAGAGCACTTCTCTAGGGCTGAGCATAATGATCCCCATTTCCCAGCTGGGCCAGGCACTCCCATGACTAGCCCAAGAACCAGGTCTAAACAAACAAATGTTTCTCCAGATTGACACCAAAACTCTTCACATTAGACTAGTTAATATGCAGAAACATGACCAGCAAAACGCCTCAGTAATGTCAAACAAGCAGGGTATCAAACTCCCTTGCTGCCTGAAAAACATTTGACTTTCATCTCTGCTTGTCAAATCAGAAATCATTAGTTTACGATAGAGAAATCTGGCACTTGGCACTTTCCTTATTAGAATGGGAGCTCGGGAGGAAAACATGATAAGAACAGCTCTGCAGCAGCGTGCCCCTGTGATTAGGATAGTGGCATGTGGTGCTTGACACTGCAGGTCTTGCTAGAAGGAAAAACTACAAAGCAGCTACCAGCCTTCCCCAAACCTGTCATTAATTGTAACCATAGAACTCAAAAAATATAGCAGAGATAGGATCTGAACAACCTCCTGTTGTTACACAGTTTCTCCAAAAGGTTCTCAATCACTAGCCTGAAAAATTCTATAGGAGAGACAAAAATTCTTTTAGTTAAACAACCTGGGAAACACAAAGGATCATAGCTAAAGCGAGGAAATCACTGTGCAGCTGCATTTCAGTGAGCATTTGGAACTTCACACTACTTTTTTTGTCAGTATGGATAAAGAAACATTAAAGAGTTTAGATTTTAGCCAGATTTAGAGTGTCAAACCCTGGGGCTAAAATGTTCAATGTCATCAACATTCTTCCCACTTTTATAACATTTATTCAAATGCAAAGCAAAGCTGAAGGCTCTAACAGGCACTCAAGAAAAATAAAGTAGGTATTTCGAAAAAGTAATTGGCATGCCTTTTCATGCCATGCTAAGAGGTTAAATATATGTCCATGGGTAACATAACTAGTCAAAACAGTTCTGACATGAAGGGGATAAATCTATCTTTGGTCTTAACCAGAAGACCGTGGACGTTAATGTGTATTATCCAGGAGGGAATGTTCTAAGTTTAAAATACAAGTGCACAGAGGTAAATCTGAAGTATCTGATGCCAGCATCACACCCAACAGTTACTTTGCTTTTCAGTTCCAAATTAAAATCACACAGCTGTGAAGATAACTATTTTGAAAACCATTTGAGTTTCTTATGAAATGGAATGAGAACAGGAAAACAAAACAAGCAAGTAATCTCAGCACAAACCCAAATCCTGTGACACTGACAATGCCCTGAGGATCATAGCCATAGCTTGAAAAAAAAAAATCATGTATTTTCTGCAGAGACAGCGCTTCTCTGTTGAGATTCATAGCCTTGCATATTGATGAAGCCGAAGAAGGAAGTGAGGAATCTGCTTTGGAGGAGGGGAACATGTAAACTGGATGCTGGGCCTGCTTATTTTACCTGGGATAGGAGGATTACAGGAAAACCCTCCTGTAATCTGACAGTCTGTGTTCACTGACTATCTCTGTTATAGTGTTTAGACATATTTAACTTTCAAAAAAGAAAATTACATATGCTAAAGCTGTTTCTGTGATTTTTTTCGCCCCTGAGATCTCTTACATTGTGCTACTACTTATTTTTCTGAACTGGAACAATAAGACTGTCTGCAATACTCCTACCAGTTTATGCGTGAAGAGCTAAATTAGAAATGTGTTCAATATTTTGGCTGTTTGGGGCTTTTTACCAGAAGCTGCTTTTCTTCTTTATCCTTCCTCTGTCAAGAGTAAATTTCTAAATTGCTGGACATGTTAGAATATATATTATTCTCCTCTGATTGCTATATATTACAAGACCTGAACCGGCCAGTACCTCAGCGTGGAACTGCTTCACCACTTCAAAGCCAAAAGGCACCAAAGGCTTCCAATCTGCAAAGACAGGTTTCATTAAAATGAAACATATGGAAAACTAGACCAAGGTAACCTTTTAAAGCAATAAAATACAGACCTGCTGGGATGGACAGATTAAAATTAAATGACCTGACAACAAACCTCTTTTTCCATTCCTGCCATGTCCTTGCACAGTGCTTCTTCCAACTGCTCATCACTTTCTAATACAGCAATTTTCAGTTCTTCCTGATTTACAACCAACTCCTCAGGCCCACGAGGAGCCCCTGTGGAGGAATCCTCTCTCGCAGCCGTAGGACTGACTCAGGGCTGCTCTCCTGCTGCAGGTTTCCAGCGCCTCTCACCAAGGCTCCTTCCCCAAGTGCCCTGCACAAACGCGGTCTCTGCTGACCCTTCAGCAAGGGGCCATGACAGGGCTGACAGATTGCCTTCCCCCGCCATCCTGAACAAAACAAACTACCACACCATAAATGCAGTTCTGACATCCTCGCACCTGTAAAATATTATTTCTGGCTCTATGGTCCTTTGTGAACCAGCACATTCCCAAGTCACCCAGTGAAGGCGCCATCTCTCCCTGCTAAAATGCCACTAGAAACGCTGAATTTTCTCACTGGACCTCTCGTAGCTGTAGCCCAGGGAAGAGAACAGACCTGCAAGGGCAGCTGCAAACATACCATACTGAAAAAGAAAAAATACAACAGCCATTTCTGTACAGGCCACATTTTATAGAGGAATTAACAAAAGCTGTATAAAAGGCATTCTGGCACAGAAAGCAATACAGCCTCCAGTCTCAATTGCAACAATTCTGCTATGCCAGTTTATGTTTGTGCTGCGTTTGTGTGGCAGGGCTTTTTGGTAATGGGGGAGCGGGGTACAGCGGTACCCTCCGGGAGAAGCTTCTCAAAGCTCCCCTGGTTCCACGTCAGAGCCACCTCCTGCCGAGGCTGGGCCGATTGGTGGCTGCAGCTCTGCGATAACGTATTTGAGAAACCTGAGAGTGAGTGGGGGGATTTTGAGGACAGTTGCAAGGACACCTATGCCAACACCGAGGTCAGTGGAAGGAAGGAGGAGAAAGGGAGGGAGGTGCACCAGAGCAGAGACACCCCCCCCTCTGTATCCCATGGTGAGATGGCAGGGCCACCCCCCTGCCCCCCATGGAGGTCACCAGAGGGGCAGAGGTTCACCTTCGGCCTGGGGAGGACCCCAGAGACTCTGTGGGAAGAAGCAGCCCCCACTGCTGCAGCTGGGTGCTGGGAGGACAGCAACATGTGGAGGGGGCCCCTGCCGGAGCATCTCAAGAAGAGTGCAGCCCATGTGGGAGACACGGTGCAGGGTCCGTGGAGGACTGTCTCCCCCGAGAGGGGTGCCACGTGGAGCAGGGGGAGAATGCAGAAGAATGCTTCCCCCACCTTGGAGGAAGAAGCAGCAGCACGCTGACTGCATCCCCCAGCCCCTGCCCCGGTGCCGTGGGGAGGAGATAGAGAGGGCGGGAACAAAACTGAGCCCGGGGAGGAGGGAGGGGAGGTGTTTTTAGGATATGGTAATGCTGCTCACTGTCCCATTCTGTTTGTTGTCATTACCATTAGTGTTTTCAATTAGTGACATCCTTTTGCCTACCCCTAATGAACCTGTCTTTTGCCTGTGACTGTTAATGGGTGAATGACCCCTCCCCATCCTTATCTCCACTCCTGAGCCTTCTGATTCATTTCCCCATTCCCAGCACTGGCTGAGGAGGGATGAGTGACCAGCTGTGCGGAGGTGGCCCTCGGTTACCCCTGGGCTCAGATCATGACAACATTGCATTTACACACAACAAATGCATGTTTCCATAAGCACAAATATTTTCATAGCACTGCAGCTAATGCTGCTTTGTTTCACTGTACCTGACCAAGCAGCTCTCATGGATAAATTACACTGAAGCAGGAAAGGAGAGTGGGTGTGTCGACCTTGCAAATGGGAGAAAAGTAAATCTCTCAGGTTTTGTTTTTCCTCTAGCGAATTTCTGCATTCTGCTGCTTCAGTGTCTCCTTGCATGACTCAGTGATCCTTGAGTCCAAAGGGACATAAAGTTTGGCAACTTTATTTTCTGTTGCTTGCTTGTTTTCTATTAGCTGTTAGTGTGAAGACACTGGATTTTTATTTTGATCCATCAGAAGAGAGACAATCTTTCCAAATGAAAACAAGCAGAGAATTGTCTACTGACAATCACTGTTCATTTGACCTTTTCCTATTATTTGGAAGGCAGCAAATGCTCATTCTACTGTAACACTACTTGTATTAGCACCAAGTATGCTCCAAAGTTTTCCATTTTACTACTTAGGCTAGATTTCCCTTTCTGTTATTTCAGGCTCTGCAGCAGTGACAACATACGTGAAAGCAAATATTGCAGATTTTCTGTCCAGTGATTAAGACATAACTAAGTTATAAATCAAATCTCAGATGGACTGGAGCAGAAAATCTTTTATTGGAAAAAAAGCCTTAAAAAAACTATAAACTTCAGAGTTGCACCTCGTGTCCAAACTCAGCCCTTTGCATATCCCCCAGAATAGAATCTGACCCAGGAACCTGCTGTGAATATGTGGCACAGGTGATCTGTGCACGGGCAGTAAATCCAATGTTTCTGAAACATACTGCGTCTGCTAGCTGGGCCCATATGGATGAGCTGCCCGCTTTGGCATGCCAGTGGGTCGTACAGCCTGTTGTGGTGTTCGGAGCACGAACGGTTGAGAAATGAGCAGGGGAGACTCTCCTAACATGCTAGCTGCCTTCTGCTTTGTTCAAGCGAAGTTTTAAATCTATTTTTTTCTGTTAGTTTGATTCTATCAGTTAGTAAGCACGGCCAGAGAAGTTAGAAAACATATAAAAATATTTTCATCTGGTTAATAACACAATTTCAATTAGAAAACTTGGAAAATGGCCTGAGGTAAAGTAAACTATGACCAAAAAAAAACACCATTTCACTGGAAAATTTGCAGAAACCAATATATTGTCAGTAAGTTTCCTCACATGAATATGCAAAGCTCTTATTAAATTAAGGAGAGAGAGACAAAATCAACAACAAAGCATATGAAGTTTGGTTACATTCAATCATCATGGGGTATATTGTTCTTTTTTCCCCTGGGGTCAAACAGTAAAGTTGATTTTAAAATTCTGTTCCTCTGCCTATATTAAAAGTGATCATCAAAAAAACTTGCTTTCCCTCAAATACAATCCCCTTTGGTAGTCTTTCTGAAGAGCAGAAGGGAAGGCATTATAACTGACATGTCAACAATACTGTAAATGACTTTCCATACTTCAGAGGTGACAAGGATGTAATCGAAATTCCATGCTTAAAAGGCAAGGCAAAGGAAGCAAGACAGCTGCTATAACTAGATCTGCTAAAAATAAATATATAAATAGATAAATAAATAGAAGAAACTTTTCTGAGAAATGGGATACAAGTCCCCACAGGGCAAGAGGCGGCTTCATTAATGCTGGCAACAGCATCACAGAGAGTAACAGTAGATACAATTCCTTTTGGATACTTGCAAAACAAAACCAAGTTGGTGTTTTCAGGGACGTTTAAATGTACACACGGCAGAAATCTCACGGGGTACTGTGAGACTGCAGTAAAAAAATTTTAGTTCCTTAAAATCTGGTCATATATAGTTTAGGCATTTTCAGAGTGGAATCAGAAAACATGAGCTCAACAAAATGGACCAATAGACTAGTCTGTCTCTAGTCTAGTCTAAGAACTGAGTGAGAGTAGTTCTAGATGTCATAGTCGGGAAATGCTGTGAGTGCCCCAGTTCCTGAGCGGACTCAGCAAAGACCCTTTGCTGCAGAGGCCATGTCAGGGAGCACCACGCTGCCCCACGGAAGCCACCTACCCTGGCCCTGCAGCCTTACTCCAAGGGGCACGGAAAGCGAGGTGACAAATCCAGCCTGGCAGGGCAGGTGTTCTTTCTTCAAAAGCAACAACAGACATAGACAAAAATTTTCCATCAGAAAAATGTCAATCCAGCAAAATTCTGCAAGGACAATCAGTTTAGTCGGCTCCAATGACTGAAGCTTTCTGGCTTCCTGCCCGCTTGCCTGCCTCCTTGCCATCCCATCTGTCCCAGCTCTCCAGAGCATTTCCCAGTTTCCTGCAACAAAACCAGCAGCCTGGAAGTGCCACCCTGAGCCGAGATGCCCAGGGCATCATCCCTGCAAGGAGGGCAGCCGTCAGGGGGTCCCCATCTTTTATTACTATTGTTGTTGTTGTTATTTTAATGGAATTATACATCCGGAAGAGCCAGTGAAGATCGCGGTGAGTATCCAGGTGCCTTCAGTAATGCTTCTAGCTCTCATTACGTTAAAGCCCAGAGCTCCAACATAAGCAGTCAAGGGAAGGGGTCATCTCAAGAATATCATTCATGTCCTCAACTAGACACATGTTTACAATTAGAATCCATGTTTACAGCCTAATTAGCTACTGTCAGGACTTCATTAATCACTCTCAAAAGCAACCAGAGAAAATTACAAGTGCTGATGTTTGATATAGTGATTTCTAAATATTTTATTTCATGGAAAAGAGACTCTTTTCCAGTAAGATGAGAGCGAAAAAACACAACTGAGAGAACAGGAAGGAAGAGAAGAGGATTTAATTCATAGAAAGAAATTAGAGCTTTTCCCCCATAAACAAATGTGGTTTATTACTGTCACAAGATTTAGGGCACGGTTTACTGCACATACAATGTATATGTTAACTTCAATCTACTTTAAGTAAGATTCTGACTAGCTAGAGGAAATTAAGCATCTGACTGTGCAGAGCAGGGAATCAGGATGCAACCAGAAGAGAGTATTCAGGATAGCTGCAGCAGCTTATAGAATTCCTAAATCATTTTCAGGAGTGACTGGCTGATTAAAAGAAAAATACTTTAAACTGTAACAGAAGAGATTTCTAAATGAATTTACTATCAGAGTGGGTCCCTCTTCATTGCTACCCTGCTCATCACAGGCACAAATAGTTGCTTTCACCCAGTTCTTCAAGCTCAGTGTATACCTTCCTGCACTGACGAGATACACGGGCAGCTGGCATTCTGCATTCCTGTACATCTTGCAAAAAACCTAAACTGAAGAAAATTTAAATACTTCCCTGCAAACATAATAATAATAACATTCAGTTCCTGTTAAATTCAAGCAGGAAAAGCCTTAGGGAATCTATTTTTTTGTTAAAAAATAATGTATTTCAGAAGGAAGCTCTGTAGGTCTACTTCACTTTTTTGCTTAAAGCAGGGCTAACATCAATGTGCTGCTTTTTTTTTTCTGAGATACTTACTTTAAATCACATTGACACATATAACAAGGATAAAGTCCCTTAAAATGTCAGAAACAGGGGAAAAACAAAAATCAAACAAAAATAAAGAACAGCTATTCCAGCATGAACATGCGTACCTTCATGCAAATGCAATTATCCCAGTTTGCATAAATTGCCCTTTGAATACTAAATTTGTTCCACACCCACACAGCTGAGTAGTTGCTTTCCCAAGAAGGCTTTTTCCAGGAAAGGAGGGTCTTGCATTGGTATTCTTCTGGAAAAAAAACACCGTTTTATTAGCTGTTCTTCCTCCAATAGGTAGATAATTAGGGAGATTAAAGCATGCTTTTATACCCAACCTAATTAGATAACTACATTAACTGAGCCACTTACTATCTCATTTATTTCTGAAGCTGCTAATGTTTATAGTGCTTTAGTTATTGCACAAAATGTATAAAGAGGACCTAAGGATATTCTAGTGCAACTATTTATTCACCTTGCTACAGACTTTCCGTGACTTTGGGATATTGATTTATGTTGAAAGGGCTATTTTCATTGTAAGAACTGCAAACCCTTTGAGAGTAGCCAGGTTGTTTGTTCTGTGAATGAGATGCTGACAGCCTCACCAACATCAGCACAAGATTTCTCCAGCAGCGAGAGCAGAGCCCAGATGATTTAATCAAGAACAGCGCTATTATAATAGTGCGAGACAAACATTAATTTTAATGATTTATAGAGCACCTACACTGTCATCTTACTTCTCATGGAAGAGCCATCAATTACCCGATAGCAGTTTCATGAAAATAACTCCCAGCTTAATTGCAAAAACATGTTAAACATTCTCTGAATCCAGCCACTTGAAGCTTTATGGCATACATTTTCACTTAGCTACTTTTTCATCTGATGGTGAGGAATCAGTTTACAAAGCTTAGTATTTTCCCAATACTTCTATAAAGTTGAATCTCATGATCATCTCAGAAACACACAATATGAATTCATCAAAAACGTCAGAAGTAGCAACAGAAAGGGTTGAGGTCTAAGACACATCACTTGCTTAAACATCAGTTTATTGGCAAGCACTATCGCTTCAGCATAAAAGAAGGCTTTTCTATTTTATTATTAGGCTTCTCTCACTTTTAGTAATTAAATATAATTTAAATTCTGGTTTTTATTAGCTATTAAATCATAATAAATAAGGAAGATGAAATTTACTGCATTTCTCTGTACTTTATATCTGAATCTCAAGATCAATTTTGTCAATATGTCCATTTAAAATTTTTATTTGTTCCCAACAAAGTTCTTTCTTCTTGACCCTCACTCTCCCAAAATACAGCCCTTTTAGTGTATCAGTTACAAACTGGTGAGAATAGTTTGCAGCCAGAAAAAGAGTTAGATGGAAGATGACAGCCAGACTAGCAGGGTAGACATAAAGGAATTGGCCTTACTGCTGTAAGGTGATATCGATGGGAGCCAGAAAACAAGGCAAATTACCGAAAGAGAACGCAGTGCTGCAGTAGGTCACAGAAAACTATCGGATTTGTTTAAGTTAGCCTGGCCCAGAGCCACTCCGCTAATTGTTACTTGCTGTGAGCACCCACTCGTGCCCCTGTTGGTGCTGCTGGGGAGTTGAAGCCGAGGGCTCTGTGAATTGCAATCCCAGCAGCTGCTCTGAGCGTGCAGAAAACGACACTAAAATATTGACCGGGCATCTGCCACAAACACTGACTTTTCCCTGAGTTTTTCTATCAGCTTACAATTGTCAGCAAGGAATCTGTATATTCAGACAAGAATAACATCAGATAGTTAATATTTTTTAAATTATGACTTTCTGGAACCTTTCATTCAAAATCAACCCCCTGCCAAAGCTGAGTTTCATTGTCCTTAAAGCACAAATCATACCAGAGTACACAGCATTAATACTGTGCATTAATAACTGTCACTAGCTACATTTTAGAGGCTCTCATAAGCTTGAAAAATTCTGTGGAGCATTGTTTCAGAATTTAAATTTGAAGTGTTTGGGGTGGGGAAAAAAGCTCTCTCTTGTCTGTCATCCAATTAATCCAAAACATATAACATCTTCTTTGGTTCCATTTACTTTTATCTTCTGCTTCACTAGAAAAATAATTTTAAATTCCTAACTGGTTTTATTTGTTTGGGTTATGGAGTCCCACAAGATTGCTTAAAGTCAGATTATTTGTAACTGAAGTAATTTGGCAAAATTGCAAACTAATAAGTGCAATTTGTATTGTAACTGAGCATTAGGAAATCCCTGGAGTGCAAATTAAGTAAAGAGTGTTTGTGATAAAACACTTTTTCTGGAGTAGAAAACTTATTTTCATTGGAGCTCGGAACAGCTACAGAATAAAGGACATCTCAAAAAAAAAAATCTCTGTTTTTAAGGGAAAATATAAAACTTCCTTGCCTAGCATAAAGTTTCCTCTTTGGCAAAAGGGGCAGGGGGGGAGGATGGAGATGGAGAGATCTAGAAAAGGCTCAAGGTTTAAGACTTCAGCATTTAACAAAATGTGAACAAACATGTCACAACACACTGAAACTATGGATGACCAAAGGAAAAATTTTACAAACTGAGTGTCTCTGCCTCTCCTTTAGTTAGACTGCCGGACTGCTATAGCCATTGACACAGGAGCAGACTGCAATGCACTGTTACTAACATAAAGTGCAAAATACTTCAATCAGTGAGGATGTTTATCCAACCAGACTAATCTCCCTTTCATGCATACAATGCCCAGCTAGAGGAAAAGCACCTAAGAAAAATTAAGTATTAGTCAATAGTTATTTCCAATGCTTCATCAGAAGACTGATTCACTGATTGCCTGCCTTCCAGGCAATAGAAAACATGTCTGTCTGCAGCTATTCAAAAGCCTGAGGAGATGTTATAATTACTGCACCACTGGCCAAATCCCCATTTTTCATAGGCCAAATGAATTCCAGAACCAGCTTAGGCTCTTTCCTGCCATGACGCATTACTTCAATCCCTTAGAGTAACAGTGGAATGAAGACATTATTTAGAGGGAACCAAAGGTTGTAGTAGGAGAATGGCACAAAATTGAGAGAAAACTTCAGCTGAGTTGAACATTGTCCCTAAAAACTGTTACACAGAAAGCAATTGTAGTTTACTGGGAAGTGAACAAAAAAGACTTACTTAGGTGATTGGCGTGCCAACTTTCTATGCTTGTATTATGTTTTATGTGGCATTTTTCTCAAATGCACTTTGAACAAGTTGAAAAAGAGTTTCCCGAGCACTGGGCTAGAAAGAAGTGCCAGACTGGAGAGAATTTCCTGGTGTCTACTGAGAAATTATAGATTATGTGGTGTTAGCTTCCCTACTCTGATTATAAACTGAACTAAAAAGTAGATATTGGAAAAAGTATTTAATGAATTTTCTATGCATGAAATTGAAAAAATAGAAGGTCACTTGAGAAAATGTCAGGAACTTCTAAGAATGTGCAGCACAGCCTGTGAACTTTCTTTCAATATCATAACAGAAACACACAAAAAAAAAAAAAAATCTCAGAAGGTTATTTAGCCAGATATCACTGTCCATAAAACTCTGGGGTTTAATGTCATTCCCCATTATATATTATTTTAAAAATAAAATAGAGATATAAACTTCATTCTCTTCAGATTAAGACCTGTATGGTTTCAGAAAAGCTTTCCTCCTGAATCCTAAGCTCTGTTACGGTCTTTAATAATTCCTGGATGTGGAAAGATTACTGGAGATGCATGTGACTGTTGTCAGTCTTGAATAATTTTGGGTTTAGTGTGGAAATCCAAGTGATGAATAGATAGACCTCAGAAACACTTTGAATCTTTTAAAATGCAGCCACAGAAAGGAAGGAAGGTAAGAAAACAGCCTAACATTTTGTGTGATTTTGAGAAGTTCTGGTACGAGCAAGTAGAAGTTTTTTCCTACACCTACCAAATCACACTCAGTTACAGGGAGGAGATTTCTTCTAATAACATGAGCCGGCCTGCACCAGATAGTAGCCAAACTTCACAAAAGTGGTTAATTTGCACAACAGAAGTGCAAAAAAAAACTATAGCCCTGACGGCATTCCTTTATATTACAAAATAGAGAAAAATACTCATTAGCTAACTATTAATATAGCTGTAATGAATAAAATGCCAGCCCTTTTGTCTTCTCCAAAAAGCTGACATCTCCCTAGCATAGGATTTGGGACAGCAGCTATCAGCAAAGCAGCCCATTCTCGGGAGATCATTTCTTACAGTTGTTTCCATCCTCAAATACTTTTTATAAGGCTACTCTTAGTGCACTTCCCAAGATCACCATTGTAAATTCTTTTTTCAACATGAATTTCAATGTAAGACAAAATCATTTTCTCTCCAGTGAAAAGACTTATAAGCATCAGGAAATGTAATAATATTCATAATAAACTACACAGAGATTCATAATAAACAGAGATTCTACTTACCCTGATAGAAACTGTTTTGCCCTTGGTACAGTAAAATTTAAGAGATACGTATACCACCATAGATTAAATATGTTAGACAACTGAGTCTCTCAAAGACTCTGACACTGTTCAGACGATTGGCCTTTCAATTCAATATCTTTCAGAATAAAAGACATTGAACACTACAGATCACTGAAGAAAACTTCAGTATAACAGTGTTAAGATTGATAAAAGAAAAAATTTGGAACTTGTATTGAGAGGAGATAGAAAATTATATGCAAAAGTATCTGCTCGTTTTCACTTCTTAAGGGTTTAAAAAAAAAAAAAAAAATAAACAAACTACCAAAGCTACAATACTCCAAGACAGAGGTTTTCCTTTTCTATATTTTATGGATATAAAATCTCAAGGATGTCATACACTAGAAAATAGAATGTGGAAACTTCTTCTCCACAGTAAAACATGTCGGATGCACCCGTTACCAGTCCTGCCAGATTGTCTCTGCTTTGTAAATGCAGCAGTAACAATCTGCGCTGGGCATTTGACAACAGAAGTCTGAGAAGAGATCAAGCTGGACAGACCTTTCTGCTGGATCTGGTTGGACCTTCAAAAAAGCAACTAAGAAAAATATAACCCCAGAAGACCCTTATAGTAACAGATGGAATTTGACTCTGAAGAGAAGACAGAGACAAGATTTGCAGACAAGACTGCTGTCCCCTACCCTGGCAAGTTGTCTTTGTTTCCAAGCTTTTCACTTCAGTCTCAGCTCCAGCAGACTGTGCGCGGTTCCCTTTGGTCCCCAGGCAGTTCTGTCTGTCCCTGTCCAGACCTGGCAGGTTGCTTCCGGCTCTTCCTCGCAGGTGCCTTGCACCAGGCGCAGACACGCAGCTCCCTACCGTGCGGACTTCACCCGCTCTGCCGTCTCTGAAGCCACCTCTTCCCCAAGAGAAGGCCCAGCGAGCCTCCACAGCCTCAGAGCTTATCTTCTGTCAGCTTTGAGAGGAAGGAGCAGAGGTGAGCGAGAACCACACCGGAGACGGGCCATTACAACAGCACTGTTTAGAGTCATTTTCTGATACCCTCTGTCAACATGCACAAATGACTAAACTACTTAAAACTAGAAAGTTTTCTTCCTTTAATCCCCATTTAGAACACATTGGTAATGTCTAAGTACCACCATTGAGGCTTTTCTTTATATATATATATATATATATATATATATCCCAAAATATTTGCGCATCCTTGATAAGACTGTGTTTCAGTTTAGTCCCTAGAAACAACACAGCCACAATGTAAATGGCTTCAGATAGTTTTACTATTTGAGACGATTTCCAATCTTCAGACTGAGGCACCTTCCTCAAAGAATGAAAAGGAGTAATTGAAATGTCAGCTATTGCAGTTATAAGGAAATTTATTGAAGTAGTTTGATTTCAAGACATATGACTAGAGCAAAAATCCTTAATAAAATGCTTGGTTTAAAACAGTGACTAAAACTTCTGGAAAATGAAGTTTTTCTTGGTTCTATTTTTCGAGTTGAAAGTGAAGTTCCAGTTCCTCCTAGTTTTGGCTCAACGGTCAGGCCAGCACCAGCCTACACGCAGTGTTTTATAAAGCACACTACACACCAGAGAGTCCACGGAAGGACTGGCAGGGACACTGTCATCAGATCGACTTGAAAATTGTCAGTAAAACAAATTGTGAATATTTTTGTTGAATCAGTCTTAACCGAACTATATGAAAATATTGGACGAATATAGTTTCTTTCTATACCCTCCAGCGATGATTACCAGTCAGAACATTTGGAGTGACAGAACAAGCAAACGCACAAGGAGGGAGTCAGAAGCGTGCATTTAAAGATAAAGATTTCTAACTTGTGATTATGGCCTCAGACAAGACTAAATGAGCCAAAGCTCAGGGAGATAAAATAATATTTAAAGCACCATTGTAACAAGCTCAACATTTTTCCTGTTGCTAGAAGAAAATGTGATCCCTGGTTACACACTCAGCTGGTTTAAGGGCAATGTGAGGAAAATGCACACAAACCGCAGCAAACCAGTCCTAAAGAATTTGGTTGCTCTGCATTTCTTTATATGTCAGTTAACAGAAAAATAGTTGACAGGCTACTGCATACACCTCTAATTTGGTGCTATGCTGTCGATATTCCCAGCAGGTTTTTATGCAGTTTGCTATTTCAGAGAATCACATTATATTGTCACTAGGTAAAATTTACTATATTAAAAGTCTTTTCAGTGAAATAATAATCACTGTTTGCTGAGACAGTCTCCCACATGAATCAGCAGACACAAACATGTTCGCCTTCTTCTAATCTGCTTTAAATTGCCATGTAGTCAGCTACATAAATCAACACACCCAAACAGACATTAACTTTACTTTTTACTTTAACATATACATAATGATGAATGCACAGTAGCCCCATTCCTACGTAGCAGGAGCACTATTTGCAGTGCTCCAGCTATGAATATGTCAGCTAGTTCAGTAGAGAAACCTATTTACAGAGGTTTAGAACTACATGACAGAAATTGTCTTCAGGCTGCAACATAGCATAAAAAGTTTCAGATGTGGTTTTTAGGGGCTGAAATTTTAAAAAAAAAAAAAAAAGGAGGAAGGGGAAATAATCTTGTTTCATAATTCTCATATCAGATACGAAACAGATACAGCATGGGAACAGCTCAGGGTTCTGACGTTACAAACTTTGGTGTCTCAGACAAGGTCAGCAATCCAGAGTATCTGTGATCATTACAGATTCTGTGGCAGGTTTTATTATGGTTAAGAGGTGTTCATGACTGTGACATGGCCTAGTTCTGACCAAAGAGATTAGATCCTGCTCATACAATCTTTCTGGACGGTTTCATTTAGACAAATTGCTCATCCTTGATGTAATCTATAGTATTGTGGACTTCATTAATACACCACTGTGGTGGACTCCAGAGACAGCTGCTCATTAGCAAGTTAAATTATTTGTATATGTGATTATTTTTAGAAAGACCTATGGCAAAGACCTTTTCTGTTTCTACGTTCAGCCAAGAACACTGCAGAGGGAGGCTGTCCGTACCACAGGGCACCTGACTGCCTTCACCTGGAGTAGGGCCTCAGGGAAGAGGGAGGGAGGCAGAGACTTCTGCTAAGGTTTAAAGGAGTCCTCAAGTGATGCTAGATCTGGGGCACTGGCATGGGCTACCTATATCCCTGTTTATTCGGTGTAGGAAAGGTTAATTAGAAAGTGTGCAAGAGCAGTTTTAGAAAAAATGCAAATACTTTCTTTCTAAGCTCTTAAAACTTGCCTGTGCATCTCCATTTTAATCACAGTGTATATGCACAATTCCCAGTTCAAGGGAAAGAATGTTCATAAATAGGAGCATGCCTGAGCCTTGACTTGAGAGGGCCAAGAGCAGAATAGGGTGTCCAGTTAATTTAATCTTTAATATCTGTCCTACCTTTTTCAGCCAGGATAGCAAACCACAGCAACCAATTCTTTTTTTTTTTCCCCAATTCCCCACTCACCCTAGTATCAGGGTGACATACTCTCCAGACTTTGCACAAGGCAAAACCAAATACACATTATTGCCATTCAGTTCTCAGAGAATAATTACTCTCAGGCAATAGTCGTGGCTTTCAAGAAAGGGCTATTGAAAGCTCTGGGTCCTCTTCTGAGTGATCTGGACAAATCTATCTAGTGCTTTAGTATTGCCTTGCCTTCTACGGGATGGGAACTAAATGTGCTCTTTTGCAGGGGAAATACAAAGCTGTGCAGAGTTCTTAGTCACCATTCTGCAGAGCTGCTAATACCTTTCCCTCTTACTATACCTAGCAGGAACTTAGAAACCTAAGGCAGGCATCAAGGAGACAAGCTTCACAGGCAGGAACAAACAACTGCAGGATTTTTTGCATTTTCTTTGCTGTCATACCTGCTCCCTCTGCAGTGCCAAAAGGACGTTTGGGTACTGCCAGGACTTTTAGCCTTTTCCTTGACTTTACAGCTTACCCTGCTTTAAAGTAATTCTACAGATCAAGAACAGATTGCTAACATAATTTTACATCACAAGCAAAACCTGATTTTTCAGTTTTTCAGATCTGATTACTGTGACAATTACCCCCTCTTCTGAGAGGTCTAGCCATGCGGTACTAAGGAAAACATTGAAGTCCCAACACAAGTACCAGTGGGCTTGGAAGCAGAGAAGCAAACTACAGATTTGGTATGGAGTCTCCTTGCTATTCAGTAAATGCAATCAGATACAGGTGGCTCCATTTCTCTGCCATACATTGATCAACATGTTTTCTAATACAATTTCCAGGCACCAACTTGCAGGGCCAGCCAGAAAAGCAAACTGCCCTTCGCCAGGAAGTGCCAGCCCAGCGAACCCCCGCAGCCGAACGGGAGCTATCCTCTGCCAAATAAATTTCCTTGATGTCTGTAGAATTCTACTTTATGAAGGAACAGGAACCTGTTCACCTGTCTTGAGTCCCCTTGACAGAAATGCATAAGGACAGAAGTGATTTTTAAATGCTGAGTTGCAGGAAGGTCTGATCACATGGCAAGTATCAGCTTTTTCTCTTGCACACAAGGAGGGGTTGTCAGATTGGGGCTAAGAAACGAAGGATGAAAACCTGGCCACAAGTCTGAAAGGTGAAGATCTTTTGTAATCTCTTCTAAAGCAAGATCTGAATCAAGATTACATAATTCCTCTCAGTATCCTTTTTTTTTTTTTTCCTGTAGGGCACTACCTCTGCTTGATTTTACAGGTAGAAAAAACTGCTAAACTGCAGTGGAAATACTAGGTGGCCAGGTGCAGACCCTTCGGAATACCCATCTCACATTATCACACAATATCCCCCAAATACAAAACTAGAAGATTGTTCAAAACATGAAAAAGTAGAAGACTCAAGATAAATATCATCTGTATCTTTTTAGCTGAGCACTTCACAAGCTGTGGAAGTCTGTCATTGTTCACTGTTCTCTACAAGGCATCACTTTGTAACAAGGGCCAGTTCTGAGGACTGTTTTGTAGTTGAGCTCTCAAAACAAAAAAGAAATCATTTTAAAGCAACAAGCCCTTTTTTAAATGGTGTGTGTGAAGGGACTGAAACCAGTTTGAGCATGCAATAATACCTAAAAGTCATGACTGTATTTCAGGCACAGATCTAAACACAGTGAAAATGAAAGCAAATTCTATTAAAATTATCCACAGAAGAAAAAACAAGACAGACTGTTGCAATGCTGAGGCATCAGCTGGCGCTCAGAAAAACCCTTAATCTAAACAAAGATGTCAAGAAGACTTGAAAAGATATGCTCTAACTTGTGGGCTGCATTTTAAAATCAATAAAACTTAACTTAAATCCACTTTGCAAGCACACAGTGGAAGACAAGTCTGTAAAAACAGAGTTGAGCAATTTTTATTCTCTAGAAGACCACAATCAACAGAAATTTCCATTCATAAATCACTTTCTACAGAAGAGCTGTATTGCACTAACCTCCTGATGGGGAGGGAGAGCTCGTATCTGAAACCTGAGCCCTACTTTAGATGGAAGTGAATTTTGCACACTTTTTATTAGTGTTTTTCAGATCTCCTGTACCGATACATTGCAGTTTCAGGATTTACCCTATTAAATTAAAATAATAATTTCTGTAGCACTTGCACAGTTGAAATGTACAGACAATCATTGATGAAGAAAGAAAAATGAGGGCAAGAACTACAGTGAAAACATGGCATGCTATTTCTGGTTTATGCCCTTTCATCTCAAAGAGATAAGAAACAGAGATCGTCACCGTTAGTCCAATCTGTAACTCCATTTATCATAGACTCATACAATATCAGATTGGAAGGGACCTCAAGTATCACCTGGTCCAACCTTTCACTACATATATAAAAAAATATTTTCTGATTTTGCCAAAATGCAGAAGCCTGAAAATCCTACATCCTCATTGTCTGAAGTCTTTCCAATTCATCTAAGACAATACAGTGCCCTCTTCAGGTTTTCATCTTATATTACAACTCCGGGAAGTAATGTGTTGCAGTATCTTCCCGATGAAAAAAATAAATTGAATTTTTATCGTAAAATTCTGGCTGCTAATCTTTGAACTAACACTGTAAGTACTGTAATCTGAAATGAAGATAAACTAAATAGAAATAGCCTCTTTAAAAAGTAATAATAATGCTGGTAATTTATCTAAAAACCTTGGAATTACAATAGATGATAATATGCAGTTTTAAATTATTTGCCACTTAAGTGATGGAATTGAACGAAAGCATAGAAAATATGTAACTGCTAATTAAGCGTATATTCTCAAGAAAAGTCTGCTAATGCCCAGCAAGTATCTGCGAGCTCATCAGATGTAACCACAAACAAAACAAAGACACCCTGACAAGCCGCAGAGCGAAATGGAGTTAATAACCCAAGTGGCAGTGCTCCAAAAGCAAACCTGGTGAATCTGTTTATAACCTCCCAAGAATACCAGCAGACTGCCTTTGCAGACAAGATTAAAGGAAATACTGTCCTTTATTAATATGCAGCCTTTAGACAGTTTCAACACTAATAGGAGCAACATTCCATGAATATTTTATCCATCTAGATTTTTTTCCTAATATGCAATAGCTCTTTCTCCTAAGAGAAAATCTGGGATTTTTCTACCTTTTGCCAAAATGCTTAATGCCCCCAGCAATCCTGGGTCTCTAGCAACCCCTGGTTTCTCTCCCTTGCCTTTGCTAATGTGATGGGAAGAACATGCGAGAAATCTGAAAGGCAAGAGACTGGATATTTGTTGTTATCCCCGTAGATCTCATCACCAGCTGGGTGCTGCAAACTGCGCTGAGCATAAAAGTCTAAAAGATGCCAACGCCCCAAGACTCTGAGATACGCCAGAAGGTTATCACTGATCACTTACTATGGAAGCTACAATCTGACTATTCATTGTCTTTTAAGAGGACAGAGAATCACTCAAGATGGGTTGTGAGAACTGTAACACTCTTCTGATGGCTGCCCTCACACAGCCAGCGTCAGCATGAGAAGGGTAAGTCACGTCCATGACTGCCATCTCCCCCAAGATTAAATCAGAGGGGTAATAGCACTTTGATACACAAAGCCAGGGGGGAAAAAAAAAAAAAGAAAAAAAAAAAAGATTTAAAAAAAAGAAAAAGAGATTCATTAAGAAAAAGCAGAATCAGCCTCATTGTCCCACTGGATAAAATTATGTCAGGAAGCAAGGAACGAGAAGCAAATCGCTAGCTCATGTGAGAGGATACACTGGTCATGTGGTGTGTCCCTTGAGAGGGGGCTGCAGCAGAGACCCGCTCCTTGACTGCAGCTCTAAGAGGATTCAGCTCCAACGGCAAAATAAACAGGTGACACAGAGTGACATGCCTGCAGTGCTGCTGCTGAGGAGCAGGATTACACGCTGCATTACAGTAGAAAAATGAGTGATGTTTCACTCAAAACCTATCTGTACAAAATGGCATGTTTTGATTTCAGATATTCATTAAGCAGCAGGTTACCCATTACACAAATGAAACACTGACACAGTTCAGCCTTCCTTCTGTGGTGCCATTGCTGCTTCCTGGCAATGGGAGCCTTCACCAGGTTATTTCAGGGTAGCAGCTGTCTCCTGTGGTTACGGTTTACTGCAGGGGTAATATCCTCCAGGGACTCCTGCCTTGTAACAAGGAGTAAGATTCAAGAATTCAACAACTGTTCTGATGCCCAGGTTGATGTTGATAGGGAAGGCAGATTTTCCTGCTTTACTTCAAAGCTGGCTTTCATTATTTTGCTGGCAGAGCATGTATTGAGCCATGTGGCCTCAGGTCCCTGGCTTTCACTGCATGATTTAATGTTAAAGAAAACCCAATATCTTACCCTCTAGCTTGCAAAATCTGGCCACAGCAATCCAGATACACCTCAGGGAATTGTATGATGATGTTCCCACAAGTGTGTGTCTATAATTAGGAGCACAGCCTGTAACATACCAAGTGAACCTCTCAAAGTCAATTACTCCACTGCAGCCGACTAATATCCCCAGCCAAGTTCCTGGTCACAGGAGGAATTCCAAAATGGGTGATCACGCAGCAGCCAAAAAATTACAGTTATTTGGTTTCCAAGTAGAGAAGTTGACCGGGAATTAGCAATGTGTTAGGAAACAGACCCAAATCCATTTGGAAATTACTTTCACCACTGATAATCAGGGAAATATCCAGTATTCTGGTGGAACTGCAGATTTATATAATTTTTTTTATACGCATCTTTGATGATTTGTGCGTTGTTACTTGAGCACGGAGATGCACAGCCCCAGTGCTGCTGCTCACAGCTAGGACAGGGGTGTTGCTGTCTCCTGCGGCCCGCACTCTGTACAGACCCTGGGTGAATCCAGGTGAGCTGCGGGTCAGAGCACTGACTGAGCCTGTCCCCCAGTACTGCCCTTCTCCTCCTTGTTCCTCCTCACAAGAGCTCAACACTTTCTCAAAACAAGCAGGGCCTGACAGAGGAACACAACAGTCAGCATTCACACACCTGTATCACAAGTTTAACACAAGCTCTTTTATCACAGTCAGGCCAGTTTTCACTGAGGCATCCTGACATACCAAAAAAATCCTTGAGAGCAAGATGAGCATTACCATTCCCATGTAACAGGGAAAGAGAAGATGACGTTCCACCAGCACTGAGCACCCAGAGAACAGCAGCGTGCCAGGAAATTGGTATCATGCTGGCAGGGAGCAAATACATTCACTGGATAGAGTGAGAGGCATGCCTAGAATGGGGAGGGCAGAGGTGGCTATTACGAGGAGATTAAATCGAGAAGAGTAAAGGAAGTTATGGTATCAGAGATTATAGAAATATTAAGTAGGGAGAAGGAGAAGATTCTTGTCATATGCTCAAGCACAGTAGGCTTTGGTGAGCAGCCTCTGCAAGGAATACAGCAGGGACACACGAACGACACCACAGTTATTAAAATCCACCAAACTAATGACCACAAAGCAGCACAGCAGCAAAGGACAGTGGTTGCATCTTATCCACTAGTGAATATGGACATTATGGAACCTTAGTTAAGCTCAGTATTTACAGGAATAATGATCCTATAATCCACACTAAGGCAGAGCTAGATCTCACTTCTACAATTTCCCAAGTGAAGGAAAACCCAGGCTGAAGTCTGGAACTTTTGCAGTTTTTTTGTGTATATGGAGATTTGGTGCCTCACATGTTCCTGTTGAATCTGGATGTGGATAGGGACAACCAGAAAAAGCTGATCTCTGAAATTACACTTTTGGTAAATTGAATCACAGTTTCTTCTCTGTGCCAGAACGCAACAGGCAGTCAGGCAGCAGTTGACATGCAAATACAAAAAGCAAATCACAGTAACTCAGAAAAGCGAGACGAAAAAAGTGACAGCTTGCTTGTGTCTACAGCTCTAAGGGGACAGAAAATAGATAACTCACTCCCGGAATCCTGTCCTGCCATTCTGGGCTCTCATATGCCACAATTATTCATAACACTTCTGTGCCTCAAGGAGCCAAGAGATTAATGTCTCCAGGCTCTGAGTACTTGAAATAGAGGAATCCCACAAATGCCAGCATAAAGCAACTGCTGCAGTTTCCAACCAAAACCAGTGGATGACTCTTAGGAGTCTATGTCTTCTTCTGGATACACTAGAGACCAGATTTTGTAGCCTGACTCTGCAGTTTGGATGCTGACAGCATCCACTGACAGGAAAGCAAATCCAAGTGCCCTCTTGAGAAACACTATTTTTGTAGTTATTGATGAAAATCTAGTTTGCCCTGGCACAAAGTAATATTTTGCATGTACTGTTCACCAGTAACCACCTCTGAGCCTAAATATAACTGATTATTTAGGCTAATGGCTTGTCCACAAAACAAGTCACATTATTCTAAAGTAAGTGTAATTATTTTTAAATCAAGTTAATTATTTCAGTATAAAAGGTTCAAAAGAGTTGAGTTTAATTCAGGTGCAATTTGATTTTAGAAGTCAGTTAGAAATATGCTTATATTTAACTGAAAATGAGAGTATCGAACAAAGGAGTTTCAACTAAATGAAATAAATTAAAGCAAGCTTACATATAGGCAGGCCTATAAAGGCCATACTTAGGGTAGTAATTTACTTCAATTATTTTAGCAAATGTAGCAATTTCATACTAACTGTAGTTTTAGAAATGCTTTAAAGGATCATGAACGGTTTACCTTCAAGTGTTATTTATCCTACCTAAGGCCAGTAGACTCATGAGCAGCTTATTTAAATATCTTTTTTCAGAAACTCACAATATTGTCTTACAAAAATTTAATCTAAAAAAAAAAACAGATTTCCTTCTGCAGCTCTAATTACAAGTTAAACCCAAGTTGTAAGCAAAGGCAAATCTATTTTTAATAGTAAGATCACTAGCACAGAGAAAAGCCACTAGCCTGTCTTCCCCAGGCAGTTGAACACAATTTATACTCTACTTGTGAAAAGTTGGTTCATAAACTCTCGATTTTTGGTGTAATGCATACCGATTAACATAGTCTCCTGACTTAATTAGAACAGTTTTTAGAATTTAAATAAAATATTCTTTAGAGTGTTATCATGGACAACACAGTCACAACACTGAAGAGGAAAAAAGCAACAAAACCAGAGCTCAGCCAGTATGCAGGCTCCTAGCTCTTTGAACGAGAAGACAGCCAGAAAATCCAGATTTGAATACTTCTTAGATGAAAATACCTAAGTCTACACCAAGACTTTACATTTAACTAAAAACATTTAATTTTTTTCATTTAATTTTAAATGCCACAGCTAATGTTCAAGGTTTTTCAACAGATTAAAAAGCAGGTCTCTCACCAGTCAGTGAAAAAGGGCTAATGAAAATTGCACATTCTCCCCCAAAATTAAAAAAAAACCCTACCGTATTTTAATCAGGCAAGTAATTCCCTCTGCAGATTTCTAGTGTACTAACTAGAAAGAAGGGATAGACATATATTAATTGTTAATAGCTTCCAAACAACAATAACAACTTCAAAGTTTGCATTTTACAAAATAGGAGAGCTTAAATCTTGAAGAGCCTGTCTTGCATCATAATGTTGTCTCTTGTGGTGACAACAGTCAGAATTTGATGGGACTCTTGCATTTTATTCAGCTTTCAGTAGAAAATGGCTTTAGTTCCTGTGTTATTCCTGTCACTTTAGTTCCATATGTAGTCATTTTCACAATACATTAAGTTATCAGAAATCAAGGAAGCTTGGATTTCTGAATACCAAGTTAAAGGTAGGTAGCTTAAGCTCTAGTATCCACTGAGCATTTAATAAACATCAGCAAGAAATTTGTGAGAGGAAAATAAACTCTTGATTTGACAAGGAAACAAGTAAGAAAAATAGAATTTGCAAGATAGAGAATTCATCAAATGACTAAAAGCAGGAGTGACACGAGTGAGAAGAGTTAGGTATTAGTACAGCGGCAATGGTCTGCAGTAGCCTCACATGCCTGATTCTATGATTTGGTTATGAGAAAACAAAAGTCTTTCCCATAGACAACTTACAGAGTATCCATTTCCTCCCACTAATTCCAAGAATGTCACCAGCAGGCTGTTCTAAAAGTAATCACAGCAAAATGTCTTCCCTCCTTGCCTGAGCAATTTTAGCTGCTGTGGCAATGGTATGTTAATGTTGCTTCTTTATTAAGACTGGTCAGAACAGTGACATCCCCGGGATCACAGGAGTACAGGTGCCCCTTGGTTGGAAGAGGCTTTAGCCAGTCACGGTTTGCAGCATAACCAAACACCATCCGAAGAAGAACTGATTCTCAGCTGTGTTATTGCTCAGCCAGATCAGATCACCTGTATTTTTCCAAGACACTCTGCACAATCTCCTGACAATTGAGTAACTGACCACCCAGCCTCACAGAGCATCACAAATTCAGAACAGAAAATTGGAAGTGTTTCTATATTTTTGAATGACATTCTAATTTTGAAGTTCATCTTTAAGAAGGTGTTTAATTATTCTCCCTGGATTTTTTCTATATTCACTACATCACAAAGAAAAATCATTACACTAACAGTACAAATTGTTGTTGCATGGTTACTTGTTGCTTCCTTCTCTCTCTAGTATTATCACATTTATCCAGTCTGAGCTCACAAAAATGAACCTGGATAGTTTGCAAATAAAGTGCCCAGGTCCAAGGTGGTTCCTGATATCAACTCTTGCTACCATGCCCACTTCAGGTAATCCTTTCTTAAACTAGAAGTGTTACTCTTGAACTCCCCTTTTGCTTCTGCTATAGATACATTGTCCAAGAGTTCTATTCTGCTGACAGTTAGGAACTTTACTTCCAATCCAAATGTATTCACTGCCAGTTTATGCCCGTTCCTTGTGCCAAAGTTTATCTTGCAAAACTCTTTCCCTGGAGTTTGTTCTTTAGGCATATTTATGTAGTAACACATCTGTTCGCAGGCTTTGCTGTCCTGAGCCAACCAAAGCTTCCTCACCATATATATTCTCTGTTCTCTGATGAGCCTTGCAATTCCTTCTGCACCTGCTCCAGCCTGCTCCAAAGGGACTGTTACATAAACCCTTGCGCCGTTAAGGACTTACAGGGCCTTGAGCAATGGCCCTAAGGGTGGCTAGCCCCCACCCGGGGTGAGAGGAGAAGCACCAGCAGCAGCGTAGTGCCAGCCTGCAGGATGCTCGGGCAGCACAAGAGAAGCAGGCGATCGTCCCACACCTGGGGCCCCACTGGCTCTGCAGACCTCCCCCAGCACAGCCCCAGCACTGACATCAGCCAGGCCCTGCTGGCACTCTGTGCCGCCAGAGCATCCCCCCCATACGAATGCATCCATCCAGCACCAGCTGCGCACTGAGCCAGCCTGCATCCAGCAGGGCTGACACTGGGCATGAAACTAAATCACTCGCATCTGACCGGTTCACTTAGCTCAAACCTGCCACGGGAGCTGCACAGCCAAATCCCAGCAATGCAGGGCCACAGCTGACTGATCCCACCAGAGCCAAACTGGATCCACGCAGTGTTAAGCCAGGGATCTCCAACAGCGTAACCCACCCACCTGCAGCTGAGGCTATTCACCCATGAATAACAGAGTCAGGTCTAAGCCCCTCCAGAAACATCTGTCTACAGGATTCCATTGCCCTGATGTCTCATACCCACCCTGGGCTGCCACAGTGACAAAACCAAAACCAGTCCTATTCTGTAGTTCCTGTGGTACTTGGCCATTGGTTCATTTCTGTGTTGGTTTATCAACAGGAAAAACAAAACAAAACCTGGTGTAGGTTACAATAATAAATTTCTTTCTAATCAGCTATCGATTTTTCAAGATGGCTGTTTCTGGACAGTAGCCAGCCCCACAGGGTAGTAGCCAGAAAGGTTCAAGGTGGGTGCCAGCAGGCACATCTTTCATGTCCCCCAACACTGGAAATGCAAGAACAGCACAGCTCAGCTGGAAGGAGACCTTCTCACTGCAGCCCAATTCTGCTAGACCTTGGAAGTCTAACGCAGTTATCTGTGATGTTCTTATGCTGTAACCATCAGTGTCTGCCATTTGCACTTTCACAAATACAGATGATACATTATACAAGCTGCAGTCTGCATGCCAGATTTTGAAATCCTTTAGCAGCTGTTTCAGTTGACAATAATGCCGTAATGCATCAGGGTGTTGAAACAGTGGTGTGTACCTATACGTCCCTCTGGCAACACCCATCTGGTGTGACATTTGCCTGATGCATCTTTCAGTCTAGGAGAAAAACCATCCTCCCAGCCACACTGTGTTCAGTAAACAGCTATGCTGCAGGAACTAAACCATCAGAGGCAAAAGAGGAGACAGAAAGGAAGCTGAGACTAACTATATGCCACACAATTCCTGGCCATAACAAAAGTCATGAACAGTCTGCCACTTGGCACAGATCAGTAGAAAGTATCCTAGACAAAGAAAGGAGATGGCTCTCCAGTGATGGAGGAGAAAAGTGAATAAATAGGGGAAGAATGCAGAAACAAAACAGGAAAATTAGAACTTGTACAAATAATAATGGGGAAAAAATAAGGGAAGAAATAGAAGAGTAGCAAAGAAAATAACATGGAAGACAAGGATGGGGACTTGAAAAGTAAAGTGACTTTATCAACAAAGAGGATGAGTCAGAAAAGGTTCCTGATTTCATTTGCAGCCAGTTTATTTGCAGAATAATTGCTTACAAAGCTGAACTGGTTTTGGCAGTTTGGTAGCCTGAGACTGCAGCCATCACAGGTGGCAGAGGAACAGGAAACTGCACGCTGTGGAAACAAGCTGAGGGAGAACTGCAAAATGGAACCTGAGACTCCTTCATTCCACAGACTTACACACACACTAATTTCCCTCATTCCTGTGTGTAGTGAGAAGAGAACCTTCGCAACGGCTGGAGAACAAGGCAAATTTTTTTTCAGAAAGCAAGCTGTATTAAGAGGTCCCAAATTTCAGAAAACGAAAATTTCTTTTGCAAAGAGTTTAGGAGATTAATTATTATTTTAAAAGGAACAAAAGGGAAGGTCCTGTTACTGCATAGGTGATGGACATGATTACATTTCTTTCAGTGGCAGCTCTAGCATAAGCAGCTCCTACCACCGTTTCCATTCTGGCTGTTGCTCATCCCTGTCCCAGGTTCCCTCTCCTGGTCTTTTGGGACAGCAGCCAGTGAAATCCCTGTTGTGAAACAGGCCCAGAGAACAAACCTGCCCTCAAAATCATCACTGCTGTCAAAAGAAATGGACACATACCTCTGAATTCAGGTCAAACTCCAAAAATCATTCAAAAAAATTTCAAAATTACTATGAAAATTCAGAACTTATTCTTTGATATAGTGAGCAAAATGGCCTCACAGCTAAAACACAACTTAGTTCCTAGTTCTGTTAATTAATCCTCTGTGACCCTGTCACTCTCCTCTGTACCTCAATTCATCATCTGCACACTACAAGCTTTGCAAGAACCCATCCAAGATTGTTTGAGACATTAACACTCTAATCACAACAGCCAGAGACCCGCACACCAAGCTTTCAAACAGTAGGAGGAAAAATTCCAGGAATAAAAAAAAATCCAACTGCCAAGCACACAGACCAGAGAGGCTTTTCATTTTGTTGGAGCAGGAAACCAGGAGTGTGATGAAGAAAGAGAGGAACAAGAAGACCGAACACATCAGAAGTGCTGAGTGATCAACCATGGCAGCAGCCACCCTCCAGAGGGGTAAGAGCTGCACGCCCTGCAAAAGCAGCACACACGTTTGGGGGCAAGTTTACCCAGGGCCCCCAGCTCTCTTACTGCGGTGCTGGCGGAGGAGAATTTGCGAGTGTCAGATGACATCACAGGCGTGCCGGTGAAACAGCGAGTTGGATGAAGATACAAGAACAAGGGGCAGTATCAGAACGGTTGACATTGTGGTAGATAACAGGGGAAACAGTAAATGTCACTTTCAAAACAAAGGCTACAGATTTCACTCACAATAAAAACAAGCAATTTTTTCTCCAAATTACTAGCTGCTACTAGCTTATCATATGAGCCAATTAACAGAAATAAGGCATTCTGTAACATACAGCTTACATCAGCGGGGGAACTACAACACACTCATTACAAATCTAGAGCTAACGGAACATATGCTTTCTGGTGTTGATGAGTACGGGCGCCTTTGTTTCAAATCTAGTTTACACCAGTTAATTCTTGCGAGTGTCACCACCAAACGTGCTAACAATAACACCAGGCATGTGATCCATCAAAAGGCAGACGACAGGCACACTCATCAAGGAGAGCCACTTGTTCTAATAACTGCTGAGAACATGAAAAGCAGGGAAACTTGGGGAACATTCATCTTGTAGAAGTCTACATGAGAAATGGGGAATGGTATGAGTCTATAGGCATAGTCTGGAGACAGTGGAATTAGGTCTAGTGCATTTTTTCGCTTCTGTTGGGGTATTTGTACAGGGTCAGGGTGTGAATCCTTGGGGACATATCCAGGAAATAATCTGTGAAGTGAGATGTAGGTGCCTCACTGGGGATTTCACCTGCCTGACTTTTTCTGTCACAAACAAGTTGAGTGCAGACAAGCAGCTGTCTCTTGGCATCAAGGCCAATCTTTCAATTTTTCCTACTGCTGGCATTTATCCCCTTGCTCTAATGAGATTTGCAAATCAGTAAAGGAATTCTGCTATAAAGTGTCTTAACTTTAACCCAGGGAAAAGCAAAACAAAAGCATGCAATGAAATATATATTTGCTTCAACAGAGCTGCATCACTGCACAAAAGATGCAACCATCTTCCTAAATGCATGGCAATACTGTTCTGCCCTGCAATCAAACTGGCTTTAAAACTGTATCTCAACTATACATGAGAATAAGACAGTCTGTACATGAAATTTCCCACAGAAGTGCAGTTTCCATCACTTTCAAACCCCCTCCATGAAAATGCTCATTCCTCTCCCTTTATATTCTTCTGGTTGTGCTTTTAATTTTACCCTGCCTTCAACAAGACTATGGGCATCTTTTTCCAAGGCAAGATAAATGAGAGGGATTGCTCAGTCCTAGAGAGGATCCACCAGCAATCACACTACCTTTTTAATCAAAACCACCAGTCAACCAATGTGTGTTTCTAGTGAAATTGCACTTTTCTTTGATAAACCTCTATTATTTTTATCAAGGTTTTCCCTGCAGCTGATTTTTGGCTGATATGCTTGTAACTGACAACTTGACACAAGCCAGTACCTTTTCTGAATATTAATCATATGGTCTCCTCCCTAGTCCTTAGAAATGTAATGCTAAAAGCTAAAAATACTATTTGTCCCCCCTCAAAACTCAGAGACATGGTGTCAACATTTTTAGGCCTCATTTGCAGCTGCAGCAATATTAAAACTAAAGAAACTTTGCTAAGCCTCACCTTTAGGCAAGCAAATCACCCACCAATACAGTCATGAGGGGGTGACACTGAACAGTTTTGGCCAGCAGGATCAAGCTCCCAAAGACTACTTGCTCACATTTTCCATATTTACCATCAAGTTACATCATTATTGTCTCTCAAGACACAGGAGAAATTGCTTTTTTCTCTAGCTACTTGCCTCCTTGGCAGGTACGATCACTCCTTACGTGGGCAGAATTCCCAGGGTCAATGGAAGATTTTGCAGAGCATATGAAACCAGGCATCACTAAAGGCAAAATATCAATATGAGTGGTATTTCGTTATTGCACACTCCCAGTTCCTATCTATCAGAGGACTGGTTATCTCTTCTCATGCCCTAGCTACAACACACTTGCAGCAGTGTATTGTAAACAACCAGCCAGGGCTTTTTTTAGCTGTGTAATTAGAAGCCATTGCTTCTCTGTTTAATTTCTCCAAGTATAGCTCCCAGTCATTACCAGATGGCTATCATTAGTCTTATTACTGACCCTGCTGTCTAGATACCTACTTACACTTATTATCCACTCTTATTTTTTCAAATAAGGACATTAATGAGGACAAGCATAGTCATTATCTCTACAATTGTGTATTAAATATTTCAACTTTAAAATTCAGATTGTAACCAGTGAGAGACCATATGTTCAGATTTTTTTTAAAAAAAAAAGACCTCCTTTATTACGCTGTCACATGATTCAATACTAATGATATTTTTGCAGTCACTAGAATGCTGATGTTTTATAACACCTACTTATTTATTGTACAAGGTTTATTTCCTTGGATTTGCTCCAAAATAGCTTTTGGCTGTTCAAATTAAAAAGATGTTGTTAAAAAAAAAAAAAAAGTAAATGAATCCTGGCTTAGCTCTAGAAATGTGTTGACATCTTAAGCTTTTTTCTTAAAGGTTGTTATTACCCTTGACTAATTAAAATTCTATACAAACTGTATTTTTCTTCTCCTACAAGCTCCTCTTGATTATAAAGATTTTGTGATCTTCTTTCTGACACCGTCATGGGGATATACAGGATCCCAACAACAACAAAAAAAATCACCTCATTACTTTCAGTGTCCGTGACTTACATCCAAGTTGTCCCTGCTGTGTCAGCCAAAAGAAATGCATCATTTCTTTTTCCACCAGCAACATCCATCAATGCCCTTTCTGCCACGCTTGCTTTGTTTGCCTATCCCTTTGGTAAACTTTGCACTTCAGCATTTTAACATCTGAAGGCAGCTCTGAAGAGCTTGGTACTGAGCAAACCTACCAGGCATCACCCAGCAGGCAGGTAAAAGCAACGCCCAGGACACCACCCTGCACTGGGGGGGCCCCGGGAGGGCGGGCAGTCCAGCAGCTGCACACACACGGACCTAAGAACAGAGGCCTCTGATCTCCCAGGGAAAAAGCTTTATGTAAGTGGGTGATCTGCTTTTGTAGCAACTCGCTACCAGTCGTGGTCTAACAAAGCGCCAACATGAGCTGAAAGCTGTAATTCTGTGTCTATTTTTGAAGTTTGGGATACAAAGCTCAAGATTACACAGCAAGAATGAGTGAGGTTCATAGGGAGCACATCACAAACATAGACAAGTTTTACTGATACATAAAAGCATATCATTAATATGTTCATAGCTTGGATGAGTATGCTATGACAGTAATATTAATACTGGATATATCTAGGGAGGGGATTGAGCATTTTTCTTCACTTTTTAAATCAGAGATTCCTGGCAAAAAAAACATTCACCATATGCTGGCCTTCCATATACAAGGGAACATAACAGTAATACATTAAAATAACCAAGTTACACTCGTTACAGGTTTTAGTCAGCAAATACTAACAAGCATCATTTTCTGCTCTGCACACAATCTTCCCTCAGTATTGGCCTGGGGAACTTAGGAGATAATTGAATTTCTGGCCCACCCAAGCTCACACTTAGAAGGGTCTAAGGGTCTAATTAGTTATGAAGACACAAATGTCTAAGCCCCAGTATCATCATGTACAGGCCACAGTACAAGAGAGTGAAATCTCCTGAAGACAGATCATTTGAAACTTATTCACATTAGCAACACAGATGGAAGTACAGACAAGGCTGTCATGATACCTGGCATATTATCCCATGACATTTAGACTTCCCATTCTACAAGTACACCACTTATTTTGGCTACAAGTCACAATTCATCAGAACTACAAATTATTTCAAAACACCCTTGAATTCCCACCCTCATTTAACCTAAAGTGTTTATACTGTGCATCACTAGTAGTTGCACAAATTCTCCTCTATTTTTTCTTCAACAACAAAGGTATTTACTTGCATCTCACCAGGACATGGCATGAATACTTATGAAAAGATTTATTAGCTTAAAGGTACATTTATAGATTAATTTGTTTTTGTCAAAACAATTCGTACTGTTCATTCCAATTCCTAACCTGGATGGCTCTTTGCTGACTCAGAAGCTTGCATTTTCAATGCCTTTCCAAGGGGTACCATGCTGAAAAACATACCTGTCCTGCATCAAAACCCAAAAAAAGCCCCCAAATAATCAACCCCCCTAATTATACTGAAGTTTCTCCAACAAGCTACCCTTGGATCAGCCAAGAATGGTGCTTTCACTAGGAATTAGCAAGTAAATTCTTATCTCAAAAACATTGCAAAGATCCATTCAGCTAGACACTAGCTGATTCAGTAATGATCTGAAAAAACTCAGACTTTCTTGCCATTTTCTAAATTTCTTCCACGTTATCAGGGTACAAGTGCAAATTCTTTAGGAAAAGAAACCCCTGGTTAAAAACACTGCAGTTAGGGGAGTCAGGGCTGAAATGAAAAACATTAGCAAGGACAGTTTAGGGCTTGTGAAAGGTTCCAGCCCATAAATCTAATTTCTTGCTGTAATGTCAGCCCCAACTGAATAATAGTCATGCTCCAAGAGCCAGAAGCAGAGCAACCCCTCTTCCCCAGGCGCAGTGTATGGTGGTGGGGGGGTATCACCTGCCTGCAATTTAAGGCCCCGGCCGTGTCCCAGCCCTAGGGTGCTGACAGCAGGCAGCGTTAGTGCTCTCAGAGGACACAGTCCCAGTGCTGACTGCTTGCAGGCAGCCTTGTTGCCTAGAGATGGCATCCCCTCCTTCTCATATCCTAAATAAATTAATTCGACACCCAGTTTGCCCACAGTAATTCGAAGTAAGTCCCCCATAGTCCACCTCCAGAACAGCCTTTAATTATACAGTCACAACCCCTGCAAATAGGATCTGGTCTTTGATCTTCAGTTTAGTGCTGCCATAGAGGTTCTTAATCCCTTTTTCTCTCCAAGTACACTCGTAAAGACACGAAAGGAGAATAGAGCAGAAAACTTCCTGTTACAAGCTACGGGGATATTTGTCCCAACCAAATAGCAGACCTGTTTTGAGCTGGTGAGGCCTCTTCCCTCCTGTCTCCTTTGATGAAATGGAGATCTGCATGTGGAGACTGGCTGAGCAAGCACCCAGCAACCTGTTGGTACAAAATGGTCTGAAGATTGTATGCATCCAACAGGCAGAGGTTACATACACCTAGTCTCTTCATTTTCAGTTCCAAAGTGGCCCATCCTAATACTAATCAATGGAAAATAGAGGAAACAATTACTTATACGGGCCTTCTCATTTATCAAAGCAAGAAGCTCGAGATTCAGCATGCATTAAGTGAGAAGGCAGATTACAGGCAGCTTTCAGCTTCTTCCAGCTACCAAACTTGTGATTTGATTAATTCTGTGCCCACTTTTCTCACACAGCTGGGCACCCATCAATCACAGGCCCCCCCCCAGGAAGTCGACTTCCCTCAGCTTATCTCCAAAGAGCAGTTACGCACACACAGTAGCCACTTCTAGTAGACTGCACACTGTTAGCAGGCTGTTTGAGAGACAGAACCACTGTCCGAGCAATAATCACTCACTGTTCAGTCCCCCACCACTCCCATCCTGTCTGCATAATTAAAAATCTGTTACCCTCTCTGATTTGGGTGGCAATTGGCAGCACTCTCACAACAGTGCCCGGCAGACATAGGGCTTTAACAGATGGCAAGACAATGACGCAGTTCAAAATCTAAATGTGATGCCACAAGATCAGACTGGGGCAGATTTGCTAATAAACAAAATGAAAAGCATGACGACTGTGGGATCAATAAGACATAGATGAAAAAATAAATTAAATGCATCTCATACAGTAGGGAGTGGGCATAATTTGTTGAAGGATAAAAATAACAAGCTTGCTTCTGTGGTATGTTGCAATACCTGTGGAACCTCTTTATGTTTCTCATTTCCCTACTAATGGTGCTGCAAAGCAATATTAACCAATAAAATAGCTCTTCATACTAAACAGTGAGGGACTGAGAATTAAAAGATGTACATAGATTTCACTCAAGCAGCTATGCTGTATGTTTCATCAGCTGTCTCTAATAGAGGTAACGTACCACAACGGAAAGTGGTGACTGAAACTGTTTTAAACATGCTCTGATTTTGCACCTTGCTGCTTTGCTAAAATTGAAAGCATGTGTAAGAAGATTAAGTAGTAAGATCTTCTGTCTTCATCTATCGCTACCAGTATTCAGAAAAAAACAGGCTGAAACAAAGGGAACATATGAGATAAAATCAGGATAAATCAAATGAAATGCTCAAAAATGGACGTGAAAAGCAAGGTCAAGAATTTCTTCTCTTACGAGTTTGTTAACATTTAGTCAAAAGTGTTTAAAATTCAGGCGTCTCACAAACACTGATGGTACTTCCTTCATATCAACCTACGTGAAATCATGCCTTTGGTTCTTGAACTTTTTGATAAACAACTAGTATATCGTGATGGACAAATACCTAAACACAATGTGAAAGATTCCCATAAAAACACGAAAAATGCATTCCACATTTCAGCACTTGGATCATGTATCAGGTCTCCCCTCTGTCTGGGGTTAGAGGCAAAGAGCACCACAGCAATTATTTCATATCTAGCTCTTGGGGCCTAGTGTTTTCTGCTGCTGCCACCATCTGAGAGTGGCATTAAATCATGCAGATCATGCAACAACAGTAAGAAAGTTATTGTGTAGGATTTATTACCTATGCTCCCATAAAGACTTCTGGGCTGCCAATATATGCAAGGTAACCAAGTAGAGATACAGACAAGTAGAGCACTGTGTCCTTGCCCTAAGGGAAAGCTACATCATACCATTTTAGGTCATTTTAGTCCATTCAGGAAGTTAATATGCTTCATTGCAATAAAAAATGCAGGTCAGGAATCAAGGACTTGGGATTCACTTGAACACTTCTTAAATGGAGCTTTCAAAATGCAGCTGAAATGTTGGTCATGTGTTAGTATTTCCCAAGACATGTTTATCATAACAGAGCCTATGGACTAAGAAAGGCTCAGACACCACCATGCAAGGAGACAGAGGACAGGTATGGAGGGAGCTGCAGGGGAAGCTCTGAAGGACATGATGGTGATGGCTGGAGCAAACAGCTGCAGGGCAGAAAGAAACTACAAGAGAAACTGGTTCATTGAAAGCTGTTGCTCTGTTACACAGCCTACACAAAAGCTGCTGCAGAGGCAGTCTGTCTGGAATAACACATGCCCTCAGATCCAGTTTGCTGCTTCTAGCTCAAGGCACAACACATCCAAGATAAACTGGATGTCATCCTTGCAAAATATTTAGCTTTAACTTTAGATAGAAAAATAACAGCAGCAAGGAACCCCCACTGCACAGAAACCCTGCAGTGCCAGCGCCCAAGGTATCAGACAGTGCTTCCTCCCGGCTCCATGGCTCAGCCTCCACACAAGCCCTTTGATTCCACCAAGATTACTACTGATCATCAGGATCTTCAAATTAGTTTCTGAAAACTGAATGGCTGCACCTGAGGTACTGGAATTAACCCGGCCACTCTGGCTCTCCTCTTAGGGCCATGCACTCTGAAGGATTTGGGTACATTATACCTTCCCTCATGTCCCTGCTCCCATGTGCTCTGCACTCCCAGGGCACTTGGACACGCAGATTCCTTCCGTTGCCTCCCCCAGAAAGCCAACCTTCCCCAAAGGACTCTTCTAGAGTACTGTAAACTCAAACTGCCAAACAAGTAATTGAAACAGATTCCACAGAGCATTCAAAAATCAATCCTTAATTACAAATGGGCAACCTCAAAAAGGTCAAAGACTGAGGTAGGTGAAATAGCCTCACTGAAAAGCCATGGAAATGGATTACAAAAGATTAGAGGGTGTCCTGGCTTTGGCTAGAATAAAGTTAATTTTCTTCCTAGTAGCTGGTATAGTGCTGTGATTTGGATTCAAGATGAGAATAGTGTTGCTACCACAATGATGTTTAGTTGTTGCTAAGCAGCATTTATACCAAGTCAAGGACTTTTTAGCTCCTCATATTGCCCTGTCAGCAGAGGCTGGGAGTGCATACAGCAAGGACAGCTGACCCAAACAAGCCAAAGGGGTATTCCACACCAAGTGAGGGCACGGCCAGTATATAAAGTGGGAGGAGTTGACCGGGAGACACCACAGCTCCCAGATTGGCTGGGCACCGCTCAGCAGGTGGTGAGCAGTTGTATTCTGCGTCACTTGTTTCATATATTCTAATTATTTTTTTTCCCCCTTCCTTTTCTGTTTTATTAAACTGTCTTTATCTCAATCCATCAGTCACCTTTTTTTCCTGATTTTTTTCCCCCATCCCACTGGGTGGGGGGAGTGAGAAGCAGCTGTGTGGTTTTTAATTGCTGGCTGGAGGAGTAAAAAAAAAAAAGTTTCAGTCTGTTTTGACAGAACTTCTTCCACTCCCCCATTGCATAAAATCTAGGACAGTTGATGCTATAGCTGTCTGAAGTTCATCGGGTATCAACTTTTACTTTTTGGAGCTCTTCATCCCTACATCCACCCACACTATCCCCAGAATTAAAATTGGTTCTGCAAACTCTAAACCCATAGAACAAAAGCTTTTTCAGGGAATTATCCCCAGTGTATCATAAAGGTGTTTTGCATCCGCTCCCCAGCAGAAGCTTTAAAATATTACAGAGGAAAAACTACAGAAAAAAAAAAAGTGTATCTGGTGACACAAAGGAGAAGAGTTCTTTGTTAAATCCCCAATTCAACAAAGCCCCTAAGTATGTGCTTAACTTCAGGGAGGGACTTGAGCAGTTATTTCAAGTCTTTGCTGAATTTAGGTCCTACACACAGAGATTTTTCTCCTTTTCCATTTCAGAACTTTAAGTGATTTTTCTGAAGTTACATGAGCATCTTTAAATACTCAGCAGGAAAGATTCAGATCACAAGACAAGCTGAAATAGCATCAGTAAGTTCAAGCTTTTGATAATATTTACCTGTATTTCATTTTCAAAGGACACAAAGCCAAATCCTGCTTGCTTTCATATGCAATTAATCCCACCAAAATCCTTTGGGACTACTTCTGAAAGTAAAACGAGCAGGATTTAGTTTATAATCCAATGCCAACAGGAAGAGAAAATATGATATAGTGTTTTATCCCTAGCAGAGACTCCTGGTACTAAATCCTCCTGAGTAGACCGTCAGTGCATATTCTGCAGCTAATCTGGCAATGAGGCAATTTCCTGTTTGTAATTTATATTTTTGCCCAAATGACTGTATAGAGACAGATGGTGGCACCAAAGGAGGACAATTCTGGAAAGAAAACTCCTTCCCTCAGGAATACTTCAAAAGATCAGTCTGGGAACTGCCAAAGCAAGATCTTTTGCCAGGCAGCTAAATCACAATACACTGAACACCTTCAGGTTCTGGCTTCTGTATCAAATTCTTACCATCTAATAAATATAACACTGAGGAAAGAAGAGCAGAAAGACATTCCCGTGACTGGATAGGGCTTTGAATACTAATGACTGGATGTCGAGACTCATTTCAAGTTTTTATTGTCCAAGAAATTAAAGCTTTTCCGACTGCATTTTCTGCATCCTTAGGAGTACGCCCTAGGTTACTGATTATCTGGGATCCCATCATCAAGTTTTCAAGACAGATACTCGTTTCCTTCAGGCTGCAATGGCTCAACCAGATCAAATTTCTAAAACACAGGCCATACAAATCTGATTTCAGCCAAGAGCTTCATTCTCCCTCATAATTGTCTAATGTTTTCTGACACCAATTAATGTGGCTTTTGTTTTAAAGAGAAGATGAGGAATTTTAAGAATTATTTGTGAAAATACATTATATAGTTAGTATAGCAACCCATATATTCTTTATTTGAATGCTGAATTTGCCCTTCTCTGAATTTTCAATATGCCAGAAAGATTCTGATCATCAGCAACTTCAGTTTAAAAACCTTCAGGGTTGTCAAGTAGCAAGTGTGATTTTTGGCCAGTGAGATGAAATCAAATGCTGCTGTGACAAATAAGCTAAAGAGTTGCCAGTTTTGATTTTGATTAACCCAAGTTTCAGAATTAAAACTGGATTTAGAATAGCAAAAATCCCTCTCACCTTTTATTTATCTGCTTTGCTTGTCTGCAGACTGAATAAGACTGCTCCTTTAAGGCATTTCCACTTGGCTGAGATAAATCCTTCACAGGCTTAAGGGTTAAGGAAAAAAACTTTTAAATTACATTTTAAAATATTGGATTACATTTCATGCTATAAATCATAAAGTCTGCAAACCTGGAATCACAAAACATACATATTCACATATCCTCTGTGAATAATTTAGAAATATTTCAGCTCTTCTGTCCTGTATCCCTTGTGAAAATAAACAGAGATTCCAGTGATAAATTTGGTTGCTTACTAGACTTATGCTGGTCTATTCGGATTTCCAAATTACATAAGCAGAGAGAGTTTCTGAAACAAGGCCTAAGGGAAAAATCATATAGAATACGGTGTTACTAGATATAAGAACTGTTAGAATTTCCAATTATTCAACTTCAGCAGAAGAAACAGAAATCAGTAAGATGTCCCAGGCCCTGGGCATTCACCCTAGTAAAACAACAGTCAACTACTTGTTTGCATGGGAGCTTCTTTATTCCTAGTCAGGTGTTCGGAGTCAGACTGATGGAATAATTTCTGAACAGCACCATGTCCAATTTGTACTATACTGATTTCTATCAGGCACACACATTAACAGCCCCATCTGACTTCTACAGCAACCAGTAAAACTGTCTCATGACTGAACCTGGCCCTAGAGGCCCCGGTCAAAAAAAAAAAAAAAAAAAAAAAAAAGGTGGAAAGGAAGAAAGTACGGAACTCTCTTTCACAGCTAGGAAAGATTGAAATGACACAAAAAGTGTTCTGTAGGCTTCCAAGATAAACTTAATTGCTGGGGAAAGTCCCTTACTATGCATAGAAAAGTTGGAAAAGAGGGAATGTACTCCTTGGGATCAGGTAGACCATTTTAGAGAGGACTTAGAAAAGCTGAGCAACTGAAATGAAATTAGTGAGGCAAGCAGTCAGGAATAAAATTCAGGTCTGCTGACTCGTAGCTGTCTACTCACCACTCAGCTACCGCATGTAACATGTGGGAATGGAAACAGCATGCTGTATTTAGGATGTCAGAATTCTAAAAAGGTGATTCATAAAGCTCCATACCAATTAACACTTCCTTGCATCTATCATTAACTGTACTCAAGCATTTAAGACAACAGCACCACACATTTCCAAGTCACAGTTCTCATGGACAAAGAGCATTCAAGGTGATATTCCTGGCTCGTTAAGAGCAGCAGATGCCCATCTGTTGAGATGTGTTTTGACAGAATTTAATCCCTTTGCAGTTCTTCTGTTTATTTTTTTATAATGTTGTCCATCTCACTTCTTGTAAAAGCAAACTCCTAACCATGATGTCTGACGCATTCAGGTAACCAGCATTAAAGTTACTCTCTTTTCACTCTAAAGGCTTTAAAGGTTTCCAAAACTGGACCCAACACAATCGTGATGAAAAGTGAAAAACTATTAACAAATTTTGAACAAACAGAAGAAACTCATGTAATTAAGGCAGATGTAAATGACTGCCAGAAAAACTAGAGTAGTTCAGCAAAAGTTGGCATATCCTTAGAAAATAGGGAGGGTACAGTTTAGATGTTCCTCATATGACCAGGTTCATGTAGATCATTACATATGATACCATAAGAAAATAAATTGAACTGAGTGAAGTGCAGACCGTGATGATCACTGGAAAAGTTTGCAATATTGCTGCCTGCAGACACCATTTTCCTATCAACAGGGGAAGTGGATAATTAGAGGCCTACAGGTTTTTACCTTGCTCAAGCACCTTTAGTTTGACCTAAGAATGCCACCTGTGTTCATAACTGTGTGTTTTTAAGCAGAACCTAGATTTTGTGTATCTGCTGTAGAAAGCCTTCAGCAGCCAGTAAAAGCAATTGCCAGTAAAAGCAATTTTCAGAGAACCATCTCCTTCCCCTTCAAAACAAATGAACCTACATCAGCTGTGAAAAGAATGCTTCCTGTCACCTTTGTTTCACAGCTTTCCGACAGCACCACTGACAAAACCTGGCACACAATCTCCACCCAAGTCAACACTAGACATGGAGGTAGACGTCTATGAAGAAAAAGCAGAAGTTCTTTAAAAGCAGCATCACAGTATTCCCCAGATATCCTGGAGATCCTCTGTATGAGGCATCCCAGGCAGTAGCACCCCTAAAGAAATCTGGATTAGAACATGCTTTGTGCATACATAATTCTAAATTTATTCCTAATTCAAGGATAAATACTATTTCTTCCTAAATATCACACATTAATTAGGATCTCATTATGATATCTGTATCTTCTATTACAAAAGAAGGGTTTATTCCCCCAGAGATCATTCACAAGCCGAGTAGAGCTAATCAAATTAAACTTGAACGACTTTCCATCAGTAGCCAGGCACAATCAACCAACCAGAGAAGGCAGAAGCAGCCCAGGGGCCAGCCTGGCTGGTTCTTCCTGACTTCCAAGCCCACCATCAGATTGTTAGGCATGTTGGAAGAAAAAGCTGAGTCTGAAGACTGCTGGGCTCAGGTCTGCCACCTTTATGAATCACAATGAACCTGTATGGCTTTTAATATCCTGTACCCAAGTTTTGTGTCAGGGAATACGTAAAGCCCGAATACATGGGGATTTGAAGTGCAATCTGAACTTGCTCAGTGCTGGGAATGACAGGCAATGCTTGCTGTATGAGAAAACACTTCAGTCTTTCCACCACTCACCTTGCCAGTAATGCTTTTTACAGCCAATCTCTGCAGTGAGGCTGAAGGAATGAAAATATTACCTTTGGCAACACCTTGCTCAGAGATACTGTAACCAATGCAAAAAGAGAATTTCTGATGGCTTTTTATTTTGTCAAGTACTAATAAACCTCTCCAATTCTCCACTCAGGAATCACTTCAGTCCAAGTGGATTACCAAAGCAATTCTCTTAATCAGCAAGTTTAGTGTACAGTGGAGCCTTACAGAAAACAGCTTATATCACTGTAAACAACAATTTCTGTTCAGTTATGCAGAGACCCCTGCCTATTCCAGGTGACAAGTTACAGATGGACAGTATTATTGCCTTATAAACAATACATCTATCTCCATTCCGGAGTCAGCTCCCTGTACTGAAACAATATTAATAAATCACGCTGCTTGTAGGGGTAGAGCTGATATCCCCTTTTACTCAGTACATGCCTTTACTGCCATACATATGAGATAAAATGTTCTCTGAGTACACTTTAAAGATGAAACAACAGCAGTTTAAGAAACAAGAGTGAGTTTACCAGAATAAATATAATATTAAAAAACTACAGGAAGGGGGAAGAGAAGAAACCAACCAACCAGCCCATCAAAGAATGTCTTCCAACGCAGCTACCTCCACAAATCCTTATTTCTCCCTTTGTTCCTATCCAGCCTCAAGTAATGCTGCTTGTCCAAAACACTATGGCTATCATCAGGTCAACTGGGTCACAATTAGGAAAAAAACCCTTCCTTTTATTTAGCAACCACCAAGGACTAACATAATTAGTGATATCAATTAGAAAATAAAGAAAATCTAAGGCATTTCTCTGCACAAGGCCTTTTTAAAATTGAGATCTAAAAATAGAAAGACAACAAGCAGACTTAAACAATTTTAGCAGTAGTTGATTCATTTCAGCTTTCTGTTCTCCCTGGTCGCAGTTCAGTGCAACCCATAAATAAGTTAGGCTGGTGAAGGAGATTGAATTTTTGAGGCCAGAACAGTAATTGAGGAATTGAACAGCCTGGAGGTTGAAATATCATCTCCTGGGACATAAGCCTTTCGACCTATTAGCAGCTGTCTATATTGCTTTTCCAGCCGCTGACACATGTGACCGTGTCAACATATTGAACTGATTTATGTTTCTTTGTGTGGCAAAAGGACAGATCTCGTACGTGTTCTGGGCTCCGTTGTGCTGTTACTCTAAGGAGGAAGAATATCTCAAGAATATCTCAGACTAAAAAGTCAGATTTTTCAAAAATAGGCCCAATTTCCTGTGAAGAAAATCTGCACCAGTTCAGCACAATTTGATTACACCGAAAGCAGTAATTTCTACTTTTTCCACACTCTATTAGCTAACACTTGAAAACTGAAAGGGAAGCCTGAAGGTTTTTGCTTTTTTTTTTTTCTTAAAACAAACAAGCAAAACAAGAAACCCCACCATCACCCACCGCTTTTCAGTCATTCGCTCAGGATCAAAATCTAACAAGAAAACGAGACTCCACAGACAACCAAACAACGAGCAATTTGTAAAATTTATCAAAACAAACCACGACCACAGGCAAAAAAAAACCTATCTCCAGGTCTTACTCTGTATAAAACCATAGAAATTACCTCAGCAGAAGCGCAGGCCCGAGGAGAACACCTGAGCGCGGCTCCGGGGCTGTTCCCCCTCAGGAACAAGCGCTGTGCGGCCCTGCCCGCCGCCTCCCCGGCAGCTCGCCTGGTGCTGCCGCATCACTGCTCCTCCACCTCTGGCCACAGACCCGTGGGATTCACAACTCGATCTACAGAAACAAATACTCCTTTCCCGCCCTCCCTGACTTAGCACCCCACAAAACCTACAGCCACGTTATTCTAAGATGGCGCCGCTCTAAAATGGCGCCGCTCGGCACAGGCCCCAGGCGCCCAGGTGTGAGACAGTTCCCCACACACCACTCCTGAGCAGTCAGGTGTTGGGTTATGCAGACAATCACATATCGAAAAAGAGTGAAACTTGATAAAAAGATCTAAAAGGCATCTCCGGGGCCTCAGGGCAGCGCTGTAACCTCCCAGGGCCGCAGGGACCTGCAGCACAAGTGAGGCAGCAGCCAGACGTTTGTTTGAGTGTAACCTTCTCCTGAAAACAAAGCCAGCGATTTAACTTGAAATCACTGTGATGGCTTAAAAAGGGGGAAATATGAGAAAAAGTCACTTCATAAATCACTATTAAAATCCACGTTTCCACCTTCTGCAGTCAGTCTGTAAGAAAATAAAACCATACATCTGGTTTTGTTTTGTAAGAAAAGATGACGGCGACTGAAACTAAAGAGCATGTCTTAATTTTAAGAGTATCACCTTTGTTCTGACCGAGCACATCGTACTTTGCTCTGAAGGCTCCCGATGGCGTCAAGTACAAACATGAAACAGGAAGAGTTGGTTGAATCTAATAAATGCCAAGCGAGACTGATTGTATAACGGAATTAAGCACTACCAGTTAATTTTTTTTTTTTACTAAATATTGAATCAAATGGACACATCATCATCGTTTGTAACAGACTGTACTGAGAGCACTGGCACTAGATCTCAGCACAGACGGGATCAGGGATGAGATGTGACACAGAGGAGCAGCAGTGTGCTGCCCGTAACCGCCACCTCTCCAACCTGCTGCGGGGCAGTGCTGGCAGGTCCTGCCTCCCCGGAGGGCTGGGTGCTGCTCGGCCGCCTGGGCAGAAGGTGGCCAGGGGCTCCCTTTGCACGTCACTGCGCTCCTCTGCCAGGCAGCATCTGAGCTAGAGCTGTTCGAGTGGAATGTGTTTACTTCCTGCTATTTGGCAGCATTGCTCCAGGACCACCAGAATACTGCTCAGCTAGACATTTTCTCCCCCCAGACTTACAAACAAAACCCAAAGTCTAAAGGAATTTTCAGTCAGCTTTGGCTTAGTTAAAAATTTTCATCCTGAGCAAGCAAAGAAAATAAATGCTCTTCACCAAAATGTCTTTTGAGTAAGAACAATTCCTATTAGAAATGTGGTTTGACTGTCAGCCCCCTAAAAGAAGGAAAAAGAGAAGGCACCAGCTCCCCGCAGCTTAGCAGCTCCTCAGGAAGGTCTCTGCACGCAGTGGGTTATGCGGAGACGTGCAGGATGCACAATCGCCAGCCCCATGTTGCTCTTCAGCTGCAGTTGTTCCCCTCTCACCACGTGCTGTCAGCAGCAGCATCGTGCTCCACATGACACAGACAACAGAACAGGACACCAGAGCAAATTTTTTTTTTTTTTTTAAATAATAAAATAAAATCCCAAGGGCACCTTCAGAACAGGTGCTGTAAGCACGTTACTCATGATGAATTTTTAAACTCAGCTACCTCCTACATACTCACAAGGTACACACAGCAGGCTACAAGTCTGCTTCTCAGGGAAACAGCACACCTGCACAATGATGGACAACTTCAGGAAGAAACTCTGAAAGCCCTTGCTTGCAATTATACTGCTACACAGGCTGTAACGAGGCACACAGGTTAAGCAACTCCTACAACGGGCAGGGTATTTATGGTTGTAGTGTACTTCCCAAATGGCTCTTCTCAGCGGCTGCACGATGACTACTTCACTCACAGACCTTCACAGGAAAGGGTCAACCACCTCATACTTTATACAGCACACAAGTACTGCAGTTCACTTAGAGATATGTGGACAAAAAACCTACAGATATTATGTAATATAAATTATTTAATGCTAAAAAACTCACATGAAGTAAAAGATTGTATATAAATACTACATAATACCCAATGGGATTCACCACCTTTCTCTGCTTTCCATAGATTTACTTTACTAGTTTTGGAGAAAATTAAAACTTTGTACTCACTGAACATCCTATCTTTAAAAGTCAGTTAAAAAAAAAAAATCTGTAGTAAGATTTTTAGGTAGAAGTATCCCACTTCAAGGATTAAGGACCTCAAATACTATGGTAAAACAGGCCACGCAAAAAACACATTTCCTAAGATGAAATATTAACTTGAATAGTCACACATACACGTATTAACATTCTGTGAAGGTTTCCTTTCACCATGTCCAAGAATTATACTGCCACATCTTAAGTTATTTCACCCCCCTGACATGTGCTTTCTGGCCAACTTACCATATGCTATTGAGATGTTATTTATATTACGGTTTACTCATGAAATATTAATATTGTACCTCTAAATACTTATCAGCTACCACCTTATCAGCAAATTTTAAATATAGCAAAATTTTGATATCATTAAAATATGAATTACCTATTTTTATTACTAGTACTCAGTTATGTTTATCGCACTAAAATACATCAGTTTTCCAAACATCTAAACATAATTTATAGAGAGATGAAAAACCGAGTACAATGTCTGTTTATTTCATATGCTCCCCACTGTCCCTTTCCATATGTTCAAATATGACTCTTTCCTGAACTACACAAAACACATGTAGGTGTTTTCCAGGTATGAGGAAGTTTTCCAGTGCTTGATATAGCACATATTCAAGTTTGGAGCAGAACTACAAATCACTATTTTTCAGGACTAGTACTGACAAGAAAGTAAAAACTATTTTAAATACCTTTGAAAGGCTTCTCTGATCACACTGTTGTAGACAAACTGCTGACAGTTTAAAAAAGCAGAGCATTTATCTCAGTACCGATGACATACTGAATAAAAATAAATACCACCACAATATGCAAATACCTACGCTTTAACACAATCGCCTTTTCTATCAAAATAATCCTGAGCATTAGGTAAAACCAGTCCAAAGCAGGATTTACTGAGCATCTCAGTCAGCCTGATTACGTGCCAGATTTGAATTTCAGTAGGTCAGGAGGATGGCAGGTCCAACTTCAGACTGGATGCTATCATCATCACTATTTTCCAAACAGCAGTAGGTCCTACATCACTGTTAGCTCTGCCAGGCTTAGGTGTCAACTGCACTGTAATCCTGGGGAAGCTGACTAAAGAGGAGATAAACCAAACACGGCAGGCATTCATAAGAAACTGAACCTTTTTCCCAGTGACGAGTGAAAGTAAGTCTGAACTGCACTGGACTGATGAAAAATAATATATCCTGCCCCACTCTGTAGGCATTAAGATAGATTTATAACTGCTTTTACCACTACAAAATAACAGCCAAAATAGGAAAAGCTCACAGACAAGATCTTTTATTCCTTGCATTAGCAGGGGAAAGTTACTCAGAAAGAAAGTATAACTTTGCAAGGAGCACACAGTATCTCAAGCAATATGCCTTGTTCTCCATTCTGTTGAGGTGGTTTTCTCAAATTATGTAATTTTAAGTACTGCCCCAATTAGTATTCATCACATTATATTTTATAAAACCAAAAATCATTCAAACTGCAAAGGGCCACTATTCATTAAAATGTATTTTTCTTCAAGTGCAAGCTCTGTTCTGAATGATGTCAGGTGAGGCAGCAGGGAACTGTTAACTGCTGAGGAGATATAAATAGAAAATAAAAGCACTTTAAGAGTCTTCTTCCATAGCCACATCCTCTTGTAGCTTCTGCACCATTCTGTCCTCCAGCTGTTTTGGTGTACCTGCAAGGCAAAGAAAAATTAAAATCGAGATGTCACTCTAAACCCAAATAGCTGTTCTTTGAATAGTATGTGTCTATTCTAGGTGAAACAGCCTAAATATATTGCTTAAAGATTTGTTTAGGAGTAAACCCATCAAGCTCACAAGTATCTATCACTAACAAGTTATCGCTAAGCAGGTTCTTACCTGCATGTGGAGCACGAAGAAGGTGGATATTCTGTTTGACTTCCTTGATGTCTTCTGCCTTCTGCAACTCTTTGCTCTTTTTTAATCTGGGGAAAAGGAAAATTAAATTTAATTACCTTCAAAGAGGAGATACCTGTTTAATTTTAATGCATCATACATCTTTAAAGTTATGTAAACTGTAAATAACTATGATGATGAAGAAATAAAGGTAAAAGTATTTGAATACCAATTCAAGCATATAGTGGATACAAAACCAAGAAAAAGCCAATACTATATCAACTCTTACCAGAAATTTGTTTAAACCTGAGACTCCATATTACAAACAAGGAAATATAACTGAGTGTCCCAAGAGTTGCATTTCATTGGACAGACGATAAGAGTGCAGTAGTTTGGTAGTACAGTAAGAGCCCACTCAAACTATTTTACCCCATCGCTCGGATGAGTTTGTATATACAAATCAAATAACCATTTAAAACTTCCGATCCTCGTCTCTCTAGAAAGACTGACTGTCTAATGCAGATTTGCAAGAGCTCCCGTAATACAAATACTTCTCCTCACCTGTTCATAATATATCTAGCTTGGCGTTTTTTCTTTATTTCCTCCACTCTCTTCATTGCATCAACTGAAACAAAGCAGAAATTGTTTTAAAAGTGCTTAGATACCTACAGTTGAAAAATAAAATGCCATTTTGCAGAGCAACACTATCAGTATTCCACAATACCTCTGTATCAGAAGCAACTCTTCTACTATAAAGAGGAAGCTATTCCTTCTTCAAAGAGCACGGCAGGGGAATATTCTGTGTACCAGCCATGATGAATTGTATTTTCAAGCTTATTTATGCTCCCACTTTTGTGCCTACACAGATTTTCTACAATTAACCGTGACTATAAAAGACTCTTACTCTACTTGAAATCAGATGCAAAGTACCACCTTCTCCTGTATGGCATTCATTCATGACTTAAGCAATTCTATCATTTTATAGCAATTGATTTATTAAACAAACTGAAGTGGAATGAGTGGGAGCAAAGGAACAACTGCATCAGTACAAAAGGCTTACACTGGGAGCCTCCTGAAAAGCTGGAGAACCCCTAATTCAAAATAGAGGAACGAAGTACCTCATCTTCTAACCAGTTTCTCCAAGAAAATACAATCAAGTGAAACTCCACACCTGTTCACAACTCAAACCTCCCACACACATCAGGATTTGGTCATGATTCCAGCAGTTTCAAACACAATCACTATAAGGCATCAGTACTCTACGTGAACGTGTTTTCAGAAGACCTTGGAGTAACAGTTCACTCCCCATAGTTCATATTTTGTTTTTTTCTAAAAATGACTCACCAGTCTTGTTCCACAGCTCCCTCTGGTATTTCACTGGCTCATTTCTACGTTTTTCAAACTCAAACGAATTATCCTATATTAAGAAAAAGTAAATATAGATTATATATAGAAGCCTATTTAGATCAATACTTTCTTACTATAGCACTCACTCATAGAACAATATTTTACAGGATTTTTTTGTCCCCGTTCAGAATCTCAGTTCCTACACTTCAACAACCTTTGGAGATTACTAAACTAGAAGGAAATAAAGTGGAGTGTTTGGCTTCAAAGTGTCAGAAGCCATGGCGGTTTGTCTGAAGAGAACTATTTACCAAAACATCTCCCTCAGCTATTTTCTTTTTAGCAAGACAAAAGGAACAGAGAAGACCAATGTGGAGTAGGAAATACGAGCAGACTAGACAGATGGAAGGCAAAATTGAAAACGTGTAGAGTCAAAAGCATTTAATAAGTTCTACTCAACAGCCTGTAATTTGAAAAGGTTCAAAAAACCTCAACAGTATAAAGATACTGAAACAATATAAAATCATTGCAAATGGCAAAATATTTCAATTGATGACATTCTGGTGTTTGGGGCAGCTCGGCCTTTTTCTTTTTGTTCTATTTTTTTTTCCCAAGAGTTTAAGATGGAAAAGTGGTTTTCTGATTTTATTTTTTTTTTGCTAAGCATACTTAGCTTTATAACAACTTTGTCTGACCAGCTGCTAATCTTCACTTGAGATAAAGACAGCTCCAATGGGAGAAGCTACACAGAATAGCAAGAAATGGCACACACATACTCACAAGCCATGTGCCATTGGCACACAAATGTTAGTTTTCACCGAGGGATAGCATCAAGCCAAAATATCAAAAATACAAGCTGTAGAGCAGACCATATGCTAACATCTACATGCCATTTTATATTTTTTTAATTAAAAATTAGCTAAAACATATTTTTTGCAAAGTGTGACACAGCACCACACCAATTCACTGCAATTTATCCTAAACTGGTTTATCTCTTAGGTATTTATAATATACAGGATTGTTTTGTATCGTGAGAACACACCACAAACAAGAAAAGAAGTCTCCTAAGAGTACAGATGTTTAAAACACTGTGGTCTTCCACATTCACAGAGATAAACCACAGCTGTCTCCTACTGGCCCAATGGATCTTTTCAATTCCAAACACAAGGGGACAGAACGACCGACTCCTCAGTCATTCTGATTGAGAGAGTAAGACAGTCCTTCAGAAACACCTTGTGAACAACCAACTGGCAAGATTATGTCTTTTTTTTTTTTAACAAAAAAACTTCAAAACCCAGAAAAACAAGGGAATATACTTAACCTCTATCCAATGTACCTGTTCAAAGCAGCAAGACCTACCACCTTACAAACGACAGTATTTCCCACTGTCACAAGCCCTTTTAGACATGCCCCCCCCAGCTGGTTTATGAAACAATGGATACCAACCAAACTACAACAAAGCAGCATGGTTATATATTGGTTTAATTCTTAACATGCAGAGATACATCTCAAAACCAGAGCATACTGTCACCTACTTTGACATGTATAAAGGAACTTAAAATTAAAATCTTTTCAAAAATGTAATTCAACTTAGCCAGAAACAACTCGAAAGCAAGAAATACAGCTACAGAATATGCTCGTTCATCATGGCCTCTCGGAGTCACGTTAAAAAATGAAATCACATTCTTTTCCTTGGAATATCCACAGAAGGCAGCAAATCACTGTGTCAAAATACTTACAAAACTGTAAGTATTCTGTCAAAAAACAGGTAACGAAGTCACAGTAATTCTTGAATTATTAAAGGACTGTCCCACCAAATATGAGTGTTTAGTATTTTTGCCACTGAAGTAACTTCATCTTGAAATTGTTTTAAGATCTCATATACTGTTTTTGAAACGTTCCTATCTATGCAAGGACTTCTCCTACACATCGTATGCTTCAGAGGGTATCTACACTGAAAGACTTCCTGGGGCACCTGGTAACCCAGATTGTGCAGAAATACAACTACCAAATGGGTATGTACAAAGAGCAGATTTATAGATGGAAAAAAAAATGCCTTGGACTTGGGAACCCCCACATATTACCGACGCAGACACCTGATACACTGGCTTCCACACTGAAGCTGGAAAAGGAAGTTCCAAGTTATAGGCAAGCAAAATGAATAGCTCAAGAAAATTCTCACATCTTTTTCCACATCCTTCTTTTCTCCACTTATTCCATCCCTAATGCTCATCTAATTAAATGATAACACATTAAGCTAACCTAAGCCACGGGAAGAAGCTGGATTTCTGCCATTTTAGTGAGCTAAGGTAAGTGTGAATCAGTTCAACTTCTTACCACTGTCAATTCTTTGCCAGCTGCTTTCCGGAATGCTTTGGTCCATCTCATCTTTCTGGGATTTCGCTTCTTTTTAAAGTTTCTGTGGCATTTTGATTTGCAGAATCTAAATACCTTAAAGAAGAAGGCAGAAAGGGAGAAAGTTTACAGTCAAATCACGTTATTCCTGCCCCACTGTAAGTGTGATATCAAACACTGAAGTTTCTGTAACAACACTGCTCACTGAAAATGATATTCCTCTTTCAAAGACAAATATTTTTAATTCAAATATATCTATTAAAAATAATTTCAAGCATTACTGTTATTTTTCCATTATCAAGTCATTTTCACAGCTCAGGGACATGCACAAATACTTACAATTAAGCTGATTATAAATAAAATATACCAGAGGTGTGAGAATTATCATCTGCAAAAATAACTACAAAAGCAAACCTGTACTATGAATAAACAATTTTCAACACTTATCAGCACTTCTTAGATACAGTGTCAGCCTGACAACAACAAAGAATCCTCCTCACTCCTCATATACTGTTTTTCAATGCAATACACACACACACACACACACACACACACACAGAGAGAAGTCTATCTTGGAGAACGTAGCTTTAAGCCCTAAAGATTACCCCGCAGCAGGAGGCCTCACGTTCTGGGCTGAATTTACTGAAAGCTGTTAAAGCATACACCAAACATTCTAACTGACTTTATTTACCCTTATTTTTCTACATGTTCTACAGAATGCTAAACTCACTTTAGGCACCTGCCACTGCTGGCAACCGAAGCACCTTATGTTCATGCAGGTGATGTTGTCAGGCCCATTAAAGATCCATAAAAGAAACTTCAGCATCCATACCCGAAATTTCCCTTTTATTAGTATTGAAATTATGTAACAGCCAAGCTAAAGACCCTCTATCCCAAATTGCCCCAAACGCCACAGACATTTTCCAGTCAAAAAGTGTACGCAGCAAGATGGCAGTCAGTTAAAGGGGTGTGTGTGGGGGGTGACAGATAACTGTATCACTATTTGAAGTTTTTAATTTTCCCTAAATTTGTGCATCAGTTTGAACTATCCTGGCCTGCCCAGTACCCAACGCAGAGCTGAAACTTAACTTCGGAATACTCAAAATTAGATTTGTTATTCATTTTGAAAATCCTATTTTTCTTCAAAAGTACCCTCCTTCCCATCGAACAGTCACTTCTAAAGCAAAGTAACAGAAAATACAAAATCTCTAGTAAAGGTAATAATCTTCAAATATTTTTTTTTTTACATTCTTCTACCACATTTTTTCACTTGAACTGAGACAAATCTGCCATTCTATTTTGCTTTTTCATAGATGATCTGTTCAAAACTAACCTGCCGCTGTGCTTTTTTTAAAAAACACACACACCTTGTGGCCATTTTTGAATCAATGGAACTGTGTCAATCTACATCTACCTCTAAATTCCCAAAAGCTGTGACTCAGATGAGCAATACAGTTGAGCCAGTATTTGTTTAGATACCCGAGCACGGGAAGGAAGCTCTTTGTGTAAGCTTCGTTTCACAGTGAGGTCTCCAATGCCCGACGGGAGAGAGAAGGAATACAGCAGAGGCTGGGAAACTATAAACATTTTACATACAAAACTGTCACCATAATGTAAAGCCCAAAGTGCTATGCACATCCTGTTGTGACAGCCTCAATTGGGTAAGTCACATCAGATACCTGAGTTACGTTTTTTAGGAGAGTAGAGGGGTATAAACCATTAGCTTTAGCATACAGTGCCTGTATCTTGGATTGTTCAAAGTTTCAGAATCCCCTGCTATTAATCTGAAGCCTCCACTTCACCAAAAGCAGAAAATTAACGGATGAGGGCTTTGTATTGCTCTGTAAAGCACACAATTTTCTAGTGAAAACTGAAAACAAGTAATTCAGCCCACACTCTTCCCGACAGCCACGACAGCGACCAAATCACAGTGTCACTCCACGTAACGGCTGCCCCGCAACAAACGGATCTGCGCGGTAACTGACACCGCCCCAAGGCCCCCACGACCGCCGGCGCGGAGAGTGCGCCGGTTCCCAGCCGCCGCGGGCTGAGACGGGACGACACGGGAACTGCTGCCCGCCGCGGCCCGAGCGAAGCTCCGCAGGCGCGTAAAGAGCCGCAGACCGGCCCGGGACGGGGACACCCACCCCGGGGAAGCCCCACGGGCCTCGGCAACGTCCGTAACCGAACGGCGGGAGAAGCGGACAGCGCGGGTGTGGGGGGGAGAGCTCTGGGGCCCCCACGTGCACAAGGGGAACCACACACCCCCCCTCCTTCGATTTAACCAGAAAG
>NW_020799112.1:21795539-21833651 GCF_003259725.1 Athene cunicularia
CCCCGCCCCGCGGAGCGTTGCACGTCGTATCGCTACTGAGGCAACAGCATACCGGGTATTAGAAAACCCACTTTTCCTAATAAATAGTTCTAATAAAACTAGAAAAGCCGCTGGGTGTCTGGTGATGCTACAAGAGAGCCCGCGGCCGGCCCAGCCCCAGGGCCCCAAACTGCTCATGTTGCACCAGGAGGTACAACACAGCGTGGGTGTCTCCTCACAGGTTACTCACTGGAAAACGGCACTCGCAGTTGTCTTGCGGGCCGTGGAAGCCTCTCCTCAGGCCCACAGGGAACAGCCTTGCAACACCAGAGCAGTAATGCTCCTCTGTCACACGCTCTGGCAGCTGGGCAACCCACCCTGTGAAGCAGCCAGAATCCGAAATGAAGTGATAACCCCCGGGAGTCCTGTAAAGTGGATCCCGTAAAGCCTGCCCGGAAAACAAAGGGCTGGTTTTGCTGAGCGTGGCTGGAGACCAGATCGAGGCGGCTTCTGCCAGACTGAGAGGGAAAGAGGAAAGACAGCTCCTGTTCAACGTAAACCCCTTTACAGCACAACAGGACTGACCCTTCCCAAAACAAGGACATTCCAGGCCACATTTCCTCCCAAAGGTTCTGGAAAAATGTGTCCTTTTTAATTCGGGGATTATGGTTTGGTTTTAGCTCTGAGTAGTAGAGCAGCCCACGCTTTTCAAATTGGTCTTCATTTCTTTTGGCAGGCTTTAACTGTCATGAAATACAAGGAGGACCATGGGATGACCTTCATGCCTTAGCAAGATCTCTTAAAATAAGTTGTATATAAAATGCAGAAGAGATTATTGCTCCAAAAATGAGAAACTGAGCCAGAAGCCAACACATGAACAATGCTGAGACTGTAGTGTGGGTGGAAATTCTCACTGCTGTGCTTGCTTTCTTTGAAGCTGTAAGAAAAGTCCATTTATTGGCTGATAGGAGCCACAATTTCTAAATCAGTACACAAACAGATTAGTAGGAGGGAGAGGGTGAGAAGAGTATCTACAAAAGCATTAATACACCAAAAACCACAAAGACACTACACTCCCCAGGTACACCCCTCAGGCACATGCACCTAACTGCAATACACTGTATCAAGAGCAAGGTCCCTCCTTCGATTTAACCAGAAAGAATCCTGCTGAAAGCCGAGAGATAAGTCTTGCTCATTAAAGTATTTAAAAAAAAAAAAAATCACAAACAAACAAACAATCCATACAAAGAAACAAAGTTGGGATGAACTATTAGACAATACTGCATCTTCAAAAGTAACCTGTCTCTTCACTTCCCCAAACAACTCTCTACTTCCCTGAAACATACATGTTTTAGTATGGAAATTAAATACAAATGAAAAGATTTTGTGATCTGCCTTCGCATTATAAATGCAAAATTTTGTTCTGTGAAAAATGAAGCTGAAATGGCTCAGTATTAACATAAGGATAGAGAGAGTAACCCAAGGAAAGGGGAGGGAGTCAGACACAGATGTTTAAATCTACAGATGATCTCTAGAATTCAGGGAAATCACTTTCTGCTCAGTTGCCAGATTTGGAAGATAGAAGTCTTCTACAGGGGTTATTTTTTAAAGCAAAATTTGAAGTACAGTCTAAAGCTCTGCACACATGACTCTGAGAAAACTATTACTTCTCCTTCTCTCTCCTACAGTTACCTGTTTGTTGTGAAAGGACCTAAATGCTAGGCCCTCTACCTTCCTAAATTGTTTGGAATTGAAGAGGGTCTTCCCTCTGTTCTTCAGTCTTAGGCTGCTGTCTCAGCTCAAGAGTCTGAAATTTTCCTCACCCTGTAAGGCTTTACCATCACAATTCCGACCTCTCCATTTAAAAGAAATTAACTATCTGGGTATTTGGTGAAATACCCATGTGTTGAATTGCATATGCCTTTAGGGCAGCTTTTGGTTTCTAGAACAACAAAAGCAGGCTGCATTAAGAAAGAAAGACGGAAGGAAAAAAAAATATAGCTTTATCACAAATAGACTCACTAACCTCATCAGCACAGAACTTGTCTCCAATCTTTTTGAACACCAGACCTCAGCCACATCCTACTGCAGAAGACGGAGGCTAGAGCACGAGTGGGGACCAGCGCTCAGCCCCAGCCCAGGAACAGCTCCAGGCTGACTCAGGCATGTGCCTGTGGCAGAGGGTGGGACGCCGCTGGCAAAGGGAACAGCACAGACACCTACACGAAGCCGTTTTATGAGGGAAGCTACGAAGACACCAAGTTTACAGCTAGAGGCAAAACCAAATAGCAAACAAGTCTGCTTAGGTCTGGGGCTGCTGTGCTTTGGCACACGCAATTGCAATCCTTCTTTTTTGGTTTGATTGCTTTGAGTTTCCTGCCCATGTGACTTTTTTCCCCATGGGCTGTATTTATTTCACTGAAGACAGCTTTTTCCTGGCAGAGTACTGTACTGTGAAGTCTTTGGTGGCTTCTACAATCTGAACACTGTGGATTACAGACTGTCACCAACGCCTCCAGCAGACAGATGGGATGTGAGAGCACAGTGATACTACAAGCATTTACAATTGGATGGGGTTTTTCCCCCTCCCTCCTTTTTTCATATCAAGGCACTAATCTCTTCAAGCATAAGCTGTTATGTTGTGGACTTGAAGTGCTTATTCCTGACATAAAAGGCAATATAGATGGAAGGTTGCTGGAGCCAGAACCAGATTAATTATCAAAAAAAAGAGTATGTACTTCTACTCCATTAACAGTTATTCACAGATAGAATTAGGTACACACTTGGAAAACTGCCTCACTGGAAGAGGTTTTGCAGCAAACTGACTGGCTTGTTTATTTGATTTTTTGACAGAAATCACCACAGCAAGAATTGTTTCACCAAACAACTCAGTATCTGAAACTCAGCAAAGCTCTGGTCTGCAAATATTTACAAACTTGTCCAAGTTTTCTCACAGAAGTAGAAGAACTCTCATACACAGCCATATAAAAGAACTGTCAGGCACGCACACTCGTAGGATCAGGTTCCCAGAGCATATAATCATTTTGGTTGGAAGACACTTCCGGAGGTCATCTAGACTGAAGTCCTGCTCAAAGCAGGACAAATTAACACCAAGTGGCTCAGGGCCACATCCAGTTGAGTTTGTAGTGTCTTCAAGGATGGAGATTCCATAACCTTCCTCAGCTCCTGACTACCTGTACAGTGACAATTTTTTCCTAATATATAATCACAATTTTCTATACACAAACTTTTGTCTGTTGTCTCTTTGCTATCCCTGTGCCCTCCGAGCTGGGTCTGGCTCCATCTTCTGAATACCCTCCCTTTAGACAGTTCAAGACAGCAGAAAAGTCTCCCTTAGCTTTCTCTTCTTAAAGCTAAGCAAGCCCAGTTCTCTCTCCCCCTACCCCTTGTGCTCCAGCCCTCTCATCTTAGTGACATCTGCTGGACTCACTCCAGTATGTCAATGTCTGTCTTCTACTGGGGCGTTCAAAACAGGACACAGGTCTTAGAACTACTGAATGTAAGGGAAGACTTACTTCCTCAAACCTGCTGGCTTCATTTTACTGATACAGGCCAAGATGCAGTTGGCTGCCTTTGCCACAAGGGCACACTTCTGGTTCCCGGTCAATCTGCGTTTGAAGAGGATGACCATCCCCTTTTTCTGCAAAATGTTTTCTGAGCCAGTACTACTGCACGGGGTTATTCCAACCTAGATGGAATAAATACTCAGTCACACCTGCCCTTGTTAATGAGGTTTAGTTCTGTTCATTTCTCTTGCCTGTCAAGGAACCTCTGAAAACCAGCTGTGTCCTCCAGCACATCATAACCTACCTGCTAACCTACACTGCTCCTGATGGAATCAGCTATTCTGAAAAATTAGGCTCCTTACCTTTGTAGAGCAATAGATTTTACAAAATGTACTGCTTGATTCCTTTTGTTCTGAACAAGCTACACGCGCACGTCAGCAGCTTTGCAAATATCTTATGAATACAGAAGTGCTGCTTCTATTTTCTTCTACGGTTTGAGCTCCTTCTGGCATCACCCAGGATGCATCAGCCCTCCAGCTGAGGTGCAAGAGGGGAAAATCAAGAAGTACCTAGGCCACAGAAGAGAACTTAAGATGCATTTGAACTAAAAAAAAAAAAAAAAATCACAACACATAGGGACAGTGCAGAAGGACACAGACTGATATTGAATCAAGACAACAGGAAATGTTACAATTCAGTTCAACAAATGCTGACGAGGTTCAGATCAGGAATGTTTAACTATTTTATATTAAAAAGAAATCCAGAGATAAGTCATCATAATGGAAATCCTTTCCACAACTTTGTTCCATCACAGATCAACATATTAATCTGACACTGTATGGGAACAACTTTTCTTGAAATAACAATTTCCTATCACATAAGAATTCTTGGGTTGGTTTTTTTTTTAAAAACAAACAAACAAACAAAACAGTGCTAGACTAGTGAGAATAGTGTAATTCACTGTCAAGAAACATCATGATTGGTCATGAGAGTTAAAAAGGGAACAAAAGTTGTCACAGAATAATTCAAACAGATAAATCTTATGGCACATTTCAAAGGCTGACATCAAAGCAATTTTAAGTAGACACTCTTTATACAGTAAACAGTTACATATAATATGCATGACAAATATATGACAGTTTCAGTATTTAATATTTAATATCCAAATATCCAAATTAAACATAAGTATTCAAAAGAAAATATTTTTACACCATTTCAGTAGTCACTTAGCTCAGTAGTTGATTGCAATAATCTGTAATATTTTCAGGAACTAGATGGAGCTGTAAGCACAAAAACTCCCATTAAAGTTAATGCATGACACAGTCCCACTGCAACCCTCTGAAAAGCAGAGTTACATTAAAAGAAATCCGGACACTGAAGTACATTGATTAGTATTGTGTCCTACAGTAGAGTTTGATACTCTACTGGTCAGCAACATGATGGTAACTTCAGAAGGCACTCTGAGTGAAACTACAGTAACTCGGGTCCACAAGCATTTTACCGTCTTGGTGTCGTACAGCAGAAAAACACTCCTGTATTTATTCAATATAAATTGCTTTCATCTCTGTGCTAGCCCTAGAGCAGTCAAATTATATTGCACTTTTAAAACATTCTGTGTAGGCTGTGATAAAAATCTAATATTTACATGTTGTGTTTGTTAAAGAACAATGCATTACTTTGTAAAATATTTTAAGAACCAAGTTTTATCACTTGTATTATTAATATAATCAGAAGCTTACTTTTTTTTTTTTATTAGCTCCTATTCTAGAAACATTTTTGGTCCTTCAAAAAATGTGTTATGCTGCAGTTCATCTTCACAACTGGTATCAATGCTTGCCTGAAATTGCAGTAGTTAGAATGTTTAATTAAATAAATACGCCATTTCTAAAGGAGTAATAGCTTTGGAGTTTTGTAAACAAACTGCTCTGGAAAGTCTGTAACAAGACTCTATTTGGCATCTTAGGACTTTTAATTGGCAATACTTTACAGTTATACAACCCCTGCCAGGGTAGAAAACAGTTTAGCAGGCACTTCTTATAAATCAGTCTGGAAAATGACCCCAAAAATACTGATTGTTCCTTAGGTTGTATGAATAAATAAAAATGATCAAAAAGTAACACGATCCACTGAAACGAAAAATTGACATTTATGTGATGGGGGCGAGGGGAAGAAGAAGCAACTCTACTCTTTTTTAAAGACAACCTAAAAGATATTAACAAGACATAAATGAATATACGATAACCAAGACGTACAGGACACTAAGGCTGGCAGAATAAAGTGAGCATTATAGATTTATAGAACTGGTATCTTAGCTGCATCTCACCAGAAGACAATCATAACTCATTTTTCAATCCAAATTTGAAGAAACATTCCAAATATGTGTTTGGCAAAACAAATTCAGTGCAAAGCACTAGCTCTGATGAAATTTTGCTGACAGCTAGGTTGCTCTCCATTCCTGTTAAAACACGAGTGGTGAAAAGAAACGTAACAGAGGTACAGTTATGCCATTCACATCTAACTGTATGTACACGCATGTTCCAGAAATTCAAATGACGCCAGGAGGTCTCATAGGCTGCGCTGAATATATTTTATATAGTACAGTTGTAGTTTACATGTTCAATTTCATGACATACCCAAAGTGCTCTACATATGCTTCTCTCTAGTTTTTTGTTCTATACAGAATAGCTTGCTTCTGGTTTTCATCACTAAAAACTGATGGTTTGAGAGAGCAAGGAAAAGCCACTTGCAGGTTTTTGTGGAAAACACGGAATTTGCTCTTTAAGACTGTTATTGATTGATGAAAAAGATGAAGTAATTCTGTTCAAAACCAAGAGCCATGTTGATAAGCTTGCTGTTAGTAGAGAGCAAGAGCTATCACAGTACTAATCTGCATGCCTAGTCTGTGTAGATAACAGAGTCTTCAGAGGGCGGTTGAAAATCCGTCAATTCAGAAGGCCCATACAGAGGGATGTTTCTAAATTCGGTAAAGAAAATTCCTCTCCTTCCCTCGCCTCCAAAGCAGAGATGGAAAGGAATATCCAGTGCTATACCAAATTAAACCTCTGTCCTATCACTAAAACTGCATGCCTTGCAAGCAAGGGTCAATGTTGTTTGAGAGGAAAAAACCAAAAAATTAGTATCAAGAATTAATACAGCTCATTAAGTAACGACACAGTGTGATTTGTCCGTAAGTTAAACAGTTAAGCTGCAACTGTACTATATCCTATACATGAAAGTTGACTGTAACTGAGTTAACAGCCACATTTGCCTTTTTCTTGCTCCTCGTTCAGCTGTTCTGTAGAGCTGTGCCCATTGGAGCGCACCACCCCTTCTGGGATCCAGGATTTATCCACACACCGTTCCATGCGCTTCATAATGAGGTCAAGCAGAGTTTCAATGGCTTTGCTGACATTATTCCCATTAGCTGCGCTGGTTTCAAAATAGGGTATTCTGCAGAAGACAAAAAATCACAAGCTTACAGCACAGAGTTTGTATTCACAGGAGAAAAACCAATACATGATTACTGTCATATTCTTAAAACAAATAAATAAATAAATAAATAAATCACACAAATGCTGTTACTGCTCCTCCACAGCAGAAAGACACTAAGTAGTCAGTGATCTGGAATGCAAAAGAAATTAATGAACTGGCTGACTCTGTAAGGAGGGCAGAAGCAGCAGCTTTAATTTACATCATGGAGTCCACAATTTACAGAGGCACTGGTCAGTAGGAGTTCCCAAAGCTATGCTCCGGAGATCCAGTTCTTTCAGCACTGTTCCCTACGAGAGGTGCAATTACTCTATACGGCCTTGTGTGCATAAGTCTTCTCCTTTACTTCTACCTACATCATCAAGGGAGTTGTTGCAAGAGAGAGAATACGTTGGATGTTCCCCTGCAGGCAAGGCAGTAAAGACTCCTAATGTGGTGCCCTTATCACTACAAAAGTGTTTCTTCTGCCGACACCTCAACTATAAACTCTTACATGAAAAAAATAAATTAGAAACCCGTAATCTCAATGCTCAGACTACCTATGTCTTTATTAACAAAAGTTTCTGGGTGCCCTGGTTTTCATTATTGTGGATCGGGACGTTTCAATGGTGGGTCTGAAGGCTTCGACCGTCTGTGCTCGGGGCTCTCCACGGGTGGTGCTACGTGAGTGCTACTCCCCAAGGGACTGACACAGTCACTTCAGCATTTGAAGATTTCTTACTTAACTGGCCAGATTCAGTGAGCTGTCAAAATATTAACTTACTGTCTCTCAGTGTGTAGGTCTCCTGCAATCATTTTCAAAATCCAACACTTAACCAGCACAAGGCCTTTCCACACAAAGAGGATATTCACTTTCTCACACTGTTCACTCCAGGAGGATTTATCTTGCTTCCCCTCAGGAGCAAGTGACTCCTACCAGCTATCCCATCTCACCTCTACAGGGCAGAGGACCTGTAACCACCCACAGGCTGAACGGGATCTATTACTTTGACTTTTAGCTCTCTATTCCTAAATTAAGTTAGTATTTTCAGCCACAAAGATAAATATTTCATAGATTATTTCCAGAAGTCACATGCAGAGATCTCTTTCTGATCTTCTAAGAAATGACCACACGCCATCTGCTGCTGTTTACAAGTTTTTGCTCCTTCACAAGCAGCTACCATACGCACTTGCTGTTGTCTGTGTGACACGGACTTCACACAAGCATTTTCACAGGAGAAGGAAAAAGAAAGAAGGTGATACTGCACTAAACCAGTTTGTCTCTAATGGACAGATTGCTTCTGATTTGCCTTCAGTGATTCCTTGAGGTCAAGGAAAGCTAATTTGTGACTATGTGATAAGAAACAGCAGAGCACAACAGGACTAGACCTGCGGAACATGGCAGCCTGCACTGGGGGCCTCGTGTTCACACCGTGCAGGTTTTATGGGCTTTGCTTTTCCCCAGGACTGAATGCAGATTACTGGCTGGAGCACATCATCTAGTTTACTCTTCAATTGAGAGGGAATCCAGTTCACATGCTAGAAAGCTGCTCCACTATGTGAATCGACTACAATAAATGGATCAGATTTGCTTCAGAAGTGCACTTCTGATCCCCACTGAAATGCAAATGCAATCCAGAGATGAGACCCACTGAAGAGTTGAAGGGGTCTAAGAGTACTATGGTATTAACTAGCGTCTGATAGGAATAAAGATTTCACACAGTTCCTTTAGGGACACATGACCGGTGCCTGCAGGGAAGGGGAAGGGCAAGGCTACGCTGTCTGTCTGCTGCCCTGACTCAGTTTTCAGACTCCCTGGGAGTCTGTGAGAGCCCAGACACCTGCACGAAAACACAGCTGACGCCTCCGAGGCTGCCACTGTGAATGCACCGAAGGCACAGTCCTAACAAAACTGCTTCAACAGCTGGGGGAAGATGGAACGGGGAGGGGGCAGAGAACTGGGGAACTGTGGTCTGGACCAGAAGTGCTGTTCTGCAGGAACCCAGCACTCCCGGCGCAGACTCTGGACAATGGTGGATGGGTCCCAAAGCTCTCAAAGAAACTGAGGCCACATGTTTCCATGGCCATGCCAGAGACAGGTTGTAGGCTGCCCTACAACAAACTTCTGTAAAACAACTCAGCTTATAAATTAGGGTATAATTGTGTGGTATTATTTCTGGTTTCCCTCAAGTCTGATGTGACACTCCTCACCTCACCAAATGCTCTTTTGGATTTCACTTTGTAAGAGACCTGGGTTTTCTGTGCCCCACAGAAAGCCTCAGCACAGGCAAGAGTAAAGAATTAGACCCTCATCATTCATCTGCCTCTCCAGCTAAATTCTGTCTCTTTTCCAGAATGTCTGTGAAAATTTGTTTTGTTCACTGCCAAGGAAAGATGATGATTAACCAGTCTCTAGTGCAACATTATTCCAATACTGAGTATGAATTTTTAGGCAATGCACAAATCATTAATCTCTGACAGAAAAAAAAGATGCTGCCCAGTTAAGCATTCTAAAATGCTCACACAATAACCTTTCAGTATACAGAAAAGCCATTACAGACACTTCATTCTGCTTTAAACACAGCAATAACTGGAAGGAAGTTACTTACCCATATTTTTCTGCAAGTTCCTTAGCCTCTTCTTCTTTCACCATTCTTTGGTCTTCCAGATCACTCTTGTTTCCACATAATACAATGTCAGGGTTTTCACAATATGCATGCATTTGTAGCTGACCTAACAGCAACAACGTGAACAGGGGTTACAACTTACTGTCACACACAGAGCTTAGTCAGAACACTATCACATTTCAGGGTCACAAAGCCCGTCAGGAAAATGACTCTGTGAAAGATAGAAAACAGGTACAGTCTCTGTTATCTCACAGGACTTCTGCTACGACACTGAGGAGCCAGAGAACAGGCGGACAGCCACGACCATGTCCCCAGTGAAAAAGCCAGGGAACGAGTCGGGGGAGCAGAAGCCTGACAAAGTAAAAACAGAATCTGTGTCTCTGTAGCTTGAGTTACGTTCACCACGCATCTTCAGTGAGCTGCCAGTAGAAGATATACTTCCCTCTCCTGACAGATGATGCAGTTTGGGAAGTCCTTCACCTAGTTGTACCAGCCTAGTAACATCTGCCTTCCCCTAAGTTTTGCTGACAAAGCTTCAGATGAGTCAGAAGAGAGTTTTGCATAGGATTTCACACAAATTACTGAAGATCACCACCGGAGCTAGGGATATGATGTTCTCTCAGCTTGCTTTTATGTAGGCTAAGATTCAAGTTCAGTAGCAAAGCTGAATTTCAGGTAGAACACTAGAAGCCACCACTACCAGCTTTACTACCAGTAACAATTATGAATGCAACATTTATTTCTTTTACTGAGAAAGCTATAAAACAAGTCATTTCAGTTCTATTCTCAGTGAGACTCCGTATTTACAAACACAGCCCTCTTCCCACCCATGGGAGAAAGAAAAAAGTAAAGAAAAGCCATACTTATCCAGTTCCTGACGTTCAGAAAGCTTTGCTCATTTGTCAGATCAAACAGTAGAAGAAATCCCATGGCATCTCTGAAGAAAGCTGTTGTCAAGCTACGAAACCTGGACCAGCAAAGTGAAATTATAGTTGGCTCATCTGACAAGTTACTTTGAAAATATAATTGCATACAGTCATAAAACTGAGGTAACTTGAGACTGAGTTAACTAGAATGAAATACTATCATCAATGTTTTGCTGATGTAGGGGCTGCATAACAGGAAGTGCTGACGTTACTACGGGCTGATCAAGGGCTGAAGAAGTCAAGGAGACAGTTCACTCGAGCGTGAGAGCTTTGAAGTCTTCTACTACAAAGCATGCCTTGATTGAGATTCAGAAATTAAAATAAGAATGAAGTTCAATCTTTGAACAGAAGTTTGCCCCCTAAACACATCAGTTCTTGATTTTAAGACTACCAACCACTAGGATGCTGGTCTTTGGATAGACAAATAGAAAAGAATCCTTTGAGGTGATTTCACCTGTCTGACTTTCCCAAGACCTCAACATATTTACAGAAATTTAAGGAAAAATGGGGAGATAAAAAAAAAAACAACAACCCAAAAGCTTTAAAAGCACTATATACATGGACTACAAAAGAATAAACAGAGTTTCCAAAAGACAAAAAGCAACAATTACAGTCTTAATGGTCTACATCTGTAAATTACAGTTGTAATTTAATGTGTATTCATAGGAAAGCTTCCATCACTGGTGAAGTTGAAGTAAGTGCACTTTCCCTTCTTGAGACATACAATTGAAATGTAACAATCAATCAAGGGAATTAATGTACTTGGTTCCATTTGCATGGAGCTTGATGACAACTGCCTTACTGGCTAGGTGGGGGGTGGAACGTACCTTTCCTGCCCTGCAGTGTCCCAGAGCTGAAGGTGTATCCTCTGTCCTCTGCCACCAATGCCATCTGGCCCATTGGGTCTATACACCTGCAAAAGGGAAATGTGCCAGACAGTGTGAGCAGTCCAGCCTCTACAGAACACAAAATAACTGATAGAGTCATTCAATGCAGCAAAACTAGCACTGCTGATGATCCCAACTACAACTCAACCCTTCTGTTTTATAAGGCAAAAGTAATATGGGTTGCAGTTTAATTTTTCATCCAATTGAGTATTTAAAAATAAGGGGAAAAGTGAAACTGGAAAAACATTATCCAATAGACCAGGGACTCTAAACAGATATTTAGAGTGGCCATTAAGTTTCATTAGGCAAGCTTAATTTTAGTATTTTAATTTTCTATTTTTTGTGATTAACTTGTATCGTGTTCGAATTAAAATGTAATTATAAGAAATCAACAATAAAATCATGCAATCTGGCAGGACATTTGCCCCACTAACAGAACGCTGTTAGCAAAAGAGAATATACCTATAATGACATCTCTTCTTAGCTGCCAAAAGATTGCTGAAAAAGAGCTGAGGGTAGATCTTATCATATCATAGCTTAAAAAGCAGCAAGTGGATGATAACAATAAAAGCTGAGAAGTTTATTCAGCATGAAAATATAAATAAGGGCATCTGTTAGCTTTGTAAGGATCAGATAAAAATAGACTCGTTTCCCAGTTAAAACACTCCTCATCAGGTCGTCGTCTTTACCTTCAACTGTCGTTGTACCCAAGATCCCCAGAGTGACAAACATACCTTTAGAGACACAAAAATCTGCTGAATTTGTGGATTATATGAATCAGGTTGTGAAACCTCAATCTTATCCTGAGTTATCAAATATGCTGCTCAAGTTAACCCACCACGTTCACTACCCCACAGGAGGAATACTAACATTCAAGAGACCAGTTTCACATTCATTAAGATGTTTACTCCTTACGTTACTGTGGTGCGTGTCGTCCATCAAAAGCCAGCCTGCACAATGCCCATTGCACCGTCCAGATTTATGGGCACTTGGGAAATCAACAGACTACACTGAAAGGCATTTAATACTTCTACATAAGAATGAAAAAAACCCAAAACCCAACCTCATGCCAACTCAAATTCTCGGCACAGTAAGGACTAGCATCCAATTGGGTATCGTAATGCAGCTTTGCACGTTTCTCTAGTTTAGGAACAATTCAGGGGTTAAAAATCCCCAAACCCACCTACCTTATTTCTTCACAATGCTTCGCTGATAGAGAAGCCAGATCAGCTCCACGTATCATGCTATGCAACTTCATTCGCGTTTTAAAACAGTTTTAAAATCAACGTTGCAGTCTTTGCTCACTAGCCATTTCAGTTCAAAACATTTTTACTACGGTCCAATCCTTGATCAGAGTTCAACAGTAAAAATCCTACTCCAGGTACTACGTACACAACTCACAAAGTAGATACACTCATCAATATTTGCCGAGCAGTAAGGAAGTAGTTGCTTAGAATCAGCTCTTCTTTAACTTTGGGTGAAGTGAGGGGGGACAACACACACCAACAAAAATAACCAGGTAAAACGAGATCTCTTCCTCGCCACAAGATTAAGTGCAGAGCAACTACTGGTTGCATGCCTACACGTAAGGATTGGTAGGTCACATTTTTAAAAAACAGGTTCTAGCCATCACCAAGACAGATGCCATTTTAAAGCAGCACACTCTGTGAAAACTCACCACTCTCTTTTCCCGAAAGTCAATGCCCACCGTTGTGATGAATTTGGAATTAAATTTGCCATCCGTATATTGGTAAAGAAGGCTGGTCTTTCCTACTCCAGAATCACCAAGTGCTAGAAATTTTATGAGGTAATCATAGTCTCCATCAGACATAGTGATAATTCAGGAGACACCTTAAAAAGCAAAGCAAAAAGGATTAGTTAGCCAACAACTCTGCCCAGGCTTCTTTTGACAAGTGGTTAAAATACAAATCACTAACTACAAAGCACCCAGCAGTGGGACCAGTTCTGTACTCTTCTACACTGGTTTCACCTGAAACTCTCAATTATGCCAATTATCAATATCAAATTCAACTGTACCTGAAAAAGTGCATCATTAATTTTACTACATTCCTCTTACTAGAAGCAGAAGGCAACACAATTTTAACTTCTTCAGGAAAGATTGAAAATCAAGGTCAAAGTATTCAAGACATCTGGAACATAAACTGCAGAACTGTTTTTAATCTGCATGGAAGCTGGCAAAATTTATGTCAACACACCAGCAATGCAGTTCTGACCTCACATTCACTGGGACATTATTAACATATGCAAAAAAATTATTTTGGAGACTGTCCACTATATTTAAATAAAAATGACAATAATTTTCTATTGTAATAGTTATTTTTCGGTCCTGAAAAAGTTTTTTCCTATGGGGAGAAAAAATAACCAAGCAACACATTTTGTTGCTGGGGTTTTTGTTGTTTTGTTTAAGAGGACCAATTTTCAAAATTGTGAAATTTTATCATGATGCTAGTTAATCACTTAAACTAAATCTTGATCCTGAATTGCCGTTAGACAACACACCTGTTTTCCTGTGGCCCATACACATGTAAGAAATTTCTCTCTATCCTTTTTTTGTGCCTTTGAAAAAATAACCACATGAGATATAGTCTGATCAAAGGGCAGGAACAGCTACAACGTGTAACAAAAGTCCCTGACAAATTTCATATACACTAGAAAGACTGATGTAAGTGCACTAGGACTTTTCTGTTGAGTAGCTACTGAGCCTCTCTTCCCCCAAAACAAACAGTAGAGAGCTGCCTTCTGTTGTGTTCAGAGACATGAACATGAAAAGATAAGCCTAAAATAGCCATTCAAAAAGCAACATAAAACTGGCACTGAACTGCCTCTTACGAAGGAGGGAAATAGATACTGAAATACAAAAAATAAGACAGATGTTGAAATACAAAAAGTAAAACCTGCTGTTTCAACTGTAAATAAGTATCTTTGGAACTATTTGTTGCTTAAACTAGATAAAATTATTTATTCACTTCAAGTCAAACCTCAGTAGTTTGCATCAGTTCACTTCTTGAATATCAACTCACAGCTTGAGGTTTGGAACAAACTCCCTATGCCCAGTATGTGAATGTCAATCACCACCATGAAGCTCAAACCATAACAACCTTTAAAGCTTCAACTTTGTGTTGATACTGCTCTTGGTTAAAAGACAGAACTGTGATTAGTCAACTTAGCCATGACCGGACTTAACCATGATCAAACACAGACTATGGTCAGATTTATACCCAGATACTCTCCAACTGAAACGTCAGTGGAAAGCATCTGATTCTTTTTTTTGCCATTTCCAGTTTTGAAGTCTCCCCTTCCCCAGACAAGGGATATTTTACATTATGCCATCAGTGACAGTAAAACCTTGGGGGAAAGGGGTTTTAGGTGACAGAGTTCACACTCACTACACCACCACAGCCAGCTCATTCGCTTGCCCCTGTTGTGTTTCAATACAAAGTTTTGCAGTAGAGTAAAAGATTGAAACAAAAAACCCCACAGAAATAGTTGCCAGTGAGCTTTTTACATAAATACACCAGAGCTGCAGGCCTGCACCCACCACACGGGTCTGAAAGAACAGCATATTCATGTAAGCGAGTTCAACAGGCAGCCACACTGATGTAAGAACATTTTTTAAAGAAATTAAAAGCCCCGATCCATTAGACACACTCATACATACCAGCAAGAGGGGTCTGGGTGTTTTTGTTTTGTTTTTTTAAATCCTCTCTCCTGCTGGGGAAGGGGAAAAAAAAAAAAAAAAGTAAAATCAGACTGCCTACCTTGTAGCTCTACAAAGTCATTTCACTGAAATGCACTGGAAGAAAGGGAAAAATATTTTAAGAAGCAAACAAGGAGGTGTTTACTAAAGACTGGATTTGATTTAGATGTCCATCTTGTATATAGTGATTCTTTCACCTGCAGATGTTCTCCAAGGGCAAAGGCTCCCCCTCTGCTCAGTACAGGTTCTTTCAGCTTCAACACTCCTAAATAAATTGTTGCTTTGAAAGGCTTAAATGCAAATCTTAGGGCCGGTATTTTATACAAAGACAAGCTAGCCTCGTGTCTTTTACTAAGCTATCCACCTCTACAGAAGTATTTGCTTTGCTTTGTTGGTATTTTGTTAGCTAGCTATAGATACCTAGAACATACTTCAGTAACAGATACAAATGACAGTGCCACCTAATCACTGCTAATTTATGTTGTTAGAAAGCTAATTTATCACGTGCCCTGTGCGAGACCTTACAGAAGAATGGGCACTCTTACCTGGAGCTGTAAGGAACTGTGATGGTTCAGCTCCACTCTTCCACTGGCCAGAGCTGGGTGAAAGCTCTGGTTAAACCAGGAAGGTCAAGGTAAGACCTTGGGGAAGTAAAGCCTAAAGTCATTGCTAGTGTCATATCTGATCTGTAGAGTACCTGTTTGGACAAACGATCCACATCATTCGGACCGCTTAAACCTCAATTCTCCGTGAGCCTGGTAACAAACACAGTTTGCAAACAGAGGACTAGGAGTCCTTCACAGAGAGGCCATAAAAATGCCTTCTAAAGGCTCTGCTTGAGAAGGGAATTGCTCCTTAGGGTTTTGAAATGCACACACCTTTCACTGCACCCCATAATGTCAATCTATTATTCAAATATCTCCAGGGAGTGGTTCCTGTGAAACCCTGCACAGTTAACCTATCCTTGGAGACATGCAAAGAGCTATTTTCATTGCAGTTTCAGGCTCTGTCCTCCTCCCTTTACAAATATTTAAAAAGTGATCTCCACCCTCTGCCTCTGAGCCCTGCAGTCCTGGTGCCCAGACACATCCAACTCCACATAACAGAAATAAGAATATATTCACAGCAATGTGTATTCATAGCAGAAACTGCTGTGGAGTTTTAAAAGTCAGGGCCCTGTTACTAAAAACCCATCCCATTTTTTTCCTTCCAATTTTGCTTTTTTTTTTTTTTAAGTTAGGCTTTATAGCTTCCCACCTTCCAGTCCTTCCCTCCACATTTCTATACTTCATGTATCAGGAGAGTGGGAGGTAGAAAAGAAAGAATCAGAAAAAAAATTGATGATACAATTAGAATTCATCAGGTCACCAAAAGAAAAAAGAAATCTAATTCATTTTAGAATGATCATTCCCAAATCTTGCTTCTAAGAGTAAGAACACATTGGATGAAAAAATTCCCTGATGGACACAGTTTTAGGCTCCAGATCAAGCCCACCAGGGTTTTGCCTTTTGTAAACCCCTCCTTAAACCCCAGTCAGCTCTGGCTTTGCAGGTCGCCTAGCATGCGGATGGACAGGGGCTACGAGCAAGTGCTGGGAAAACCCCACGGGCCTTTTCCATCGCTGACAGGAATCCCACAGCCATCACTTAAGCTGAGCCTGTAGAGCTTGCCAAGAAGGGATGCTCTGCAAAGCGAGTGCTGCTCTTGTTCTGTGCATTTTCTAGTCCAAGGTACTTTCACATTAACAGGCATCAATGGTAACAGCCTCGTATTTTTGCCTCCAGGACACAGATATCACAACCCTACTGTGTGATAAAACAGTCAAGATTATGGCAGTGTTGCTCCTGTATAAATGAAAAAAATCGGCTTGGCATGCAGGGTTTCCCCTGTGCAGCACGGGGACAGGAAATGCGCTTTCCTAACTGGCCTTGCACAAAACATGCAACTCCTGTGCTGCTACAGAACTGATGGAGGGGAGAAAGAAAGAGGAAGAAGGCACAAAGAGGTGAATAAATGAAAACACAAGCAAAAAAAAAAACCAAACCAAACCAACCAACACTGAGCTGCAAATCAAAATGTGTACACACAGACACAGAGTGTAAAACTCAGGAAATCTGAACATGCTCTTAATCAAGACAGTCCTCAAGCACATCAGTTGAAAGTAAGTATACCACTTACCCCAAACACTGCTAAAGGAACAGTTAGGCCACACTGGAGATAGTACTTCCAGCAGGAGTATTTTTCTAGCACCACCTTTTTAGCACACAGCCAAGAGGCTTACGTGTCACCTGTTTGCATTCATGTTGATGGGTGCCCAGAGATAAAGAGGTGTGCCTCATGTCTCCGTGTTTAAGGAGGGTGCTGCCTGACAGCATGGCTGGGAAGAGATTACACAGATCACAGCCCATTTATTCCTAGAGGCAAACAGCATTTCAGAAGAGATTTGTGCATGACCTACCCAGGAGGAGATCTAAAGTCAAATCACCCACACGCCCTAACACAATTACATTGTTCCTAACAAGTGTTTTCATGCAAAAATGTATTAACGATGGAGTATATGGATCACAGCTGTTCAGTTTCATCCACAGCTTTACATTCTTCTCTCTCTGCTTTGAGGAGGATACAGCAGTCTCTAATGCATACTGCTGTTCTCCTTCTTTCTCTCTTGTACAGACTGGAGGACACTGCGTTGCCCCGTGGGTACCACAGTGAAACACATCTTTACCACAGATTGCTAAAGAAGAGAAAAATTATTCTTTGGCAAAGACTGGAACATAAGGTATTATTACATGTGACATGCCTTCAGATCACACCTGCAACACTGCCCCATCTTGCAGAGAAGCAGCTTTGGGGCGGGGGGGATTGTCCTCCCCACACTATAGCACCTAGCCAGCCCTCCCAAGAGCAGCAAAGCCACTATTCTGTATGAAACCACTCAAACAAAACCATTTGTTCGACTCAACCCACTCCGCCCTCATACCAAGTGAAATGACTCTCTGTATAACTCAGACATCACCTCAGCATCCCAGACCTGCAGTCTAGCCAGCCATAAAGCCAGTGACTAACATGGTACCATACCACACAATTAAAGAGGGATGCTAATTCAAGCTTGCCAAAATCCTGCTATTAGACCAATAATTAATTCATATTTTAAGATACCAGGATTTCATCACGTCGTCCTTTTGGGGATGGACAGCAGACACTCAAGGGTTACAGCTTTTAACAGGGTCCACCTTCTGGAAGTGTCACTCAGCTTTCAGGTAGATCTGACAGACAGAGACAGACGAGTTGTGTCTTGGCCTTGCCTCTGCTTGGGAAAACAGACCCCACTGGCTAGTGGGACGTTCACTAGGCTCTGTCCTAGGGGTAGCAGTGAAGGCTGCATATTCCTCCTGCGATGGAGACCCAGCCCTCGAGGGACAGAGCAAGCACAGTGACAGTGAAGGGCTGACCTCTCCTGGCACCTGTCACAGCAAGAGCACTGCACAACAGGCAAAAAGTTGCAGTCTACTTAAGAAGGTTCTGCTGTATTCATATATAATAGAGCCATATTTTTAAATACACTGTGAAAATGTCAATGCTATGTAGAGTTCAAAAATGAAGGATGCAAATGAAGGATTCCACAAATCTGGCTTTATCCTTGAAAAGCAAGTGAGGCTGCATGATTAAAAAGAGTCGACATAGGCATTGGGGGAAGAAGAGTCCAAACCCCACCCAGACAGAAAATGAAGATACTGCAGGTCTCTTGATGGACAACATGTAAATACAAGTACAAGGGAATAATGCATTTGTACAGGTTTAGTCATTCTGCAAGTGCAAGTAAACTCCTAATAAAAAAGCCCATTTGGGTGCTACACAGACCTAACTGCAATAGCTGGTTTGTACCTCTGTTACAGCAGAAGCACTGAGAAAGTGATCTAGACCTCGAAGAAATAAGTTCCCTAGTGCTGTCATACCAGCACTCCCATCACACCCCAGCAAAGCAAGAACCACATTCTTGCCTAGTGTGGGTGAAGCGTAGTGAACGGCCTCACCCTGCTCTAAGGCTTCAGCAGCACCTTGGTGCCTGCAGAACTGGTCACCATCACACGCTTGCCAGCTCTGTCGAAAAAGGGGACAGAGAGTTAAACAATGTTCCTGCTTAGTCAAAACTTTATTTGAAGTGCTTTTGGCTAAAAGCTGCCAGATATGTACAAATGTAATATAAACAAGTTACTACAATAATTTTTTATAAACTCAAGTAACTGCTACGCTGGGGGAAGAGAGTTAATAAATAAGCACTGCAATGAAATACTCCGAGCTACACTACTTTTTTCTTAGGAAAATACATGATCCATCTTTCTTTAACTTTGGCCAAAATGACACTTCATGCAACTTCTGGGACTTTTCTGTAACATAAAAAGAAGGAAAGCAGAGGAGGAGAGTCAGTTGCTCTGAGCATTTATCTTTTGGTTGCTCTCAATTGCTTTACTTGACATTTTACCATTGTGAACTTTTTAGTTTCAGCTATAGAGGAATTCTAAAGAATTGTAGGATCAATGTCTAAGGATTGTCTTTCTTGGAAGGATCTAAGTCACTTTAAAGGTGCTCAGGATACATATAGGAGCCTAAAAAAAAAAAAAAAAAAAAAAAAAGGCTGCAAGGCTTTAGCTTCCAAATGCTGATGTCACTCCTATCAGCTGCAGGTGCTCTACGACACTTCGTCAGCTGTCAGCATTGCTAGAACTGCAGAATTTGCACAGCAAGAATTGACAGGCACACAAAGCACTCTGAGAATGTTACAACGGGGAATGCTGGCATAAAATCATACCCAGAAAGGGGGCACAAAAAGGGTAAGTGAAGCAACACGGCTCTGCAGATGTGGCGAGAACCTTGCACAACAGGCCAGGCAAGGGAACAGCAGATTCTGGATTTCCTTTCTAGAAAGCCAGGAGAAACTGGGAATGGAGAAGCCAGAAAAGGAAGCAACAGTTAGTTTTGCAACTACATCTGCATTTCAGCATAACCAAACCAACAAAAGGAGGCTGAATTTCAAAGAATGGCTCAGTTACATAAAGGAATGGAAGGCAGCATGGAACTGGAAAAAAATGGAAAACAAAACTAGGAATGTGGCAGGGGATGCTCTAACATCATCCGTATGGAAGGATCTCCACGCAGTTTCAACTTCTCTGCAAAAAGCACAGCACCATCTCTGTCCCTCATCAGTTACTAACATTTTCATGCTTCATGGTTAAGAAAATACTGTAGATAAATAAAGATTTGCAATGGTATCTGATGAAAATGGTTTAACTCTCTCAGAGGACCTGCCCCTTCCTGGGAACGAGCGCTTTTACCTCCCAAGTTACCTCTTTGAACTCTCATCAGAAGTTGCTTTCAAATTGTGTCAGTGAAGCAAACATCTGTGCCATGTGAATAAACGTCAGAGTAGTCTGGGAAAAATAAAGCAAAGTTTTTTTGGTGGTTTTTTTTTGTTTTTTTGGGTTTTTTTGTTTTTTTTTTGAAATAGCTCCATGCTACTTATTCCCTCCTCAGCCATTCAACTGTTTCTCTAATAAATACATTAAGTCACAACGCCTTACAAGTGAACGTGCTATGCTTTTTCACTAACTTCTAAACAGGAAATTCAGAGCAATGCCCAGCATCCTTCCTTGATGTGACAATTCTGACCGCCTTAGGACCCAGCCCATAGCTTACCCACAGCCTAACCTTCACGTTTGTAACGCATCACTGCGCCGTCCCTGCTCTTGACAGTATCATGGGATTAGGAATGACAGTCTTACAGAGATTTACAGAGTTTCCAAGTCTTTCAGTCAACACAGCAGCCACCAGAATTTTACCCACAAAGCTGGTTGCATTCATGGAAGAAGGGAAATAGCCAGAAGTTTGCCCACCCACTCATTCAGCAACACTTACACCTCCAGAAGGGTAAGGGAAAAGAGAAACAGCCTCTGAAAAATAAAAGAGAAGATAATAAGAATCACACAGGATCAGAAAAATTGTGCATTTCCTTAAGGAATGGTTTGGTTTTCCTATAGATAACAAACAATCTCCGGTAGACAGTTAGAATAAGCAGACACATGAAAAAGCAGACTAAAAGGACTAAGAAAAGGCAAAAAACCTAAAAACTGAAAAGCAAGCAATTTAATATGTGCAGTTAGAATATGAATGAAGAGACACAGGAAAAACATGTGCGTGTACTGCTGCTAAAGAAAGGATTGTATTTTTATGCTCCGCCTGTGTGGGCGATTCAGTAGGCTGCAATGCACATTAGTCAGGCCAGGCTCTGAGCCTGTTAGAGCACACACTGCAAACAGCCAGAAGAAAATATTTGCAGCTTCTTTTTCTCCTCCAGGGCAAGAAAGTTGTCAGCTGCCTTCCACCTTGTTTTGTAGGACAGATACCTGGAATACAGATGATGATTCTCCAAAAGGTCACAAGGAAGGATACAAGATACATGCTGCATTAGAGGGAAATAATCTGGCAAAAATAAATTATCATGATTAGGTCAATTAAAAGTCTGTGGAGAAGTCAGGCAGCAGACAACCTGAAGATACCTCTTAGTCACTGTTATATATGATACAAATGGGACTATAAAACCGTATTGTTCATCTAACACGATGTGGGTGAGCGTAAAAAGGGTGAGGCAAGAAAGAATTTCAGTGCAGAATTCAATCCACCTTTTCATCCTCTGGATTGGGAAATATCTGCTTCTCTTGGTTTTCCTAGGAGGTAAACTCTGTTCCTTGCTAACTTGATTGGAAGATGCAACAAACCTTTTTCTTTTTTTTTTTTTTTTTTTATTCTTTAGCATTACTGCTTTTCTATAACATTGTCCTTCTTTTTGATGCAAGTTACTTGACTTAGTTCAGCAATAACGAACAGGGAAACACAGTATATACAGCACTTCCTACGTTTGGTTCTGGCTATTTATTCCTTGGGAAGTTAAAAGTTTTCTCATTACTTAGATGACATTGAAATATCCAAAGATGTTTAAGCTCATCAGAAATTAGCCTGTCTACACCTGCCAAATGGAAAGAGCTAACCACAAGGCATCGTGGCCTTCTGGAGCAGGACCAGTGTGCCAGATCCCACTTCCAGCCACCAGCGAAAACATCCTGTTCCTCAGAAAACTTGCTGGCTACGGAAGTTATTGACTGAACAACTAATCAATATCCATTTCCAGTGAGCTAGAAAATCTCTATTATCTCTGAATAGCAGGCATGACATTAGGAATAGTAAGTTATTTGTGGAAATATTTAATCAGAAGGGTTTTTTAAATGGATCCACCAAAAAGGGCAAACGTACAGTTATCTGAGGGAAAGCAAGGGAAGCTGTCAGTTGACAAAATCCCTATCCGGTAACTAGAAAAGGTTCTTCCTTCTACTCCTTAATCTCAAATCCAATGTGCTTGGACTTGAAATGCAAGGAACAGTCAGAAATGCTGAGCAGGGAAGTGGCGTACATGGACAAAGATGGAAGGATCTATCTACACTGATAGAACTGAGGCTCACAGCTATCACTCACTCACTTCTCCCAAACTTTTAAATAAATCATAAAAAACTTGACAGAAGCATCCTTGCAGGTGCTGAGCTCACTGGGCCTATTCCAGATCATGCTGGCAACCACTGCAACGTGGAGACAGTCAGAACACTGCAGGCTGGCGGCACGACACTTCAAAGAAATCGAGAGATGGGTCAGTTGTGAATAATCTACTCTTAAAAGGTCTCAGAAAGGAACGGAGCATTTGATTTCAGAGTCTGTAAGAGCTACAGTCTGAGAGAGAGATTTTCAGCCAGTACTGGGCAGGATTTTTAGTAAACATGTCTGGGTGATGCTTCCATGTTTCATAAATGCTATGAAAAGGTGAGAAATACCTTGCTGAGAAGACTCCAGGTATAATTTAACTTGTCCATTACATAATGAAACACCACTTCTGCCTGCAATAGAGCCAGGTGGTATTCAATAGGCCATGACCTGTTCTCAGGAAATTACTAATGTGCGACAGCAAAGCAGAAATCTTGATCTGTGACAGCAAGAGACAGTCATTTTGGAGCACGCTTGTGGCTCAAAATTATCACTCTTCGAGTCTTCTAACAAAGCAAAGCTAAAACTACGGGTTGGGGTTTTTTCGCCGCAAGAATTAAAAAATAAGCCCGTACTTTCAACAAGTCAACAAATCTTTCACTCGAACAGCTCCAGAACGGCAGCATGTACTAACTCTGTCCAAAGTTTCTATTGAGGCTCCGCAGCTTGCCAAAATATTCAGACGCTGCCTTGGCAAAATATTTGCTTCAATTCGTATCCTAGCACAGCTTCTTTTCTAGAGCCTCAGGGAAGGGATAATTCAAAAGAAGCACTGATTAAGCAGGCTGAACTGCACAACACAAAGCTTCCATTCAAAAGCCTGCTGTTTTTCAACCTGAGTTGCCAACGCTATTTATCTCACTGCTCTGATCAGAATCCCATATTACAGCGTGAATTATAGTTAGATCTTGATATACAGCAAAATAAATGGCACGGCAAACTCGAATTCCTTACACTAATTCTTGCCACGGAGGTATGCGTGAGCCCTGCAAGGAAAGCAAAAAGAATCAGTCTAATGCTGCAGTTCGCCCATACTCTTCAGTTTAGTTATTCCCTGACGGAGGGAGGGCCCAAGATGCTGCAGAGCCACCCCTGGCTGCAACCTGACAGCTGTTGCCAGCTTTCCATGCTGCAGATGCCTTCCTGCAGAATTCGTCCATAACATTTCATGCAGACATACAGTGTCCTCAACTTCTACTTTAACTGACCTACAGTAGGCAACTTCCTACCACTCCCCCCAGAAGTCTTCAATTAAAGTTATTTTTCAGAATGTTTATGCTATAGCTAATAAACGACTCAGCAGCATTGAGCTTACAGAACAATCACCTCCATAACCCAAGTTCCAGAAAAAAAATATATAGTTATTCTAAGAAAATAAGTTGCCAGTCAGACTGCTCTAATTGATCCAAGCGGCGCAAGTTCGCTGTGGGAAACTGTGTCAAGGAAATGCCTATGTAGTTTTCAGACCACAGAGGATTCGGACTGTGTTTTCTTAATTTAACACTAAGTATAAAACTTTGCATCCTTATGAAGAATCCAAAAAGCTCACGCAAACTGACAAACCAACTTCATATAACGATTTGCAATTTTTCCATGTTCTGCATTGACTGAGAAAGGCATCCAACCTCTGAAATGATAAACAGGATATAAAGTAGATATGATAGAAAGAGTAAGGAGGAATGAAAGAATCTATTCAGCTGTACACTTCTGTGCACAAGTCACAAGAAGCTGGGAGTATGCAACAGTGCTGTCTAACAAGAGTTTCTATTTGAAAAGACTCATTAAAGTAGGTGCTGTTGTTTAATCTTCTATTAAAAGACTGACTTTGGCTTGCAGTGTTTGGTTTGATTTTAAACCGGTGCGTATGATTTCCTACACAAGGAAATAAAAATCCAATTACGACATTCTAGTAAAAACAAATTCAGTATGTGAAAAAATAAAATCTCAGTGCTAATCAGTACAGCTGCAGTAGCCATAGTGGAGCTAACACACACCAACCTGCTCACTCCCAAAGAACTCCCACCTCACTCACCCAAGATCTCGGTCTGCTTCAGTTTACATGAACAGTTGCACCATAATGAATCAAAACCTGAATTTTTGTAAAGAAACTTGATGCCTATGACACAGTATTTAAACAAAATTCAGAAGTAGCAGCCATATTATTTCCTAGTTATGAAGTCAAACATTTTAGACCAAGGAAAAAGTTACTACTTCTTCTCCTTAAAAAGTTATTTCTACTTCCCTTTGACTAGCGATTATTTCCCTCATTCCACTAGGATACGTTCCAGGCCTTTTTCCAGGAATTCATTCATTAATTTTGTATAGCTTCAGAATTTTTATTGATATTTTTCCATTATTTTTTTAGGGGCAAAAGATATTACAATTTCTCTTTGAAGCCACTCTTAGTGGCATATTTAAAGAATTCCAGCTGAATTAGACTCCTAGTTCGTCTTTACCAAGCTTAATTACTAAGGATGCTTTATTTAAGATAGTGCTGTAAATGAAAGACAGGCTAGAAAATAGCAAATATACTGAAACCCACTTGGAGTATGGTGAGGGAAAGGGGGGCAGCACCATGTGCTAGAATACTGTTTTGCTCTATACAACATAATCCCAACAATATCAAAATTTAATCCTCAAATACCTCAGACTATTAGAAATCACTACCCTAAAATGTGCTAGAAACTGTTTCTGTAACACACATTCGAAATGCACAAGCCATGCAGTAACAGAGAAGCATTACATAACAGTAAATTACAATGAAGCGACTATGACAACCAACCCATCCAGCACAGAAAAAAAGGTACCAAGTCAAGCATCAGCGTTTACAAAAATCCTTCCTCCCAGTTATTCATACACTGAGGATGTCTGTAAGGAAACAGCAAGAAATCATATTTATTTAACGGTGTTTATGAATTTGTCACTTCATTCTCATAAACACGAGTCAAGGGGTGATGATTGGGACTAGAAAAATCATCTTAAAATACTCTGTGCTGGACAATAATTAAAACCCTGGGAAAGCCTTGTGACATTCCCACAGAAATAGAGGAGAAAATTGTTTTCTGTTCTCTGAACAACTCCTCCTTGGTGATCTGGAGCCAAACTCCAAGCTGGAGTTTTGGTTCACGATTAGAAAAACACTGTCTGTCAAACACATGGCCTAGATGGGATTGCCTGATTACAAATTCATGCTTGGGGTGGCAACGAATGACCTAGTCAGATGGGCAAACACAGTTTGAGTTTCTCCCAGAGAAGATACAAAACACAGTAATAACAGCCCACCCCTGTACTGCCTTTACCACAATTACAGACTGAAACCATTACGATGTGATTGAACAAGCCATGTGAAATAGATGAACTCTCATGGTTCCTTCCAGTGCAAGTGCTTTTGATAATCAAAAATAACAGGCTGGGCAACACACCATTTTTACTCCTTTTATCATCAATACATTTAGTATGCATGAGAATAAACGTGTTGGTGCGGAACCCAGTTAAAAGAACCAACGTTCCACAGGACTGTTTTATTAAGTATAATTTACCTTTATATGTCAATGAGAACACGGGAATAAATAGAGGGGGAAAAGGTTCAAGCAGTACAACATTTAAAAACACTGAGTTACTTTGTTCTGCGTTATGAAATGTTATTTGCGCAGTACACTTCATTATCAAAGCTCCAATTCCACCTTCCAACTGTAGAACAAGTTTGACTTAACACAGAAGAAAACGTAGGCTGATGACTTGGGACCCGAAAGGGCATCTTATGGCTACTGAACCCACACTGGTCACTGCAGTCACTTCTTTTAATCTTATTAACTTGTTCAGGTTTATCTTTAAATCTGACTGATCCCTTTGTGAAAACCAAAGACATACCAAAGAGCTGCAGTTTTGTCATTTAAACCCAAAGCCTATGTTTTACATAAGCCAGTTTAATTCCCAGTTTTAAGTTTCCTTTTCCCTCTAGAACATGAGGATGCAGCAATACTAAACTGTCTCCCAAAATCAAAGTATTTCAGGCAGTTTGTCAAAAGTACAGCAGCTCTTAACAGAGGAGCAGCTGGCATACAACTGTGAGCTCAAGGAAAACAACCGTATAAATCTTATGAAAACAAATAAAAAAGAGAAAGTGTTTACATACCTATGTTTAACACCTGCAAATGGACCTGGAGTTTTCCAAGGGTGCTTCAGTGAGGAGTTTCCTGGCACAGCTCAGATCTCTTGAATACCATAGTCACGCAAAAAGAGCCATTTCTCATCTACAGGTAGTATTGGCAGAGAAAGAAAATAAAACCAGTGTAGTTCAGAATAACAACTCCAAAATTCACACGCACGCAGAGCCGCCAGCCCCACACAACCACCCGACCCACATAATTACATTCAGCTGCTTGTCATGTGGTCTTGCTGACCGATCAAGTGATCTCTTTTCCTCCTTTTAAAACCAAGCAACATAGCTAGATCTCTCCAACCCAGGTAACAAACACTGAGCCTCCTCCTTCTTGTCACATGGAAAGGAAGTTGCAGTGACAAAAAAATAAAATACAATACAGCAAACACAGTAGTCTACTATAATGAAACACAGCGAGTACTAAAAGCTCCCAAAAGTTAATGGATAATTTGCATTTTGAGCCTGGTTTTATTTTATGCCTTTACAGGTGGCAGAAAAAGTTACTGATAACAAAATCGGCAGAGACACCAGAGCGAGACCACGTGAGGAGGAGCTGGAAGGATCTGGGAGGGCACCAGTACTGCAGGGCTCTGTGGGCACCCACGTCCAGCCACGAGCTCCAGCAGAAGACCACGGCTCAGATGCTGCCAGAAACTTTCTGAACCACCGCAACTAGATCTGCGAGCGAGCCTGTCCCCCCGCCCAATCCCGAGACGCATGCAAACGTTTTAAAACATTTAAATAATTTCAAGGAAATAAAGTTACCGCTTTACCACGTAAACCAACTGTTCCTCACCAACCAGCCCATTCACTGGGGCCTACCAACACAGGCACCCAACGGGCAAGAGCCACGTGTCCGTGCCGAGGCGCTCGCTGGACAGAGGGTCCCTGCGCTGGGCCCAAGGGATGCGAGAGGAACCGGGCAGGCACCTGCAGGCACCGGGCGCCCCGGCCCCTCTCACGCCCCCCTGCCTTACAGCGCTAACGCCTGCGAACGACGCACTCACCCTGCAAGCTCCAGCAGATGTGAGCTGCTACGGAGGACGGGCCACCTTGCACAACCCTTTCTTGTCTCCGTTTCTTTCCTCACAGTGTTTCAAGAGCAGAGAAGAAAGCAAATTAAGGTTTCTAAGCCCGCTCTCCAGTCTTACCATTTAAGAAGTGCTGCAGACAGCCGGCTGCAGCATTTAACATATCCTTGATGCACTCACCTACCAGGAACGAAGTCAACTCCGCAAGCTCCTTAATTAACTTGTTTCAATGCTCAGCTATCTCGCCTCCTTTCCTGTGAATCAAGGCGATTTTTATTCCCCTCTTCCCAGTGATCATCTAAGTTCTGTTACACTGAGCTGGCATGGCAAACAGCTATCTGTGGCAGAACACTTTTTTATGTCCTGCCTCAGCAGTTTTCCAGATTTAGCCAAAATCAATTTCTTTGACATGTTGTTACTGGTTATAATTTTTAAAACTCTACCCATTCTTGGCTCAGCCCCATCTTCTATAAATTTCACTGTTTCGGAAGAACACAGAAGTCCCTTTTTTGCTTCCACATACAATAAAAAAAGTTTGTGTTCAGTTTTCAGCAGCGTGAACATCTTTAATCTTTACCGCTTTCCTGATCAATACCAGCACATTTGCTTACTGTGGAGAAATACTCCGACCACAAGCACCCAAGAATTTCTGGTAAGTGCTCCAGAGCGCAGAAGGAGGAACAGGATAAGAAGTGTTGACAGACAAAGCAACAACCCTTCTGCCATGTTGCAAACAGTCCTGGGGGGTGGCTACGCAAACTCCCTGTCTGGAAGTCTCACCCAGCAATGGAAACAGAGTTCAAACTCTTCCACACAGTGAGATTTTTGCCATCTTTAAGGGGAAAACAATTAATAAATAATTCCCAGACTTCAGTTTTGATTTCAGGACAAAACAACGCTGCTTAACTTTCCTCCTACCAACTTGTTGTGAGGAATGCCAACTAATTTGTCCTTCCCCCTTCCAGGAAAGGGTTTTATCTGAAACAGGAAGACTTTGCTAGGAAGGTACAGCTGAAACAAAGCTTATTTTCTGAGGGTGACGTTATACTGATTTCAAACTGCAGAGTTAGTACCAAAACAGAGGGCCTCAGTTTACAAACTGGGTGGACATCAGTGTTGGGTTACTTAAAGTCTCCATTTTTAAACAAAGACGTTTCCAGTCTCAGCAAATGTTGCACAAACAGCCGAGCCAACCCTGCTTCAGCGGCAGGAAGCGCCTGCAAAAGCTGCGGCAGCAGCTGGGACAGGAACCACTGCAGCCAGCCCGAGGTAAGCCTTCCCCTTGCTGCTGTCTGAATCTCAGGGGGTTGTAAGAGCTTGGACATTTTCTAAGTTTACGCAGGGGATCAAAATTACATCAGTCAAGTCCAGAAACCGTGCTTTGAAACTGTGTAGTTTTGAAGCTACAGCTCTACAAAGGAATGACCAGCTATTTAGTTAATAAATCTTCCCGTTGATTTTACAAACAAGTTTTATGAACAGGTTGTATGAACAAGATGACCCGAGTGCATGGAATTTATGGCCTTCTTGTAAAAATGATCTGTGCTACACAGGCCTAGGAAATTTGAGGAGAGTCAAACACAGCAGACAGTGTGGAGCATTCTTCATCACCAAGCATCAGAGTATTTGCCTTCACACATTCCATGCTCTTGAGAAAAGCCTCAGGTGTCTGAACTGCCCTGTAGCAGGTGTTTCCCCTAGAAGAAAATGCTGGATTGTTACCTGTCTGACCATGGTTCTTGCAGGAATTAAGACATCTGCCACTGGAGACAGAAATAGAGGACGAAAAGCATCTAGCAACAGTCCATTCCAGGTAATACCACAGAATAACTCATCTCTGTTTTCAAAGTCAAATCTTGTCTGTGCCACAAAACCTCTAACTGGCAATCAAAGAGGAAACTTAAACACAAGAGGGGGAAAGGCAGCCACTGAGACATGCTGCCCATGAACTGTGTTGCATATAGTGGCCAACTTCAAGAAGAGCCGGAGCACGTGCTATTCAGCAATTATTTCACAGTGAAAGAAACAATCTACAAAATACAAAAAGAAGAGATGAGAAAAAAGTAAATAGGAAAAATATGACTGTATTAATTGGTACAGGCAGATTCCTACAACTGTGAAACAGAACTACAGTTGTTTCCCAGGAAGAAAGTCAGCTGCACACAAAAAGACACTGGAAAAAATTAGATGGGCTGATGGGATGCGCCGCAAAGGAAAACTGACCCATTGTCATGTGAATGAGGTGGCTACTTACTGCTGCAATAGTCCTGGCATGTTGCTGCATTTCTGTATCTCAACACAGAACTAAAAACACCTGAAGGGAGGAGACAAAATCCTTTATACAGACTTTTTTCTGCTTTCCACTCACCAATATTCTTTAAAAACAAACAAAAAAAAACCCAACAAAACCACCACTGACAACCCACACTCAGATGATCAGCTTGCACACCAGAAATGTAACAGCTGAACTTTGCCAGCATCAAAACCATTAAATACACCTTCAGTGATTAAAATGAAAGTAGGTCAGGCAGGCCTTTCTGCTACCTAAACAGCACGTTTGCTAAATATTTAGTAATACCACAGATTAAAACAAAACTTTCAGGTTTTGTTCTTTCAACTATAAGCTGACCTAGGGAGTTTCTAGTCATGGTGACAGAGCTTTCTTTTAGCACTGCAAGAGATAAAGCATCGGTACCTTTAACGTCAGTAGCGTTTTACGCAGAAAAGAGCTTCTTAAAAATAGTCCCCGCTCCAAGATAGGCTCTAGATGATTAACTTCCAAGAGTTATCAGGGTCTCTCCAAGAATAAAAAAATGTTAGCACTAAAATAATTGACAAATTAAAAGCGTCAGTTTTATTTTCACGGAACTTCGTGCTTCCTAAAGACAGAAAACCTTCCCAGCAATGGGGCACTTAACATCAGCACTTTGGAAAACTTTAGACCAAACTCTGTCATCTTTCTCACAGGAAAAACATCAAAAGATTTTTTTTCCTGAAATAAAATTTGGTTATATTTGAAGAACCTGTTAGTATCTACAAAAAGACCAGTAAAATATCCCAAACAAGCAAATTAATTGATTTCTCAATTCTGTTGAACTACAAGTTTTCTGCCTTCGCATCACTTTCTATTAATGTCAGTGTAGGCACAGTTTATCCTGAGGCAAAGCCAAGAGTGTAAGTGCTTGCTTCAGATCTGAATGAAAAGGGAAAGAAAAAATTAATTCCTGAATCGGTTTCTCTCTTATTACAGTTCTGCAATATTAGAAAGAAAATAATAGAAGAAAATACAGTGTCCACGTACAAGGTGTTAAGACACCAAGAAATGGTGAATAAAATGTGTGTACTTAAACCAGCAATAAAATGTATTAGTGTAAGAACAAACATGATTATTCATTTTGATCGAATTAAGAAATTTCATCCTTCTGCATGTAGGAAATGATATTTTGGCAATATTCACATTACTCAGATTACATCACCTTTACTTAAAAGAGGAAAATTTAACCTAAAGATGAATTACTTGACATGCTACAGCTCTTCTGTGAGACTTACGTTGGTTCCACATTTTGTAAAACTTATGGAGTGAGTGCTTGATGGCATGAACACAGCACCTAGAACAGTGAATGCACGCAGGCAGAAGCGTCCCTGCATTTTGGGAAGAAGCTGTACAAGCACACTCATCATCTCCTGTCTCTGCCTTCAGTCTGAAGAGTTACAAACCTCATTGCAGATCAGTGACCTTTATCTATGTATTAAAGGGGCTGATGACTAAGTGGGTTTTTTTATTTAAAAAACATAGTGGCTTCACAGGAAGCTGCTGTACCAGTGTAAAGGAACGTGTGCACTGCAGCTTCCTCAGGAAGGATTGTCAGTGTTTCACACTCCTCTATTAATACAGTTTTGAAAATTGGTTTTGTATTTTTATTCATGCTTAAGCTTTATCAATAAGCATTTGTTCTTGGCACTCCCTGACCAAGTATGTCATTGCCAAGAAAAAGATACTGCTTTTGAAAACTTAGCAGAGTTCCAATTTGGACACAGCTGGGTTTTCTTTCCAGCGCAAGACGACCCTGTTCACATCTTCTGTAAATCTACTTAATAACGCAAGCGGTCCTTCGTTTTCCTCAAACTGACAACAGCGTCTTTCACACTTTAAATCTGATCTCAGGAGGAAAAATTAAAAGGTTAGTCCTTAGCAGATTTGACAGATGCAGAAGTATGCCTCTTCTCAGCTACAGCAAAGCATTTCTTTTGTCCTACAGTATTGTTTGATCTTCCATGAAGTGAAGCACATGAAACCTAACTAAACACCTGTGATGCCTATTCTTCTCCTCTACCATTTCTTAAACCACAAACGCCATTAACATTAGAGCTCCTTCATTTTCACATTTAGTCAGTGACTCCCTAAGTTAAGTATAACTAACCTGACTGGTTGATCTTATTTCCTTCAGAGTGAGCTAGAGGACTGGGTGGGCTTGTAAAGGCAGTGATTCTGGAGCACATTACCAAAGTAGGTCTCTCAGTTCCGTTGGCCCTATTCCACTCCCTGTGTGACTCCCAATTATGAAAAATGTTACTGCTCCCATTCCTCGTGATCCCTCAGGACGTCAGGCTGAAGGAAAAAATCCCTAAGGCTCAACACACCACACTAGGAATTACAAATGCCATAAGGACTTCTTGGAGCAAAGCTCCGAATCAGCAATGCAGAAATCAAAACTGAAATGAGGACATGCCTCTTAGCCTGGTTTCCTAAGGAAACAAAGCTTATGAGAGAGAGGGGCGGAGACACTGAATTTCTGTCATTTCTGCCTTCTCCCCCAACATCTGAATCTGTTCATCAGTTTTAATGCCCTCATCAGTTTCCCCCCCTCATTCAGAGGGGAAGAAGCCACAAAGATAGGAAGCTCCTATATACTTTGTGAAAAATTGCCAGCTGGCTGAAGGAGAGTCCGACGCACACCTCTACTGCAAGCTGGCTGGGTCTCAGTTCTGTAAGGGGCACCCACTAGCTGACCAAGTTATGCAGGCATTGCTCCAGAGCAGCTGCAGCACATACTGTGACAATCATTCGATTTTACATTTACTTTCAATCTGGATTTAAAGACTTTTTCTATTTAGAAGCAATTTAAATTTAAGCACGTCTGTTATTACAAATAAAAAGTTGAGACACTGTATTAACAGTTCAAATTTTTTTTTCTTTTGCGTTTTGTTTTTGTTTTAAACCTACTAGAAAGCATGATTCTACTTTTGCAGCACATTGTTTTCAGAGGTCCTCCAAAGCCTGCTCTCCAGCTTCTGCTGACACGCAGCAGGATCTCAGGCCCTGTCCTTGCACCGGGTACTATACCCAAACTGACGATTCTAGAAAACTATCAAAGAAAGATTTATAGTCACCTCTTCCACTTCATGGCTAAAGAAAAAAACTAACAACTCTGACTTAGGGCTACATTTATCCAAACTAAAGTGATGGGAGTTTTGCTATCAAATTCAAAAGAAATACAGTCAAATACAGACAGTACAGTCTTCAAACTTGGGTATCACCATCTCGGTACAGAGATGTCTACCCTGACACCAGTCTCATGCAAGGAAGAACATGGAAAAATTAAGTAGAGCCAGACAGTTCATGCCCCAGCAGAAAAGGCCTGTCAAGTTAAATCACTGTCAGAGGAGGAAGTCAGAGAAGCATGTGCTGTCACACACACGCATGAGAAACACTCTGTTGCAGATGGACACTACCAGGTCTAGAACCTCACCCAGTACCTGTATTTTGGGTCACATTCACAAATGCATAAAGTCCGGTCTGGAACCAAAGAAATGTGTGTGGGGAATTATGATTAACATCTGCAATTACCAATAATACCCCAAATCAACTATCCTACTTTTTGCTATAATTCACGTTCTGAGTGTTAGCTGGGCTTCAAAGCAGCCTTGGAAAACACCACCCATTGGCAGTAACTGTAACAGCAACTCAGCCCTCCTGCAAACCTCCCATAGAACAGTTTCACAGCATAAGCAGCTCCCACAGCTGCTAGCTTTGAGTGATAGCCTGAAGTTTTCAAAATGCATCACACTCCATGTTAATTATGCAATTATCAGCAGGGATTTCCACAAGGAATGTAATTTCCCTCAGCAACTACTAATATGAAACATGCAAGACTGGCAGAGACACACAAGAAAACCAGAAAGCTGACATTTCTTATCATAAAACCGAATCAGCTTTTCTTTTCCTCCTCCCCAACATACACGCTTTATTAGTCCTTATCACTAACAGCAGCCTTCAGTCTACTTCAATTATTCTCATTCCCCAAGGATGTTACTGGAAAGAATTTTTTTCTTCCTTTTCAGTTCATAGAGCAACCTTTTTCCTTATAGTTCTTTGACTGAGCAGCTCAGAGAGCAAAATGAAATATCCAACAGTTATAAAAATAATGAGACAGGCCCTCAGAATGAAACTTCACTGACTTGGGAGAGTACATGCTGCTCGCTGTCATGGTTGTACAGCTGCTGTGAAAGCCCTGCCATTCCGACGTGTTTAATGAGAAATGGGAGGATGCCTTTAAAACACTGGAACTAACGGGAGAGAGCCTTCATCACCTTGTAGCGACATATGCTGCCTCACTGGTTCATATGCCTAACAGAAGCACTATAAAAATTGTTTTCAACTTCATTTTGCATTCTGCTGTTTTCAATTCAAACCTGAAAGAGGTTTACATACCTGAAAGCTCAGCCACCCTTTCCAACAAATAAAGTTGGTCTAATAAAAGGCATCACTTCTAACCATGGAGCTCAGCTTACCTGAAAGGAAAAAACCTGAATCTTGAGCAATATTTAACTCTTCTGCTATTTATTCCTTTATCCTTCTATCACCTTTTCAGCTGATGGCTGTACACACAAGCAGCAAGATGGCCAGCTGCAAAACTGCAAACACAAACTCCAAAGTTAATCTGGAATCAGCTACTCGATTTGTGTAGCAGTTGTCCTTATACCCACCCCGTGTTTTATTTGCATATAAAATATTTCAGCTGGGTATACTCCGTACAGTCCTTTCATTCACATAACTCTTTTACACAAATAATCATGGCAGAAGTGCAGAGTGATTTTCAAAACACTATTTGCAAGTGCCCAAAAATTTAACTTTTAATTTAAAAGCACTGCTCATGTCCCTTTTTCCCACTGCTGGAACCACAATTTCTAAATTTCTAGAAAAGCTGTACTCCTCCTACTAAGCTTCTATCTCCATTGCTGCTTTCTGTTCCTTTTCTCCCTTAGTACCAGTCTTCACATTGGCTTCCAAAAGTGTTTTTATCTAACATGGTTGAGTCTTACCCATTTCTCATCAGTGAAAGTATCAGCGAGAAAGGCAACAGCTATAGCAAACGGGTTTGCAAACTCAGGAAAATAGCACTGCATTGGTTTACGCTTTGATATTATCTTCAGAGCCCTAAAAGCAAGGACATTTGCTTTTTTTTTTTTTTTTTCCCCCCTGCAGTAGTTTAAAATACTGAAGAACTTGTCAGGTCAGCTCCAAAGCGCTGGCCAGTACATGAAAAGGATTCCAACGCCCAGTCCTATGCAAAACTGTCATACCTCTATCAGAGTATTTTCAACCCCTTGAAGCCACAGCAACATCACAGGAAAAAATTATTCTGGTTAAATGTCATATTTTAATCTATATGCCGTAATTTAATCTTCAGAGTTTATTAGATTGGAAAATAAATCACAGGCGTTGGGACTACTAATTACAATAATCAAAAGTAAATTCTCTTGTATTATGTATGAAAACAAAACAATATAAGGACGCTCCAGGAGAGAAATTAGGAGCTAGGACTTCTCATTCACTATGGTTTTACCTCCACTGGAGATAAAAGGGTATGATCTCATGTGATTCAACTTGCTTAAAGTTAGCCCTGCCTCCTGACAGGGGTGCAGTTTTCAGACTAAGACAACCAAAAAAGAAATGAGGAAATGAAATCTCATAACCAGATGCCATTCCCATTGGAAGACTGATTGGGAATATTGTTGTATGAACAGAAGAAAAAAAAGAAAATTCTGTTTCTGGTATAAAAAGCTGCCTTTTAGATAAGTATTTCTTAAACTGCGTTGTATTTAAGCAAGTTTTCAGCCATGTTTGAGGTCAGATCTGTAAACATGATATTATCTTCAGCACAAGTGGTATCTGCAAGACAAGAGGAGAGAAAGCAAGTCCTTGAGCAGTTGACATGCCCAGCCCAGCAATGCCTGGATATAGATATGTAAGTAACCCTCTGAAATTACTGAAGATTAAACTTAACCATCTGCAGGACCAGATCACATGTGCAGTGGAGTACAGTAACACAGCTTTAATCAGAAGAGAGCATCTGATGATTAACTGATTGAATCATAAGCTTAACACATTCTAAATGCACCTTGTTAGAATTATTTGCTGAGACATTAACATGGGAAAAAGAGTTGTAATTCTTTATATTCCATCTCTAGTTCCAGTTTTGCCTAAATGAAATTCCTGCTAGCCCTCTGCCGACTACGACAGACTGCTCTTCTAATGGTGCTGATCTGCAGTTCCAGGGTTATGTTGAAAACTGACAGACAGGGGACACCCGGCAGGAACAGAAAAAACAAGAATCCAAAGAAGACAAACAGGCATTACTGCTCATAATACTTGCTTCTGTAAATGCCAAAAACTACTTCAAAATTCTTTTATCTCGGCAATCTTCTCTTTGAAAGGAAATGTGTAGTCAAGTGATAAAATAATGTGTTTCCATGTTTAATGACAGAGATGAAAACAAAACTTGCTAGTTTTAGATATCTGGTTGCGATGAGAAATTTCATTAACTGTAAAAATAAAACAGTCTTAAGTTGTTGCACATCCCCCCCACCCAGAACTCCTTTGTGCAAGAGATTAAGTAGACATAAAATTAGAACCCTGAACTAGACATACAGGAACATGCTGTTCTTTTTTCCATCTTTTTAACCATGCTTTTGAGACATCCATTTAGCATCACAAATGCTATTCCTACAATTATGTATCAACGTTTGAAATGCATATTGTGCTATATGCTTTTCCCTGGCTGGAAAATAGTTGGAACAGTCACAAAAGTAGTATAAGTCTATGAAAAGAAACAAGGGCTCAGAAGAAGACAAGTCTACATAAGAATAAATTTCCAAGAAAAAGCAGACAATAAGATTTTAGAAACTGATTAGTGCCACTACTGCATTTTGTAGAGTTTCAATAAAAATAAGTACAAAGAAACACCAGTAACACCCAGCAGAAAACACACAAATCCTGATGAAAAGCTCTTAAGCACGAATCATTGGGTTAAGTTTTCGGGGAGCCATATGATCAGACAGCTCAAAATACACCGGATTCATCTCTAAGGAGAGCTAAAAATTAAAGCTGGGTGGTTTTGACAGTTCTAGGCATGTCCTTTATACTTTGCTAACACCATTAAAAAAAAAAACAACCCACTTATATATTAATATAATCTAGTCACTTACAGAGCTAGAAAAAACAAGACATTTTTCTGATGGGTTTAGCTTTCTTTAGATCCAAGATGATCAAAGTGTTCGTTGAGCCCAAGCACTGCAAATGAGGTTGAAGAGACCTCCTGAACCTCTCAGCAAGCAGCTGGCCGTGTTCAGGGGGAAGCCACAGGATCTGCTGACACTCCAATACAAGAGGTAAGTTCGGGCTAAACAGATAAAGCACACCTGTATTGCTCCCCTCGACAATTTACCCTTAAGGCTTTTTTTTTAAAAAAATCACACGCACTATCTGACACGCACTTGTCTTCTCTTACATCAGAAACGCAGGGCCGAGCCGTGGGAAGCCTGCAGGTCCTCCAGCTGCTCCGGGCCAGGCCCGAGCGGGGCCGCCGCGGGGAAGGGAAGCCGGGGCAGGGGCGGCCGAGGGGCCGAGACTTCACACTTGTTCCTTCACCCTCACGAGCGGCCCCCCGCCCCCATTAAGACCCCTCGTCGGTGGAGCGGGGCGCTCCCGCTGCTTTGGACTCGAGTGCCCGCGGCACACGGAAATCCTCATTTTTCTCCCCAGGATTTCGAGCTCCTGCCCAAACCACCGGCCCAGCGGTTATTTATTAACTCCTTTTGCAGCGGACGCGTGTCTGTGGAGCCCCCCTCGGCCCCCCCGTGCCTCCTGCAGCTGCCCCTTGGGAGCCAGCCCCAGCCCGGCTCGCCGCCCCCCTACCTGCT
>NW_020799112.1:21833701-21846575 GCF_003259725.1 Athene cunicularia
TGGCGCTGCGGGCGCTGAACTGCGGCCTCGTCCGGACCAGCTTCGTCCCGGACGAGTACTGGCAGGCGCTGGAGGTGGCGCATCGCATGGTCTTCAGATATCCTCCCGGGGCCTGCACGGCCCAGCGGCAGGGGGGAGCTCCGCCGGCAGCTTTCTCTTTCAGTTGCTCATGATTCATCCTTAACGTTAATAATTATGGCCACCTAACCTGGGAATGGACCAGCGGCTTAAGGGGCTACTCCTACCCCCTGATCTTTGCAAGCATCTACAAAGCTTTACAGCTCCTGGCCCAGGATGATGTTCGGCTTCTGGTGAGTATAATCAAAAACCACCTCTGCTACTAAAATTCAATTAAAACAGCGTATTCTTGTCACTGGCCAGGTAGAGTATAAAGCCTTGAGATGTACGAGCACAGAGACCTGGCTGAAGGGTTCCACAGGGGCACAGGACTCATCCGAAGATGAATCAGCCACAGTACTGCAGAGGATTATTCCTGGCCTCCACCAGTGCCCCTCAGTCTCATACTGATACTGTTCGCCACTGCATCGTAACTGCTCAGTGGTTCAGTTTTCCAGAGTGCTGAATAACGTGTATTATTACTGACCTTAGTACAAACAGCCCCTTCTGACTTCTACTCTCTAGAGATGAATGGCAAAGAATTCTTTCAATTTCTGAACACTTCCAGCTGAACTTTAGACTTTGTTTTGGCAGCAATACTAGTCCCACCAAAGGACCTTACTATTTAAAAAAAAAAACCCAACACATTAAAAGCTATAGAGAATATTCACTAATTCACTATTTTCACAGCTGAACAGTCACTCACTGATTCAGTAGTCTTCTCTTCAAACTCAGAATGTAACAGGTTTGCTGCAAGTAAGATTTTTTCTGCTTACACAGATATGGGTCCCTAGACTTGCACAGGCAGTGCTGGCAGCTTTTGCTGATGTGAAGCTTTACTCCTTAGTGCAACACCTTGAGAATGCAGAAACAGCAAAGTGTGTGGTGAGTCTCAGCCTTTAAAAAAACTTAATGCATGTTAATAAACACTGTTGCTTGCAGTGTAAACGACAGCAAAATGATAGTAAGTCACACCTTGAAGAACTGTCACTTTCATTTAAAACTACAGAATTTGTTCTGCTGTTTCGTCCTGTGCATCCTGTTGTTTGTCATTATTTTCAGTACTTCTGCCAGCTGTGTTCCTGGTTTACGTGGTATTCCTGTACCAGAACTCTAACAAACACCATGGAAACTCTTCTTACCATTTTTGCTCTTTCCTACTATCCAATAAAAGGTTCCAAGATGGGGAGCAGGTGAGAAACTTTCTATTAACAGTACTGATAATATTTGGCTTGGGATAACACCAATCTACTGATGCTGTTTAAAATGCTAACTTGTGTCTTAGGAAGGCAACCAAAACTACCTCATTCATGCAGCAAGAGCTCTAGATCATGGAACGAACAAGAAGGATGGTATTTCCTCTAAAAACACTATAGCTGGCATGTAAAATTACTATTCTCTAATTCCCTTGCACAAAGCATCACTTTATGAGAAACTTTTAATTTAAAGGACTGAAATTTGTACGAACTTGGGAAAAGATTAGCAAAAGCTTGTTTGGGTTCAGATACAGGCGAATTTGTGGTCACAACTTTCTTTACCAGCTATCTATTTTAAAGCAAGGATGTGCTTCTAGTTAGCAACTCCATTGCTAATAAAGCTAGTAGACAGCTGGCAGCCTCCCAAGCAAAACAGAGTATCTGCACCGAGAGAATCAAAGTTACCTACAATATGAAAAACTTCTGGTCAGAGACATGACAGCACTTACACTGTTGAAATGTCACTGTCTGCAAAAGAATTGACCAAACCTTTTAAAAAAACTTCCGTTTTTCTTATGTTCCCTCATTCTAGTTGCAAATATTTAGCTTTGGTAGCACTTGCAATTGTTATTCGTCCTACTGCTGTTATCCCATGGATACCTTTGGTCTGCAGCCATTTTTTGCAAGAACAGAGGAAAGCAGACCTCATCCTATACAAGTGCATTCCAATTGGGTAAGTTCTTACTAAATTTAAACTATAAGTGTGCACAGCTGCATCTTAAGATTGATTTTATAGTCCTTTTGCAAAAGTTTAAATAAGGGGCATGCTTCCTTTAAATTAATGTATATGCTAAAATAAAGCACTAGGAGAGGTTTTATAAGGGTGAGACGTGAACAGCATTCCAGCTTTGGGATTGTGCCAAGGATACCAAGTAATGGCAACTGTAAAATGGTCATACTTATGGATAATCTCAAAAAAAGACTAGGAGTCAGGGAATTCTCACAGCTATTTAGAGAACAGTAGAATCTGATACAAAAGCAATTCAGGCAACATCAGTGCAACCAACTTTCTATTTTTGCAGACTGGTCACAGTAGGAACCTCTTTAATAATTGACCGCATATTTTTTGGTGAGGTAAGTTGTTTTAAACTTGACTTATATGAAAAAGGTTGGGTTTTAGCATTTTAACATGGACGGATGTTTCAGTCTCTAACTTCCATTATTTCTGTGACTGCGTTAGGCCTATGATCTCCAAATAGATCCTAAGCCATAAAACCCCTTAAACACTGACTTCTCAGTTACTTTAAATGACAGTTACTTAAAATCAGTGTGCTCAGCTCTCAATAAATCAATGGTTATCAGCAAACCACAACACACTACTGTGTTTAACTGCTAAATATAGGAAGTCTCTGACAAGTCTGAGTTGAAAAAAATCTAAGTATGAATGAAAAGGCACTATCTTTTAAGGCCAGTGATAACTGCAATTTAGCTGTTGGTTTTCACTTTGGATTTGTATTTAACTTTCTGCTCCCCCCAAATCTCCCAGTGGGTACTGGTTCAGCTGAACTTCTTGAAATTCAACGTGCTGCAGAATTTGGGAACGTTTTACGGATCTCATCCTTGGCATTGGTACTTCACTCAGGGACTACCAGTCATCTTGGGTACCCATCTGCCTTTCTTTATTCATGGCTGTGTGCTGGCCGCAAAAAGGTACCGCATCCTCCTCGTGGCAGTGATTTGGACAGTGTTGGTATACAGGTAATTTTTCCTAAGTGTAACTACTCTCTTTCACTGGTTGTGTTCTTTTCAGAGCTCATATCCTATCTAGAACAAAAAAGCACAGTATTCAGGTGAAGCGATAGAAAACTTTAAACTATTCAAACACTCCAAGAAATGCAGTCAATTATACATAAAATTCTAGAAACTACTGTGATACACTTGTATCGTTACCAAACATGTATTGTTAGAATTTATTAGACCCCTAAGGAATAGAATAATTCAGCATAACTTTCAATGGAAAATAAGAAAAATGCACACTCAAATCACCCAACAGGTGTTTAAGCAACAACAGAAGTAGTTAGAAAACTGTGTTTACTAGATGCTTGTTAACAAAAATGTATTTGGTTCTTCAGTACATCCCCAGTAAGATGGGAGGTTCTTAGGCCTCTAAAACTTTCTCCATTCACATATTTATCACACGACAGTATGTCTTACTTCAATTTGAGAAGCAGAAGAAAAGGTAAGGTGTTTCTAAAGCATCAGAATTAACTGTAGATTAAACATGAGACTTTTAGACAAGATACAGCAAATTAATAACTACTAAGTAATAAATGGTGTCAGACTATAGTATAACAGAATACAGCAAAACTGTAGCGAGGCCACAAATGCCATCTCTTGTTTCAGTCCAACTCAAAACTGGATGTAGCTCTATTAGTTTTAGGCCTTTTTTATCTCCCTTAGTCTTTTAAAAACCTGTGTGGTTCCCATGACACCAGCCTTGCAGTAATCTCCAAAAAAGGCCCTAAAATTGGCATGGGAAATTGTGTCAAGTTGTATAAATAGAGGTGAATGTTACTTAACATTGTGTACTTGAGTCTTAGCTTCTCATCCACGTTTTATTGTGTTTTATTATAGAAGGCAAATTGGTGAGGTACTAGCTAAGTTCTATCTAGTAGTCATAGAATCAGACCACTTAATCACTAGAGCAGTAGCCAGGTACTTTTATTAGTGCTTGGTTTAAACAGACCAAATAATCTTAACTTGAATGTACTCATTAGGTTCTTAAAAAGCAGCTATTTGGATTTTTACTCTAAACCGCTTCAATGCCAGCAGCTTTTTAGTACATGCAAGTGCTTCTCTTCCAGTCCTTCATGCTCTAAAACACATTTTGTCAACAGAACTGATGCATTTAACTTCCTTGCTGTAGTATTCTATCTGTTTTCTTACAGCGTGCCGAGTCACAAAGAATTCAGGTTCATCTACCCCATACTGCCGTTTTGCATGGTTTTCTGTGGTAAGCAGTCATTTCAAATGTCTTGCAACCTTCCCTGTATAGAATTTTTATCTAAAGAGAGACTGTTAAAAGTCAATGTAGGTATTTGACAAAGGATTCTTAGAAGTAGCCTAACCTTTTCTTACAGTTAGGAAAAAAAGAAGGGGAGGGGGGGAAGATGAGGAACAGCAAGTGACTGAAACACAGATGGAGAATCCTCAGCAGGGCTGGAAGTACTTCCTGCCCAAAATACTAAAATTGCCTCAGTGACGCCTTTAGCAATGACGCTTACCCCAAATTTTGTTCCTTGGCTCCTTTGTAGTATTTTTCCACCCAGTTCTCTTGGATATTCCTGACAGATGCCTTTGAGTTAAGGAGATGATGCTAGTTTTCTGTCTGCTCTGGATCAACCACTACGTGGAGGCTACTTCCCACACAAGTTTTAGGCAGTTATTGCGATAGCTTCTTCCTTTGGGCATAGTAAGGTGAATTTGTTAAAACATGAATAAGGTCCCTAAACTAACGTGGTTAACTTTAATTTTTAAGAGAACCTCTCCACAGTTTAAACGGGAAAGCGCACTGCCTTTGCTAAAAAAGATTTTCCTGATACTTTACTAGAAAGTTTTAAAGTATTCCTTTGTATTTTTTCTTGGTTTGTGTTTAGTTTTTTTTATCTTATAAATACACAAGACAGCCTAATAAGGAAGTGATTTATATTTCACAAAATTAGGTGTTAACTACAGTAGTGGATCTATACGAACAGTAAAATCACAATGTAAAGTCTAATATGCTGAAAAGTTAGAAAGATTAGAACTTCAAAACATGAAGCTGTACAGCTTTAGCTTAAATACAAATTCAAAAACAGATGAATCGATGAAAAACAATTTTCTTTAACCCATTTTGCTAGTCTAAACAGCAGTAAATCTTACTTCAATAATTTTGCTCTCGCTGAGATCAGAGATGTAATACGTCTTGACTTGATTCGATAGCAGATCTAGATCTAAGGTGAACAGTTCTACCTCACATGCAGAAAAATGACAGACCACTACTTGTTGTTAATATCCCTCAACTTTCATAAGGGAATGAGGTCATTAGGCAATTTATCAAGAGCTAATTATCATCTGTTTGGATACTTTAGTAAAGAAAAAAAATGACAAAAGTTATTTCTGATAATTCAGTGGTTACAAAGAGGTCTTTAAATTGCTCAAAACATTATAAATAAAAGCAGAAAAAACAACCCACATGAATTTCAAAGTAATTTCCAAGCACACTTAAAGATAAGCTAAGAGCATTTCACAAAAGCAGTAAAAGAAAAGCCTGTAATAGAATGTTTCCACTTGTGTTTAAACCACAGACTAATTAGTAGGCTTTGTTTCCATCTGAGATGACGATCTGCAATTTGTCAGAACAGACCAACTGAATACCAACACAACTTGTGAAACAGGCCTATTTAACTTGTTTCTTGTGATTCAGTAACCGTGGTCACAGAGCTTGGCTGCGTAACATACTTTTATCTCCTAATACTGACAAGCACATGACTTAATAAGGGTTTCCAGACTGGCTGCATCATCCTGTGTCACGTTCGTCTAAGTTGTGGTTGTGAGAAACGGGTTTATACAGCTACCTCCCACCAGGAGAAATGCCTCTTTCTGTTATCAGCTCCTTCAAGAAAAGTTGGGGGGAAGGAGCAGAGATGGGAAAAAGTGGAGGAGTAAGCATTTCCAAGGATAGTAGCTAAAAATGAACAAGGGAAGGCTGCAGCTTTCGGCATGTTGGGGAAAAAGCATACCACAGCCATTCCAGGGCACATCTACCATTTATTCTGGCTCTGCTTGGACAGGGGTGAATCGGAACGCATCAGTAAGTCACCAACAAACCACTGATCTGAACTACCCAACGGACTGGTTTTCCCCACAAGCAAATAAAATTAAGCCCTAAAGAGACAAAGCATTGGCTTTGAAATCATACTTCTGGACCTCAAAAGATAGGTGTTGGGCTTAACATTTACACTGTTAAATCTAAGATTTAATAAGGGCGAAGCCTAAGTTTTCAATTTCCATGCAAAGAGTTAAAAGACTAAAACAACACTACAAAAATACCTCAAAGCAAGGTACTGTTGCCAAGTCAGTAATGCTTTTCCAGTGACTTACAGTACTTTCTAAACTGCTGTGTGGAACTGCTGGTATCTGCTTATCTCTAAAACTCACTCAAATGTTTCTATAGGATATTCTTTGAAACACCTGAAAGCATGGAAGAAATCTGCAGCAAGTTTCCTGCTTTTATCCAACTTATTCCCGGCCCTGTATACAGGCTTGATTCACCAGCGAGGTGCTCTCGATGTTATGAGTCACATACAGCAACTCTGCAATAACTCTGACCAGTCACAAGCTTTTGTCTTCATCATGATGCCGTGCCACTCCACTCCCTTTTACAGGTATTAAAATAGTTAAGTGTACTATATTCCATATACTTGAGCATAAATTAAGATTTTTTTTTTTTCCTAAGCTTAACAAATTGAGATGGATAAACACTACAGGAAGAGTTTGGATTTTTCATACAGTTAATACAGAATAAACAGGAAAATAAGTCAGATGCTTATACCACAGAATAAAGTTCAGCATCTAAGCTTTATTCAGTTTTTGTAAAATAACTTTGTATGAGGATAAGCAGTAAGGACTTCTGAAAGTCATAGTGCTTCACTGTGGCAACTTCTGTAGCAAAACTGAAGACTGATTTTACAGTCAAACTATTAATTTTACCTTTACTTCTGCTGCTAAAGAGTAAAGAAATGTAATTATAAAGTGACTAAGGTCTATTCCCAAAAGTTTGTAGTAGATCCTGGCACGTAAACAAAACATAAAAGCAGATATAAACCATGCAGCTGATATGGAAAAGTACCTTTTTAAGAAACTGCTGTTGTGCATAAATCTGCTTTCTGCGAACAGCTGACACCACAGAGCAGTTTGGAGCTGAATCCGCTTGTTCTACTTTTGCTTTCACATGAAGTACAGAAGGGAAAAAATAAGACTGGGGGAGAAAACCCAATATTCAATTTTGGTTTTGAGTGAGGTGTCTAAGTGATGAGTCATTTCAAGTCTTGGATACTGCTCAGTTTATCCTGAAGTGTGTGTTTGTTTTTTTCTCCCCAGTCATGTTCACTGTCCTCTGAAAATGCGATTCCTTCAGTGTCCCCCAGACCTAACTGGAAATAAGAGCTATATTGATGAAGCAGATGTATTTTACTCCAATCCGCTTGGCTGGCTTAATAAGGAGTTTTACAATGATACGTTATTACCCAGTCACTTGATCTTCTTCAGTGTGCTAGAACAGGTATGGTAACAGCAAGATTAAACTAAGTAGTTTTGAGGTCAAGTCACAAAGTGTTAGGGGAGAGTTATAGGTAAGACTTTTGAAGACTGTTGTTCACAGCTTTTTAAAACACAAATTAGAACTGAACTCTCTAGTCCGTAACACAGCAGAGATACCATTCAAGTGATACACACTTAACACGTGCCCTCTCCCCGTGTGTGAGTTCTATCTACATGCCATAAAGTAATCTTCCATAGAATGCTCCTCGAGCCACATTTAAACAAACGTTGTGGTCCATTCCCAGAACTATACACTTTTAAGTAAGCAATACTGATTACCTTTCCCCCTCAATTCTTTTATGAAGTCCATGTACCCAAAACAACAGTGTCTGGTGAACATCCACTCTGGACAGGATCAAACAGCATAGGTACCTCTTTTTCTAGCAGTCTTTCCTAAAATAAAGGATAAAACTTCCAGGGGACAGTTGAATTGATAGTTTTCAGAAGACTTTGGAACGCTGTTTTGATGCTCCCAACTGCACTTTCTGACTGGAAACTCATGTATGTTCATTTACAGGAAATATCATCATTTCTAGCTTCAAAGGGCTATGAGAAAACAGCTACTGTCTTTCACACTCACGTACCTCAAGGACGCGTTGGAAGCCACATCTATGTCTACAGGAAAGGAACTGAAATGATTCATAACTGAAGATCAGTTTCTAGACTGAAGACCTAGTGAGGTCAGTTTTGCACAGCAGTACTGTGCTTAGATGATCCTGTACTGCAGCCAGGAGAGTGTAGTGAGTCTGAAACTGGGGGGGTCTGATGAGGCAGCCACTGGCTGTCTGGGAACACTTCAGGCAACTTCAGCAGCAGTGTGTCAGGGTGGGGATGCCGACCTACCTTACGACACTAGAAAACATCAGGAAGACCAAAGAAGAAGCTTAAACAGTAAGAAACGGGACAAGACTAGACCATTTTTATACAACTGTACAGCTATACTAGGTTGGTTATACAAATAAAGACTTTTACCCACAATGTCTCTTTATTTTTTTTCTACAATATGCAGATATGCAAGACATTTCAAGTGCTTGAATCAGCAAGCTGATTAGAATGCAGCACAGCAAATTCTTCACAATTAACAGGCTCTTGAAGCCCCCCCAAAGACAAGAAGCAAGTATAAGATTATGAAACACTAACATTACCATAACGTAGACCTATTTTCTGAAGGATGAGATGAAGTTAGTATATCAAACATTGGAGTTAATTATTGGTACATTATGCACGACTCAAGCTTGAACTATACTAATGGAATGCAATTAAGCATATTTTTCATATACAGGTCATTCCATGCTAGTTTCTGCAACAATAGTGCTGGCACCCAAACTACAATCGATTCCAAAGAACAGTTAAAGCAACAGTACAGAATATGCAAATTAGAAAGCTTGACTTCTGCCTTTTAACAAACGTGTAAAAATCAAATTATTTAGAGGAAAAAAACTTGCATCTTGCTGCTTTGTTGAAAAACAATCAGTTTCTGGAGAGAATGTGAACTCTAATCTTATTTTTACCATAAATTACTCAATATTTTGGATCAAAGGGTAATTGCCCCAATTCTATTTCAAGATTTGCCATGTGTCTTCCATTGGTGCGACCGTGTTTATGCCATTTACCTTCTCTTTTAGTACGGTGGTGGTACTTCTGAGCTGGTTTTTCATATCTGGAATTTTCAGTTTGTGTAAAAGGCCTTTTAGGTCGACTGCAAGGAGTAAACAAAAGCTTATTACTACTCTTATGAAAGCATCTCTCTAAAAGCATTCTGAAACACAACTACATTGAGAACAGCTTTTAACATCCTGAGGTTGACTGAAAGCAGAATTTGTATTAAGAAGTCCTTTCTCTTGTACGCAAAACGGTGGGGGTGTATTTAAGTCATCAATAAGATGGTATATTTAAAAGAAATCCCTTCTAACTGGTTGCCCAAAGTTCTTTTTAGAATAAAGCCAAGAAAACAGGCTGTCTGATTATCCCTGCTATGATGCCTGAGGTAGGTCTCAACCTATTTTTCAGTTACTCTATAAAAATAAAACTTTACAGACCACTAGGAAATTCTTTGTGCAAACATGGGCACTTAGAGGTTTTCATACACAATCCATTTACACACAGAGGGGGCACCGACAAAACACTTGCTCACCTGTTGCAGTTTTTGATGCAAACAGTCCCATTATACTACATGCTGTTACCGTATGACTAGTGTACCCTGCCTTCTGCTAAGCTCAGGCTATTTTCATCCTCAGTATCGTACAAACTTCTGTATAATACTACCAGTAAACGAATTTCAAATTCTCTTTCTGCAAATTGAATTAAAGCACTCAAAAATTAAAATTAATTAAATTTAAATTAAAGTTCATTTAGTAAGAAGTATTTGAACTATAAATAAAAACATAAAACTTAGGTGTTTGCCAAACCTACACATTAAAAAGGCTACTTGCTAACTGGTAACAGGAGTATCATCCTCCCGGTTCAACCTGTAATAAGAGAAAATACTACCTCCCATGGTATTTAGTAACCCCAAAGTAGTTAAGTGTTCAGACTTCCTGCTGCAATAAAATGCATGAAATAATAAGAAAATCCAAAAGAGAAACCTGACTGAAGAACTGCACCTTGATCTAAAGATGCTTTGCACTGAATACCAGCAGAGGGAAAAGTTCTATCACGGCTACGAGGACAACTTCTTGTGTATTATGAATTAGTTAATATAGCACATTTTTTCCTTACCTGATCAGATTAAGCATTAGCCTGAGAGACTATATTGCCAATCTTGTAATAGCAATATTAAAAGCCACATAAAATAAATACAGCAGTGTTCCAGAAAGAGCAAGTTTCACACATTAAGGCTGCTTGCTTCATTTTTGTTCAAAGTCTACGTGGTAGACACAGTTCACCACACCCAGCCCCCTTGGGCCAGGCAGGCAGCATACCACAACTGCTCTGCAGAAGCCCCGACAATACCATTAGGTACAGGAAAGCAACATAGGAAGCAATTCATGGCAAAGACCTCGGTAAGCATGTCTGAACCAGGTTTAGTCAGGGTCGGGATCTGAACTAAGGCCCACCACTTGAGCATCTCTGCCCCGGGCACGCAGACTAACGCACCAGCACACTACGCAACGAGCCTAGGGAAGTTCCTGAAAAGCCAGAGGGAACAGACCTGCCACAACAGGGCTCAGACTGCTCAAACCTACTCCAAACCCTTCTCGTTCAGGTAAGGACAACGGGGAAGTCCTAGGTAATGCTGCTTCTGAGACAGTTATTCATTCCATCTGATGGGCAATCAGAGCTGCTCACTCTAAAGTAATCCTACTTGCACTTACCCAGTTTTCTAAAGAACTCAGTAGAAATATTAGATTGCATACATCGGATCTGTAGAGCCTCACAAACTATTATCACACACACACAATTTATATATAAGGTACTACAGGTCCACTTGGTATTTCTAGTATTTTTTTTTTTTATATATACCTCTATAGTATTTCCACTGAGTCCTTCAGAAAATCTTCTAGCCTCTGTGTGTGTGTGTGTATGTGTGTGTGTGTGTATGTGTGTGTGTGTGTGTGTGTGTGTGTGTGTGTGTGTGTGTGTGTGTGTGTGTGTGTGTGTGTGTGTGTGTGTGTGTGTGTGTGTGTGTGTGTGTGTGTGTGTGTGTGTGTGTGTGTGTGTGTGTGTGTGTGTGTGTGTGTGTGTGTGTGTGTGTGTGTGTGTGTGTGTGTGTGTGTGTGTGTGTGTGTGTGTGTGTGTGTGTGTGTGTGTGTGTGTGTGTGTGTGTGTGTGTGTGTGTGTGTGTGTGTGTGTGTGTGTGTGTGTGTGTGTGTGTGTGTGTGTGTGTGTGTGTGTGTGTGTGTGTGTGTGTGTGTGTGTGTGTGTGTGTGTGTGTGTGTGTGTGTGTGTGTGTGTGTGTGTGTGTGTGTGTGTGTGTGTGTGTGTGTGTGTGTGTGTGTGTGTGTGTGTGTGTGTGTGTGTGTGTGTGTGTGTGTGTGTGTGTGTGTGTGTGTGTGTGTGTGTGTGTGTGTGTGTGTGTGTGTGTGTGTGTGTGTGTGTGTGTGTGTGTGTGTGTGTGTGTGTGTGTGTGTGTGTGTGTGTGTGTGTGTGTGTGTGTGTGTGTGTGTGTGTGTGTGTGTGTGTGTGTGTGTGTGTGTGTGTGTGTGTGTGTGTGTGTGTGTGTGTGTGTGTGTGTGTGTGTGTGTGTGTGTGTGTGTGTGTGTGTGTGTGTGTGTGTGTGTGTGTGTGTGTGTGTGTGTGTGTGTGTGTGTGTGTGTGTGTGTGTGTGTGTGTGTGTGTGTGTGTGTGTGTGTGTGTGTGTGTGTGTGTGTGTGTGTGTGTGTGTGTGTGTGTGTGTGTGTGTGTGTGTGTGTGTGTGTGTGTGTGTGTGTGTGTGTGTGTGTGTGTGTGTGTGTGTGTGTGTGTGTGTGTGTGTGTGTGTGTGTGTGTGTGTGTGTGTGTGTGTGTGTGTGTGTGTGTGTGTGTGTGTGTGTGTGTGTGTGTGTGTGTGTGTGTGTGTGTGTGTGTGTGTGTGTGTGTGTGTGTGTGTGTGTGTGTGTGTGTGTGTGTGTGTGTGTGTGTGTGTGTGTGTGTGTGTGTGTGTGTGTGTGTGTGTGTGTGTGTGTGTGTGTGTGTGTGTGTGTGTGTGTGTGTGTGTGTGTGTGTGTGTGTGTGTGTGTGTGTGTGTGTGTGTGTGTGTGTGTGTGTGTGTGTGTGTGTGTGTGTGTGTGTGTGTGTGTGTGTGTGTGTGTGTGTGTGTGTGTGTGTGTGTGTGTGTGTGTGTGTGTGTGTGTGTGTGTGTGTGTGTGTGTGTGTGTGTGTGTGTGTGTGTGTGTGTGTGTGTGTGTGTGTGTGTGTGTGTGTGTGTGTGTGTGTGTGTGTGTGTGTGTGTGTGTGTGTGTGTGTGTGTGTGTGTGTGTGTGTGTGTGTGTGTGTGTGTGTGTGTGTGTGTGTGTGTGTGTGTGTGTGTGTGTGTGTGTGTGTGTGTGTGTGTGTGTGTGTGTGTGTGTGTGTGTGTGTGTGTGTGTGTGTGTGTGTGTGTGTGTGTGTGTGTGTGTGTGTGTGTGTGTGTGTGTGTGTGTGTGTGTGTGTGTGTGTGTGTGTGTGTGTGTGTGTGTGTGTGTGTGTGTGTGTGTGTGTGTGTGTGTGTGTGTGTGTGTGTGTGTGTGTGTGTGTGTGTGTGTGTGTGTGTGTGTGTGTGTGTGTGTGTGTGTGTGTGTGTG
>NW_020799112.1:21846625-21865596 GCF_003259725.1 Athene cunicularia
GTGTGTGTGTATATATATATATATATATATATATATTTAAAAGCACCTGTTCAAACAAGGACAGTAGTTGTCTTTACAAAGACTACTTCATTGTGTTAACAAGTTCAGGAAATACGGAAACAAACCTGGGTCCATATTGAGGTGAATTATCATAGTGAAAGTAGTATCTATAGACGTATTTGTCCAAATCCTCAAACACCTTTTCGTTATTATTTTGGTATTCCTTCATATCTTCCAGGTAATCCTTGACATCATTAACAAAATCAGTGAACAGCATCTGGTCATGTATAAATACCCCGTTATGGAAAAACTTATTGATGAAATTTTCTAGTTCTCTCCAGTGATGGAAGTTATGTACAACTTGTTGCAAATACTTTTTCATGAGCCGACTAAACTCATCCACCCTGATAGGATCCGACACTCTGTTAAAAAGGCTAATGAATTCTTGGTGAGCACATTCAAAAATACCAGAGCAGCCCTTTAGGACAAATTGATGTCTTCGATTACACAAAGGATCACTGGGACATTTTGGTGAATCCGTATCTTTTTCAAATGCTGTGAACTGGTGTTTTCTTCCGTCTCTGAATTCTTTTGCCACGTTAGGTCCCCTGTAGTGCGCGTGCTTCAGATTCTCGTAGGAGTTATGTTCTCGGTAAAAAGTTCGAGCTTTCTTGTTTGCCTCATGTCTTTTATCATTTGACTTCTCCTTTTCATCAAAGATGGTTTTTGTGGTATCTTTGAAGTGTCTGAATGTAGACTTTACAGAATCAGAAAATTTTTTCAGGTTTTCTTTTACTGCTTCTTTAGCCTGCTTAATCTTTTCTTTATGGTGTCTTACAAACTCTTTTGTGGAATTTTTCATAGCATCAAAAGTTTCCTTCACTGAACCAAAAAATGATTCCTTTGATTTCTTTTTGGTCTTACTTTGCCCTTTAGCACCTTTCTTTTGTCCCTTCTCATTAATTTCTTGTTTTTCAGTTTGGTCTTTTGCTTCAACATACAGCTTCTCCCATAGGTCAGAGCGCTGTTGCTCAAAGTTTAACTTTTTTTCCAGTTCTACTAGTCTTCCTCGCAGAGTTTCTATTTCTTGATTTCCTCTTAATGTATCATCATCAGCAGCAGCACTGTCAGCTGTTTGACGAGAACTTAACTGTTCCAGTTCTTTTTTTAGAGCTTCTGTAACATGACGTTCTTTGTCCAGTTCTCTCCTTAACATCTGTGCCTCTGCAAAGAGCGTTTCCTTTTGCCTAAGAAAGTTGTGATTCCTTTGCTTTTCCTCTTCCAAATGTTCCCTTAGTTTCTGATTTTCCATTACAATAGACTCAGTGCTAGTACCTTTATCTTCTAAGTTTCTGATTTGTTGTCTTAGCTTCCTTAATTCTTCCTGAAGTGAGGCCAACGCTTTCTCTTCCTTCTCTAAAGATTCTCTTAAGTGCTGATTTTCTGCAGCAAGACTCTTTTTTTGAGATTCAAAGGATTTCTTCTCCACCTCAGTAGAGGTCAAACATGTGGCAACATCCCCCTTAAGTGATTAATACAAACAAAGAGAAAACAAGCAAAAATACTACCATTAGAATTGTTACAGTTTCACCAGAAAGATGAAAGACCAAGGTAGTCCAGACAAAGCCTCCCTGTCATCCTGGATGCAGTGACACATGTTGCAGCAAGATGCAAAAATAGAGCTAGTTTGTTTATCTCAGATACACACAAACACTTTCTTGGCAACAAAGACCATGTGAGAGGCTCCCTCTTCCAGCCAGAGGTCATCACCTCTGTGTGTACTGGTTAAGCTAGCTGAAGGATAGTAAACCAAGTGCATGAACTGTAACATCTTAAAAGGAAATAAAAATGGGCACGGTTGCTGTTGATTTACATTCAGCAAACTGGGTTAACAGATTACAAAATGAAATACATTAGCAGAAGCAAGGACATTCAACAGTTGGGGCAGAAATTCGGGAACTGATTTTGAGCCAAATCTGCTGCTGCAAATCCGTGTTTGTGTGACTATATCTTAACACAAAAGGATCTCCCCAGGCTCTTGGCATCCTTGACAAACTCTAGAACTAAACATACTGAATTATGTATAAATGCTGCTATCAGCAACATAAAACTTAGAAGAAACCCTACAGACATGCATACACAAAGCCACACACAAAGCACTCCCTAATGTTCTCTCTGAACGATCTAACAGTAACAAACTAAAAGTACAAGTATTAAAAAAATTTGTAACTGTTGACAATTTAGAAAGCAAATTCGTAAAATCTGTATGTTCAACCCATAACAGGTTTTTACCAGCATGTTCTACTTCAGCTGTCTTCACTAATGACAACCTGGCATTATGTCACCGGAAAAGAGACCGCCTCTGTGTCCACATAACTCCTGGACTATACACACATAAAACCAGCACGTTTAAACACATTCCAGCAACAAATTTGATCAAAATACAAAATCTTGATCAGGAATTCATGGGAAAGAAGAATTAAATTCTCAGACAGAACTTACTAAAGGAAAAAAAATGTAAAGGATTTGTGTGATAAATTAATTTCACTTTGTGTAAATTACACCCATAATGACAGAATAACCAAATGACTTCCAGCTAAGCTCCTACCTACCCCCACTTTATGATACACTTTATCTCCTTGCTCTTGTTGGCACTGGTAAAGGTCATCTTTCATATCTTTTAATTCACGCGTCTTTGTCACCAGCTGCTGACGTTTCTGGATCTGTATTGTACCTACAAGATAAAAAAAAACTTTTGATAGTCTGACTTATATTAGTAGTTACAGGAATAGATGAACTAAACATCATCTTCGTTTTCCCTGCAAATTCAAAAGCATTCCCACCTTGCAATTTCTGTCCAGTACTGACTGGTAACTGTTTAGCTGTAAATGCAAGTTTGGTTTCTGCCAGTGATAAGCAATTTCTCAGACAGACCCCAAAATTTGCTATAGACACTGTCTGTTATTTGACTATAACCAATGAGGGAATTTTGGAACGCTACGTAGAAATAAGTTATGCAGGAAAGGATACGTGTGATGACTTTTGTCATTTTTTTTAGTAGCGTGCAAGCCAGTTCAACTCCTGTAAGGGAGACTGTTAGCCCATGCATTATCTATTTCAGAACTACAACTCCTATTGTTAAGTAAAGTTACATGAATAAGAGGGTATTAGTACAGTATGTAAACTTCCATGCAGAAACACAATTACTAGACACTGCTCACAGAGCAGCAAGTATTTGCAGGCCCTATCTTGTCATTCTTATCCACAAGCAAAGGCTGAAGAGGAAGCAAACATCCTTTCAATTGTTAGTGATTTTAAGTTTGAACAGTCCTTATAAACTTACTGGAAGCACAGATCCTTGCATAAGTGAATTTAAATATACCTAAAGTAAATCTGTTTTCATATTTATATATATTTATTGATACTTTTGAAGAAGTCCATTGATCCTAAGGATCTGAACACTGCAACTGAAAAATCATCTGTCAGTGTAAAGGGTTCATGAGGAACCTGAAGTACAGAAGAACACTTAAAACTGTTTCCATATCAAGAATCATAATTTAGATACAGTAAGGAAAAATTACATTTAGCAGCACAGAAAGGCTAGCAAAGACACTGAACATCCACGTAATGAGGCACCATTCTCAGTCATTAGTTGTGTTTCCAGTCACAGCATCCTTCAGATTCTTTAAGTAATCTATCCAAATCCCTGGCACTACATCAATATCCCCTTCTGCAAATTCTGGTTAAAGAAAAGATACCTGAATGTCCGTAACAGACATTCTTCTGGCAAGGACTTCCTAACTTGGGCTTCTCCAATTACCTGTTCTGGAAAGCTTGCCCTCTTTCACATCTCCTTCCTAGAGCATCCTAAAGCCAGCTCACTCAGTTTAATAATGATTAGGATACAGGGGTTGATTAAAACCTAATCCTAATTGCTTTCTACATCTTTAGAAGTCTTAAAGAGGTCCTGGAGCTCTGTCTAAAGGGAAAACACAATATCCTGATATTGACCCCCCCAAAAAAGTAATTTCATAAGAAGTAACCCTTTCCAATGACAATTAGCCTAGCATTACAAGCCTAGCATTACAACATTCATTCCAAGGTGAATAAAAAAAACCGTGTAAGTAGTCCTCTATGGAGATGGACTTCTCTTTGCAAGTTTGTGTTTAAAAAAACCAAACAAACAACAACCAAAAAAAAACAGGGAAAAAAAAAAGAAAAAAAAAAAAAACAGGCATATGGAAAGCAGGGTTTGATCTCCTTTCTAGTGGTAGAAAGATTAGTTACAACCATGAAGAACTTTCACTTTAAGAGGCAAAACGTAAAGCCACACAAGAGCAGCTTTGTTTCTGCTGAGAATGCTGTCACCACTGTCACCAGCAATGACAACTTTAATTTAGATGTACAGATTCAACTGTACTTCTGAAAGAACAAGTCAAAGTGAATCCCTTAATAAAGATATGACCCTGAGCACATTTCCAAAATATGTCTCATACACAGACCTCGAAAGTTCTTTAGAAGTAGAGTATTTATCATTAACCCCAACTTAAATACAGTAAAAAGATTAACAGAACTGAAACCTCAAGTTACCACCACAAAGCACTATCAAAGACTGGCCTAATCATCGTGCACCTCTCTGCGCCTAGCCTGCCAATATATATCAACCAGATTTTACATTGGCTACTACTAGCTGCAGCTGATAAATAAAAAGTATTTTATACAACCACATTAGTGTAATCCCACATACATTAGTAATTCTTAAGACTTGATTTATTAATTAATGTAATTATGCATACATGTATGGATGCATGTGTACACATACACACAATTTAAAGCATAAATCTGAATGCGAGCACAGCATCCACAATTCATCATCACTCATGACTTACCTTCAGGTTTCCCTAAGAACAAAAAAAAAAATAATCAGGGTCAAATGGAAATTAGTATAAATCTCAAAATAAATGGCAAAATTTAGACCCCCAACAATTAGTCAAAAATTAAATCCGATTAGAATCATATTCCCAGTCTCAAACTGAACCACAAGTTGTCTTACAAAGTCACATTTTCATATAAAACTAAAACTACTTAGTGAAAATTACTATTAAAAATACACACCCTCTATAATTTTTATCACAACACGTGCATCTTAGAAGATCAGGTCTGCACTACGTAGATTTAGATCTGGAATGAGTTCTGCTGTTTAGATTGTTAGCAGAGAACAAGAAAAAATTTCGAGTCACAATAAAATGGTATTTGTTATGGAAGATGTTAATTCTACGTATTTTGTTTTTGATAAACTCACCATAGAAGTGTCCAAAGCCCATGCTGATGGCAATCACCAAAGCTAGTACGATGCATCTGTTAAGGCCACTGCTGAACTGGCGTTTGTGCTGCTCCTCTCTGGGAGCTTCAGGTTCTGGTTCAGCAGGTGACCCACCCTCAGCCTCCGAGCTAGAGATCAGCCTCTTCTTAGCCCGACGCTTCCGTACTGTAGGACTGGACTGATCACTAGTTTCATCACTGCTTGACTCATCATTGCTAGCCTGAGATGAAAAAACTGAACACCAACACAGAACAGCCTTTAAAATGCATTAATTGTTGCTTTAAAAATCAAATTGTGTACCAAAATTCATCATATTTATGCAAAACATATTCAGTATTTAACTTAAGAGAACATTAATAAAACAAAATTAAAATTCTTGATGTAATAGTTTATGCTGGATATTTTGCAAGGAATGCTTGATCTCCAAAGTTAAAAATTCATTTTTTAAAAGGAAAAGGTAATCAAGAAACCATCACCAAAACACTATGGCCCTTCCCCGTATCTTATCATTCGCTCACTAGGAAATGTTTCTTTCAGATAATCCTGCCGCTTAAAGCGCCTGCATGTACTGCCTCTGCAAATTATTGTGAAGTAGAAAGGTTAAGGATTCCGTTTTCCCTCTCCTACAGATACTGAGACTGAACTGTTTATTATTAAAAGAGCAACATAAAGGCTTGCAAAAAGAAAGCCTCCTGAAAGACAGACATGGTTTTACTGCATTTTCTCAAAAAACTTCATTCTGTGATCTACACAAGTTTTAATGTAGGTATTATAAATGTGCAATGCAAAGCTTGAGATATTTAATATGTCATTTTCTTTACTTTTCATATCTCCCATATACTACCTCTTAATATCTTTATGCACCTTTCAAAAAAGCCATTTTCAACCACTGCTGCACAGGAGAACCACCCCTCGGGTACTTCTGTGTTTGTCCCTCCCTAACACTCCAAAACACTTCTATTACCTGACTGATCTTTTGGAAGACTGGACTGGCCAAGATTCAAGATAAGAACAAATTCTAACCATAAAAAAACATCTTTTATAGCATTCTTGTCAAATGGCATTTACAACACCATTTGTATGTTCATGTCCCTGCGGCCCAAGCACAGATGTTCTAACTGGGAAAGTAACAACAGAGTTGTAATGGCTTGTTGCTCTCAGCGGTACAAATGTCAAGTAGTGCCAGCCATTATCTAGAAAAGGCATTAGCAATTAAGGTTCTTCACTTAAAATAAATTCCAACTTAATAGAAGGGATTGCATCAACCCCAGAAAAGATTAACAATTAGTAACTGGAACATGTCTAATTTCTGACTGCACGGACAAGCAGCATGTCAGATTATGAAAGATAACTTCCCCTCTTACTAAAAAAAAAAAATCCATTTTAGTCAATTAGTCAAACCAGGCTGACCAAGCAGACGTTGCAATATCAGACAAATCACTTCAACAGCTACTTGACATGTAGATTCTTAAATTAATTTCTATATCTTGGCAGAAAAGGACACTATCTTAGGATCAGTCATTTAAGCAGATGCACTCTTCCCCAGTCCTGGACAATAAAGACAAGCATTCAGAAATTAGTCAGGCGAGAGGTATTTTCACCAGAATGCAGAGGTCAGACATCATAAAGGATTATACAGGACACACTTGAGACAGGTGTTATCATCACTTACTTGTGTTTTCTAGTGTTTTTTCAACAACCAAAGCAGCTTGCACATACAAAATACAAAAGTGGTTAAGGAACAAGCTACTTCTAGCCAAGTGGGAGATTCTTTGATATAAACTGGACATCAAAGAATAGGAAAGAAAAGAAAATAAATAGACAAACAGAGGAAAAAAAACTGTAAGACACTTAAAGCCATTCATAAGCACGCACTGGCAAGCTGTCAACAGCATTACGCTTCCAGGCAAGAATGACACTGCCTTGCAGCTGCAGCAAGAACCCAGTACAAAGCTGTACTCTAACATCCACAGGATGAAAAGGAGTATAAAAAGTGTGACCACAGCATCAGTCCAAAATTCTAGATTCTGCTAAAGATTCTCAAGTGGCAGATCTACACTAGAAGGCAGATGAAGTGACAACGTCAGTTAAGGACGTGATATGTTTTGACATTTCTGCACAGACATGACTCAAGCCTAGATGCACTTTATTTCGGTATACGCACGCTCCTGCTAGGGAACTTCATTCATGAAGCAACATTAAAACATTTCACTCTGCGTGGTGAAGACGGCCTATGCAGGAATTGGTTTGTGAGTAAAAGTGGCAGCAAATCCTTGTAGAACGTTTCAGTATCTACATTAGGAAAATGGGAAGCTCATCCTTTTCCAACACAATAGAAAACTTGACAAGAAGTGGATGGCAATGAATTCCACTGCCAAAAAGTGGCATGAAAATTCTGACTGCTAAAACTCCGGCATTTGAAATAAATGCAAAAGCAGTCCAGACATTTTCTGTAATACTTGTTCAATTAAATGCACAGCACTGAAGACCGGGCTGAAATCCACTCAAGTCCGGAGGAAGAAATTCTTTTTGCCAGTCACACACAGATTTGGAATCCAACAAGAACCGTTAATTTAAACAGTCAAGCACACGTATTAAAACGTATCACAAAGCTCACTGATGACCATTTCCAATTTAAAAATGTAAGTTTAATGTTTTCCAGATAAAACCTTAGCTGAATTCTTCAGTGAGGACTGGCTTTCAGCATCTGTTTGGAATATCACTACTATAAGATCAAGTCAGATTGCTACTGATAACTTTAAGAACACTCCATGCAAGCCGTAAGAAATCAGCTTTACACAAGCTGATCAAATTTAATCACACCACCTTGGAAAGGAAGACTGCGAGACACATGCTCTTTCACCTCATTTCCCCATCCCCTTACACAACCAGGGATCTTCCTCAGCTTCTCCAGCCAACTGACTTTTGTGTACAAAAACATGAAGGGGGGAAAAAAAAAAAAGCATTTTTAGAACTCAGCCCTAAAAGAAGAAAGAAAGTCAACTAAATTAAAAAAAAAATTAATTCAAGTCATCCAGAAGACTTAAAGAAAGCAACAGCTTTGTGATGAATCACCACTGGTCATAATGAGATGGTAAGCTGTCACCTCCTGATTCCAACAGATACTACACAGATACATGAACAGTTAACGACGCTTTACTCCCAAGATAAAACAGTATTTTAAGAAAAATCCCGCTCTTGTAATTAACTTACTTTGAAAGGTAAAAATCAGTAACACAAAAGTGTTAGAGAATAAAGAGAATAGCAAAGACTACAAATAAGCAGCCAAAGAGAATTACAATGAAGACTAGAGAACTAGAGAAGGGGGTTTTGTTTAGGTTTGTTGGGGGCTTGTTTTAACTGGCCAGATATTCATATCCTTCCTCCTGAATACCATGCATTGCATATTTCTGACAAGTTCTGGGAGTATCTTAAAAATAAAACAAACATATCTCTTTTTTTCCCCATGTGTCTATGAAGGTAAGCAAAAAGGTTTTGTAATCATGCTGCTAATTAGTCCTCATGGCCACAAAAATAAATTTTCTCCCAGTTGCTACTTATTTATGCCAACTGACAAAAGCCAAAAAAATTGCCAAGAGAAAACCTACAGTTGTTCTATGAACTAAAAGTACTTTTAATTCTCCAAAATACACTAGAAATTTACTTTCTATTTAAAACAGTGAACACTTAATGGAAAAGCACTCTTTCAAATGAAAAGATTGCAAACATATTTGGACAAAGTTTTAGAATTAGGGCAACCAGAGTTGTCCTAGAGACTGCCAATACTTGGATATGTACTCAACAAGACCATTTTTTTCCCTCTCCACACATAGAGGGTTCCTTCAGCAAAGACTTCTTTTCGGTTTGTTTTTTTTCTGGTGACATATTTGCACACAGTTGCTTAGTAATTTATCACTCTTACCAGTTTCTAGATGGGAAAATGCATATTGACTGCTAGAGGAGGAGCCCATGTTAAAATCCTCTGAACTTTGAGCTTCTCCACCATCAGCTGGAGCTTCCTCCTGACTTTGAGTTTCATCTGGTTTTGGAGCTTCAAGTGTAACAATGTCAGAATCATCACTAACAGTTCCAATGCAGGACCCATCATCAGGGATTTTTTCTTTATTTACCTAGGGAAATGGACAATGTAAAAGTTATTCAGATACATACAATATAAAGTAATTTAAAATTAGCAAGAATCCTTGGCTAAAAAAAAAAAAAAAAGGAAAAATCAGTATCCTTCTTTTAATGCCTTCAAAGCATTGCCTGGCATTGTCTGATGGGGCTTACAGAAGCTTCTGAATAACATAACATAATTTACCTCTGGAACTGCCTGAGTTTCCACAAAAGCAGAGAGAGTATCATCTACCCCTGGTATCTCTCCATCATTGTTGCACTGAGCTATATAAATAAAAACAGAAAAAAACAAACAAACATGGGATTAAAGCCAGTAACCACAAATTATGCCCACTCCCATATAATATTGAAATATGTATGACTGTGACATTTCTATTATCTACTCGTATCAGGGAAGGTTTTCTAAGCATACTCTAAATCTCATTTTTAATCTCTCTAACACACACCTGAATCCCCTTGGTCACTACGTAATACAATGTTTTGGAAGATACTGAAATTCAAATGCTCACATTGATCATAATGCAAGTAACCTGTAAGTGAAAAGCAGTTAGATAAAAACCAACACTGTACTGGAAACCGATAGCACGGTACATTTGTACACTAGGATAATTCAAATATTTTCACTGGAATTTGAGTGTCCAGTCCTGTTTCTACAGGAGAGGTTATGAATTTGGAAACATGGCCAAGCCCAAATTTCGTCCACTGCACACTGAACCTGTCACGTCTGTGTTCTTCATACCAGTATCTACAAACTGAATATTAAATCTAGTAATTAAAATAAGTGGATTTTCATTAGATTAACATGTACCAGACTTACACTTCCAACTCAAGAAATGCTCACAGTGCCACGATGTTATTTTCAGGTCTATAAGCACTGATGATTCCTTGCAAATTACTCTTATTTGACTTAGGACGCTATCAAGGAATATTTATTTTATCAACAGTACTTCCATACACTATCTTCCAGCAACACCAATGCACAGTATTTTATAAAATCGAAGACATTCTCCTAATTTCATCTATTTCAAGAAAAAACACTTTTATGAAGTTGATGACTGAGTATTTTCCATATTCCAATACTGATGAAGCAAGTACTTTGACAGAGGCCTACAGAGTATACAAACTATTAAAAACACTGATTTTGTAAAAAATGCCACACCAGATACCTACCTATTTTATGGAACTGCTCCTCTTTTATCATCTTACCTTGCAAATCAATCGGTTGCTCCTCTTCTTGCAACGAAATGTATTCTTCTGAAACAAACTCATGGTTATCATTTGTGCTTCCATTTTCTGAAGTCACTGTCTCTATGTCAGAACCCTGGAGTTAGAGTTTTGAATGAACATTACAGTTACTGGGGTTTCCATCAATAAAGGAGAAGGAAAGGGTTACAAGAAAACAGAACATTAATAATAAAAACAGGAGAGAAGAATAATAACCTTTAGAACTGACAAAGAATTTAAGCAAAGAAAAGCAAGAGAAATACCAAGTAATTAGCTAGAGGGAAACGACTGTTAGCGTGTCATACTTATGACTGCCATTGAAAAAAGGCAGAGGACGACAGTTCTAGGTAAAAAAAAAGAGGTGATTTAGGCATCACTTAACAATTAAGCTAAATATTTTAAATAACTATTTTCTATTAGCTTTATTAGACCTATTTATTAAACAGAACTTAGAGGAACAGAGGAGGTTGTTAAATGAGTTCTGAATATGGCTTCTAATTCTTGCACACATGTCCATGTATTGTATGTAAATACACACACCTGCCCCAAACAGAACTTCATACCACCACCAAGGCTGACAAGTGCTACTACTGCCAGGAAAAAATATGCACAGCTCTGCTTCAACTCAAGTCCTGTCTGCAAAGTTGAACGGCTGTTCTAAAAGTATACCTCCAACACTAGGAAAACAAATATTTATACAGTCTTCAAACTGGTTTTCTTTCTGTAATCCAGAAAGGAGACTTAGTTATGAGTCAGCTGCCAGTCAGCAACAACCTCAGAGCCAAACAGGAACCGAAGCTAAACAAGACTCGGAGGCTGCAGGGCACTGAAGGCAAGCAGTATGGTTGACAATTCTAAATATTCGATCTTCATATCGTAATTTTTGTTTACAAGAACTAACGGAACACAAGTAAGGTTATTAGAAAACTATAAACAGGCAAAACATAACTGAAAAATACAAAGTCACTCTGATCCATAAATATCTTGAGCTGTTTTTGTAAACAGAGATAGTTATTTCTGCAACAGCAGGTGTGAAATTACAGCAGTAGTAATACTTCCAGATCGGTTTCCCTAGATGCCTCATTTCAGGACTCAGGCAAACACACATGGTTTTGTTTTTAAGAGAAGACTGTCTTCAGGAAGATCAGATACCTCAACAAGAGTTGCATAAGATACATTCTACCATCACATTAGAAAGTTTTGTTCCTTTTTAAAAGGCTGCCAAAATTAACTGCTTTAGTCATTTGACAAATAGTTTGGGGTTTGGGTTTTTTTTTGACTACAAAAGTATCACCATTTTAATCTCAAATGTTTTTGCAGAAATTCACCACTCAATTATAAGTGACTTATTAAAACCTGAGTGAAATCTGGGGAAAGAAAACACAAAATTAATGGGGGTTTTTTTGGCTTGGTTGGGTTTTGTAGGTAGGTATACAGATTTATTATGTGACAATTGTTCTCTGGCATAACAGAACCATTACTTTTGTTCCTTAAGTTGTGAAGAAGAAAAAAACCCAACAATTTAGATTGCCCAGGCTCCCCAACAAGGCAAACACTGGGAATATTGCTTAAAACAGATTAAAATTTTAGCTAAAATACCACGACACTGGGCTAGCTGAGTGCAAGGTAAGCCATCCTTTTTTAAACACAGGCAGCCTGGTGTTGATGTCTGAACTCTCCAATTCACCGTACCTGTGGCGACACCTCTATCACCTTCCATTCCAGCAGCAGCAAAGAGGCTGAGAAAGGAGAGCGTCTCCTCACTACACTCCTACAAAAATTAGCAAGTCCTTTCTTAAAAGTAGCCCAACATCTCACAGCATCAGTGCTCTGTTCAAAGCAGACATTAAATTCAGCTTAGATAACACAGTTCTCTGCAGTCACCATCGAGCCAACTGCCATTTCTTCCCCTCTTAACCCAGCGCCTTTGTAAATGGCAGAACAAAGCCAGAAACTGATTCTGTTGTGTCGTCATCAACACAAGTCACAGTAATATGCAAGAAAGCAGTACTACAGTATTCCAAATGTGTCTAATCCTTAAACTCTACCCCTTTCCTAAATCTTTTCCAGATCCTTTTCCCAAAGCATACAGTAGCCCACATCACCCCCTCCCTGGATAACAAGCTGTGAAGGGTATCTAGCTACCCCATTCATTATACTTTCTTCATGCCCAGAATCAAAGCTGTCTTGCCAGGAGAACACCAATACTGGGAACTCTTAAAATACCTGTGTTTTCTGACCCCAAAGTGAATGATTTTATTTCTTTTAATTGGGGAATAACTGGGAACAGAAAAATCTCTACACTGTAGCAATCCGTTCGATTTGGCTGGACAAATTCCTGCCTTCTTATAATCTTGTACTGTGTTAATTTATTTAGACTGCATAATTCAGTTACAGTGTAAAATAACCATTCCAAGTACGAAAATAAAGCCTGCGATTCACAGCTGAGTAACCCAACTGTTGTGGCCAATCCTTCCACTTGTATTAGAAGCCTGTGCACTCCCGTACCCCATCCCACTCGCTCTTGAGGACTGGAGTGAGCTTCCTGTTTCTCTTTTGGTGACAGGATTCCCAACTTGTCATCCAACCCAAAAGAAGGAAAAGAAGTTTTAACCATCTCTTAAATACCACCTTGCTGCCAACAAAAATGAAACCACGGCCCCAACATTTATAAGCCACAAACCATCTCTCTTGCCCTTTTGAAATTGAACTGAGCTTTCAAAACTTGAGCACAATCACAAACTTGGTAATTCCAAAGGCAAGCCATGACAAGATTTTCATTATAATCAGCAAACAGGAGAGTGTGCAGTGAAGGAGAAACGGCTGATCCCTCCTGTCCTGTCTACACCTGAGCAAACTCTTGAAGGCACCTGTACAATCAATACAAGCAAGTCATTTGATCAAATCTAAGTGTTGACCTTCACGTAAGAATTACCACTGTCTGGACTCCATTGACTGCACTGATTTAATCTGTACAATGAAAGCTTAGAAACCAATACCAGATTCAGACATCGACCCCACAGACACCTAGGCAACAACAAATCCCATCCCAATAGACCTTTGATTGCTTTTTTTTTTTTTTTTTCCTTTTGTCTCAAGCTTTATTCTTCTAGGAACTAAAAATTACTTTTGCTTTAATAAATCCATTGTCACTTTACACAACTAGTCAAACATCAGAAGATAGGAAACACAAACACACAAATTAAACCAGGGCTACACAGACATAACAGTGACTTTGCAAATAGCTATACCACATGACTTGATCAAAGAACGAGGGAATTCTAGTATTTCATTCCAAATAAAAGTATGCCTAATAAATGAAGCTATGGCAGAGATGAAAAGATGGACAGAAGCACAGCTGAAGCCATACAAATTTGGTTGAGCTCCACACATCAATTGAATATTCTAATTTTAACTTTATTCTAATATTCTATTCTGATTCTAATATTCTCATCATTGAGCATAAACTTGTCTCTATCCTATTTTTTCATAGTAAGGAAGACAATGTAAGAACAGAGGGCTGTTCCTAAACAGGGACTGCTGAAGCTAGCTTAGAGGTAGAAAAGACTTGGAAAAATCATGGAATCATTTCCTTCTGCATGATAAATTTTTCCTGCCCATTACTCCCAACCTTGGAGGACGGGGACAGGGAACTGGGCAGGGTAAAGAAGAAATACATTAGCAACAACAGAGAAGTTACATAGAATGTCAATGTTTTCAGGAGAGATGGCACAGAGGACAGCATCTCACTAAAATTCTATCAATTCTTCAAAGTAAAACCTTCACAGAAAAAAATTATTTTAAAATAACAAAATTTATGTCATCTATAGTAAAGGATACATATTTTATATTTTTAAACAGTATTTTTACGCTTTCTTATTTCTCTCTTCTATATTCTCTGCTGAAATGCAACATACACACAAAACCCACAAAGTTGAAATAATATTTTACTGCATATGGCTAGTCTTAAACTGAAAGAACTTAATTTGAGATTGGGTACCTCATGGTTGATGACAGTCCAGCCACAAGATGAATCACTGTCACTGGAATTTTCAGACATTTTCAAAGCACGCTGCAAGTAAAAGTAGGTTCTTTTAACGTGCAAGATAGGCAATTTCACTATTCCCTTGAAAAACAATAAACATAAAACTCCATGATGTTACAGAACACTACACTAACTCAAAACTGTTATTCTGGAATTTTTTAAAAAAATAAATAAATAAAAAGAAGAGAGAATAAAAGCTTAGAAAGAAAATATATTCTTTTGTACACAGTTCATATTATCTTTTTTGTACTTGGAGCAAATATGGCTTTGCTAGGTACCTACCTATTTTAGGCAGCCAAAAAGCTCTTAGACTAGCTAAACGCACGCAGCTAGCCAATAAATCAATAATGAAATTTAAAATTTGTCTGCAGCATCATTGTTTAAGACATTATTCAGTAGATGAAGCCATTTCTGAATTGATACATGGCAAGGAATTCAAGAAAAAACACCACAGTATTTTTTGAAAAAACACAAATTAGGCTCTTTTGAAAGTAATTCTCTTTAACTACTGGGCAAAACAAAGTTTTGTGTTTCTTTCACTCCTTTCAAATACTCTCAAATATACTGATTCTGAAGCAAATTGAGAGAGTACCTGGAGAGTACAAACACAGAACAAAAAAACCTGAAGTACAAATTGTTACAATAGTACGGGATGACTTTGGTAGCTATTTTCACAAAGCCTTCTGGCTGCAGCTGTCTGCTTACTCTTTCTCCTGTACCAGGAATACAGAGAATTCATTATTGTTACACATTCAGTTCTTAACTAACAGAAAGACTTTAAAAAGAAATTTAATGCATTTCTCCTTCCTTAAAATAAATATGTATCAAATTGTTAAATAGAAATTTACTACAGGTTTATCTTGGGGAAAAAAAACTTTTGAAAACCAGAATAACTTCCAATCAGTTGTGTGTTACATTATGCATCCAATGTAATAAAACAACAAAAGCAATCATGGTTCAATAAGGCTTCTATAAAATGACAAGAATCCTGGCAAAGCAAAGAGTTCTGAGAACTTCAGACACCTGCTTTATTTCCCACACTTTGTTACTTCCAGTAAGAACACAGAGAAAAGCACCTATTTGTGCAAATTTATTTACTCTCTACTTTATTATCAATCCTGCCTTAACTCCCAGTTTGTTAACAGAAAATATACATAAACCTTGAATTAGAACATCTAAGTATGTCAGTGTGGCTAGAAATTTGCACAGCAAAACACAAAAAACTTCTCATTCCATTCAGGTTTCTTACAAAATAGAGGAAACATTTATCTCGTATCTCTGCCTTACGGTAGTCATCCTGTTTTTCTAATATAACACTTTTTCCTCTTCAACTTCAACTAACACATTTGGGGTTACTCTGTAAAAAAGGCAATGGTGACATTATAAAGCAAAAATATTCACTAACAATCAACTTGGGTATTGAACTCAGAGAAAAACTGTGGATTGCCATCTATTACAAAGCCCTACTTTGAATATGGTTGCCATTTCCCTTTAAATTCTTTCCTCCTTCATTAGTGCTCCTCCTGGAATCCCAGCTAGAGAACATCAGGCAGGGATTATTTTGTTTTGGGGTCATTTGGTTTGGGGTTTTTTTTAATCATACTGTATTCAATCATCAAAATCATGTTGGCTTTTTTTTTTTTTAATTATACTTCTTCAATGATCAAAATAACAAATGCCCAAACGGCAAAGAAGGAGTTCCCAAATTCTCATAAGATGATAACATCTGCTTGCTGTCATTAAATTATTTGGAACTTGACCAGGCATTCAGCAGCAGCATTCCTTCCAGAGGAAGGCAACTACCAGGACAAGAACTTGCCACCTATCAGACACATCGCTGGCTGTATTGAAAAAACTGTACTGGTAATCTGAAATTATCGTTTAAGAATTCTCTTCAGTATGAAAACATTCCCATTTAATTATTCTACAGTTCAGCAAACAGAGCAATCCTAGGAGCACCACTTTACTGTCACTGAAAACCAAACCTTTTGTGTAGCCCCAAACACTGGGGCAAATACAGGGCTACCCAGTCCTTACTGGTAAGTCTGATCTCACTGTGGAAATTCAGGCTGTGATTTCCTAACACGGCAATTCCTGCTTTAGTGCATCTCAGTGCTAGATTAAGAACAGTGAAGTCACATAACTAAAATCCTTTAATACATGAAAAAAAAAAAAACAACCTGTTGATACAAGTGCATTTTAAAATTTTGCAAGGGCAAGTTTTAACAGCAGACAGTACTGGAGATTGTAAGGTCTGTTTTCCTCCAGCTAACTCAGCATTTCATTCTGGGCCCCAGCAAAATCAACATAAATGCTGATGTGTTCTCCCTCTCCATCCAGATCACAGACCGACAGGTGATCGAGCACTGCATAAAACCAATTCCCCTGAACACCTAACCATGGCCTCGGGTTCCACGGAGCATTAAACATCTGTCTCCCCTTCCTAACTGAAAGCTTCAGGACCCAACTACGTGGGTATCTGCATAATCAAAAAATATTTTAAAAAACACAGAGCAACAAGCAAACAAACAATCACTTTCAATCATTTTCTATTAGTTGCTGGCCTTGAATTAGAAGTTATTTATCTTGTGTTTAACCAGATTATTTTACATTACAACACTGCATATTTAACTGAATACAGGTAATCCATCTCCAAAATAAGAAAGTTTTTAGTATCAAGAAAAAGAATAAAAAAGAATTAATTACAAAATCATTGAGATTTACAGGTAGAACCACTAAATTTATCAAGTGACAGAGAACATGGCATCAGGCTGAAGGTCATCTCTAGGGTCACTATATTCCTACAAGCACATTCAGCAAACATATCTGAGTAACGCAGCTATCAAAAGTAAAGCATTATATTCATTGTAATTAGTGCTAAAAGAGCAAAACAGCCTAAAAAGCCTTAATTAAAAAAAATACCTAACTACAGTGCTCATAAACTTCAATCAACACCTCGGGTAAACAGCTTATTTCTGTAAAAGATTAATAAAACACACCTAGTCTTAAGTAAATCTAAGGTCAAATCCAGTCTCTTAAGGAAACTGAAATACAGAAGACTAATCTGAGCCCAACAGCTGAACTGACCAACTCAGAAAGTCTTCACCAGCTTCTATTCTCCAATGCCAAATGACAAATGACTAAGAACCAGTATGCTTGTCCCACCCACCCAAAGGTGCTGCATACAGTTAGCATTGTCTTTCTAAATGCAAGCTATTTTAAAAGAATTTTTAAAAGTAGCTTTGGGCAGGAATTAAACAGACATGAAGCCTGCAAACTTCCTAACTAATCAAGATGATGCTAATGGGTTCTAGCCCAGTAACAGCAAGGAAAACTGGGGGATCCAGTAGAGTATTCCACATCTCCTGTATGTCAGGCCAAGTCAGAAGGTAAGTTTCAAAAAAACCCCACCCCACACCATATGCACAGCTTCACTCAGCTCCTCACTAAATTCTTTTGAAAAATAGTGACAATAAAAGTAAGTTACAGCTCAAGTTGTTCTGTACTCCAGTTGGAACCGCAAAGCTGATTTGCCTGCAAATGTCCCACAGTCTCAGTGACATCACCATTTAAATTGCTATCTAGACAAAATAAATACCCATTATATTCAGAGTTCAACCTCTACATGTTGTTGTTGGGGGAGCTGGGGGGAGGAGGAGTAAGGGAACCAGGAGTGTGAACTACTTCCCTAACCTTAGTGAAATGCAAAGCAGAAGCACAAGGTGTAGAAGTTTACAGTCATATGCAATGAGGTATCTCATTTTTATACGGAATAACTTGGTATTACATCCTATTTATCCACTGGTGAAGAAAACTAAATACCAGTCTCAGAAAGAACAGCCATTCCAGTCTAAGCAAACCCCTGAGTTCTTCTGGCTTCAAAGAGGATCTCCCAGGCTAAAAAAACCAACTCAGTACGTGTTGACACAGAGCAAGACAAATAACAAGGCACAGACAGAACCCGGCGTTCGTCAGTTTGTTGTGTTGTCGTTCCAAGTAAAAACTCACGGTTCTCTTCTACAGCAGCAACAAAACCACGTTACAGTGGGACCGCAGGTCGGGGTTTCCATGCAAAGCTATTATTTCTACTGAGCCGTGTATTTTTTTTTCCCAAAGTAACATTCTTCTTCGTGCGCATCCTTAGCCACCCCTACAGACCACCCCCTCGCTACCACCTCCAGGCAGACAAACGTGGCTTCCAAAGGCAAACCCACCGCAGGGCACCGCGGCTTCCCCGCCGCC
>NW_020799112.1:21865646-21868643 GCF_003259725.1 Athene cunicularia
CATTTGCTCTGACCACAAACATTTAACAGATTTGAAATGCTTTGCCCTGTTATTTGAAAGGCTGAATTAAAATATGTCTTCTAATAGGGAAAGAAGATGACTTCTGCCAAGGAACTGCCATCAAGTCTGACCACTGAGCAGAACCAATCTCCTCATCTGCCTCTCTGCACAAACCCTGGCAACCCGGTGTTCTCCTGTACGCTGGACCCCAAAACACTCAGGACCAACGGTTCTTTGACAAAGCCTCAGGTTTTACTGTTTAAAACAACTTCAAGTGAATATGGTGCTATCCCACCCATCTCACAGATGATACCCTGTATTTATCATCCCGTGGATCAAACCTTTTCAAAACACTTGCTGACTTGTGCATCCTTTCAAGACAGTTATTTAAACACTGCCATTGACAGAAGTAGGGTATACGACTACCCCAATTTCCAGCATACTCTATAAAAATACATCTCCATCTTTTTTTTCCCATAGACTTAGATGAGACACCTAGCTTTAAGAAAATAAATCTGTTATTTCAGTCATTCTGGGAATAACTGTCAATATCTGATTTATTTTGATTTTGCTGTGTTGTCATGGTTGAACCCCAGCTGGCAATGAAGCCCCACACTCACTCCCCCCATATATATATATATATAAAACCATAATGAAACACAACTCGTTCCGCTTTGGTGAAGAACAGAAAAACAAGAAGTTAACAGGAATTGACTATATGGAGCTACCAAAGTTGTCTGAAAACCAACTGTCTAGATTCAGTAAATACTTCCAAGCAAATATTTAATTTAGTTATGAATAACTTTAGATCAAGTACCAAAAGCATGTTTTAATATTCAGCCCAACAATATATCACAGAAAGCAAAAATATGACCACTTCGTATCAAATTGATATGAAATATATCTGATGGTATTTGTTATAACACTATGCTTTCCAAAATAGTAATTCATATATCCAACCTTTTATCAGTTCTGTAGGTGTTCTGAGTGAAACAGAAAAATGTCTAGTTAAGAACATACTGAAGAGAACTAAGATTCTTTCTGATGCCCTCAAAAGGTGTCCCTGTCTCCCCAAGCTCCACTATTCGCAATTCATGTCTTTTTTTTTTTTTTTCTATTAAGATTCTTGTGTTGTTCCTTGAATTAGGTGTCGAATCTTCTCAGCATCTTTTTCTATAGTTTTATTTTTAGGATCAATCTTGAGAGCTGCTTCATAATCCTGGAGACCTAATATAGATACATTTAATAAGAAGGTCAATCAATAATGCAAGAGCATCCTCTTTAGCAACTAACTGGAAATAACTGCTCCCTAGTCACACACATAATGTATTGATCTTGAGTTTTGCTGTTGAGCAAGACGGAATCAGAATTACATTAGGCTTTGTCAGTAGATAAATTTATATTTTGTTTACATTACTTCACAAAACATTTTAGTGGAAATGCTGTACTGCAGAAACATTTGCAGGTACTGAAATGTGAAAACACATATACACATATACATGCACATGTGAATGGGGGAGTGTTCGAAAGTGTTCTGCAGACGAGTAAAATTGAGTAACAGAATGAAATGGCATGAAAACAAGGAAAAAAAAAAAAAGACATGAATTGCGAATAGTGGAGCTTGGGGAGAAAAAAGACAAACCATGAATACAGGAAGTAAAATAAAATCTTGTTTAATTGTCTTTTTTATAAGGTTTCCAAGTGCAAATGAAGCTGTAAGGGAATGACAAAGTGATTCATAGGTAGAAAAAGGTAACCCATGAGAAAAGCTTAGCATTTCAACACTGACATTTTTTATATTCTTCACTCTCTATTATTGACTTTCACTTGCAAATTTGCCTTACAAAACCGAACTGGTACTCTTAGAGAACTCAGTAGGGACCCTGTTAATTCAGCTATTTTCACACAAATCACATGTACTTGATGAAACATTTTGCTCATCAATACGGGTTTCATAAATCCTTTTACACAGACACATTACTAAGCACTTCACAAGCAAATTGAGAAGTATTTCATGTTAATTTGTTCCACAGTTGAAAATACTGTAAATATAATCTCAAAACCAATAAAACATTGCTTCATGAACAGAAAAACTAGTGCAACCTAGTTTCCTATCAGTTCGCATCCTGCATTGGAACGCTTCCCAGTGTGAATATCTCATCTCCAACCTCTCATTCGTTCCTCACTGAAACCTTCTGTGGCCACCAAGCTGCCGGGGGCTACTACACACAAGAAGGACTGACCCAACAGACCAAACAGAGGATACACAATTCACCGAAGCCTTTTCCTCAATAGGAAAACTCCTTCAATTAGGAGTACAATCATTTTTCTTAAAACTTGTAAAGATTTTTCAAGTCAATTAGCCAGTAAATTAAATTTAAAAACTAGGGAATGTGGTATGAAGGCTTGTAACAAAAGAAACATGTTGTACAGGCCTCCTTTAACGTCCCTCTTGAAAAATTAAAGGTGTGAGCACTCTCATTGAGCTAAACAGAATTACCTGAATGTCACTATAAATCCATGTGCCTGTTGTCACAAAACCAAGGTCTCACCTTCAGTGTATAATTCCAGCTGACAAAACGCTGTTCCACGTCTCACATACGCTTTCACTCGGGCATTCTCATTATCGGGAACAGGTGGTGTCAGCAGTTCTAGTGCCTTTACAAATGAAAACACCCAAAATATTTAGAGGTAGATTTTCCATAATTTCGTTTTCTTCTCATTTACACACGCTGCTCTCCCCTAATTCCTATTATTATGCAGTAACATAATAACTATTCAAAGAGAAATAGAACATAACTATTCAAATTTAGCTATATGGCTTGTGAATCTAGTCATTAAGAATTGTCACCCCACAGTTTGGTAAATACCTCTTCATTGCCATGGCTAAAAAACTGACAAATACTGTGTTAAATGTTTATTACAGTCAAATAATGTATTCGATTTTCATACATGATATTCCACAGCATGCTACCAAAAAAAAAAAAAAAAAAAAAG